>NC_059298.1:10981080-11023580 GCF_017591435.1 Portunus trituberculatus
CTTTTATGGTCCTGTGTATGACCGTGGTGACTCTAAACATGCCAGTAGAAGGGGAAAATGGCAGTTCATAGTTCAATATATTGCTTTTAAGAGGTACTACATAACTAGAATTAACGAGATTCACGTGCTTGAGGAGGTAAAGGGTCTTTAGCTGGAAAAAGAGCTAAAGGGAGACGGGAACGTGGAGCTGAAAGTTGAAGGAAGAAAGTAGAGAAGAGAAAAAGTAAAGAATGGATAAGCGAGAATGCGTTGAAGCGATGAAAAAGGTATAATAAAAGGAAGAGCAAGACGAAAAGGCGGAATTGAAAGAGGAGGAGGAGCAGGGGCAGGAGATTGGTAGAGCTCCTTCCTGTTGTGTTGCTTGCTGGTGACATGATATCTTTGCAAGACTGGTGTGACACAGGTATAGTGTTAGCGAGCTGGCGTTCCTCCTCCGTTGCCATGACCACCGCCTGATTGTTTCCATCGCGGCACCCTGTTGATGAGGGGGAGAGCCGTGCCATCTAATTGTATTATTTCTTTCATTGCCACCCCGTAATTCGACTTTGATTAAATGTACCCAAAGCCGATTATTCATATATTTTTTTTTTATACAATACAGTACCGGTAGTTTTTAATGGATGAATCAACGCTTACAAATATCACCCCTTTACCAGTTCTTCAGTGAGGTCAGTTTCTGGTGCCGCGTTCTATCTGCATTTTTACTAGCTACTGATGGCTAGACGCGTGCGCCAATTTGTCTCCAGTGCGACGTGTGATTGGTGCAAAAAATATGGCATAAAGCTGCTGTTGTGATTCCGGAGAGGTACAGAGGAAAGAAACCGACGCCTCCCTTTAGTTTTTCACTCTCATGTACTGTTTCTTCTGTCGCCTTTTGGTAGCTGAGTTTTTTTTTTTTTTTTTTTGTGTGTGTGTGTGTGTGTGTGTGTGTGTGTGTGTGTGTGTGTGTGTGCGTGTGTGCTGGGAGGGAGGGAGAGGGAGTTGTTGGTCTCGATAGGAACGTGTGTGGATGCTACTATTGTTGTTGTTGTTTCAGGGTTTCGGAGTTCAATGTGATGCAGATATGTATTTGATATTTTTGGCTTGTTGTGAACGTAACTGTTTGGCACGACTAGTATATTGCTTTTGTGAAATTGTATGCATTAATTTGAGTTTATACATTCAATTTCTGGTACATAGTCACTCTAGGCTCCATATTAAAGCCTGTTATCGGAACGAGCAGTCAATATTTTTTGTGGCACTGATTTTTTGTCGAGTGAAATCTATGCAGTGCCATCCCTTTTTTTTTTGTTATATAAAGTCAGGGGAAAATCGCCACTCGGTCCCGCTTATGGAGGTAATTTTCACTATCGGCATACCATATAAATGTGAAATAAATGTAGCTTCAAACCAGCATGTTTATCTCCATTGAGTCCCAGTCCCCGGTGTTAAAGAAGGCAACCTTGACCCGGGGCTGCCCTTCACGAAGATGGTTTTTATAGTTCTTCCGTATTCAGTCTTGAGGTGCCTGCGAACACTCCTCAGGTCAATATTCTCCCACATTTGGACATCTTATGCAGACCACTTTTAACCTCTTCAATACTGAGACAATTTTATCTTGAGATTTGTGTACAATTAGACCATTTTATTGACATTAGGAAGGATCTATAGAGGTCAGAAAATTAATGGTCACAGTCTTCACTATTCTAATCATTCAGATAATTTTCCGAAGATGAATAAAATCAACAAATAGTAAGCAGAATGAATATGGAAACGCGTCAAGAAGTTAAGACTGCAGTGGAATTCATTGGCGTCTTTAGTTGCGTTTTCATGAATCTAAACAAAGTTTCTACAATATTATAGGGGAAAAAATTGAGAACCTGAAAAGCTACCTGAGTAGTAGAAATAGTCGTTAAAGAGCATGAGTTTAGATTTTATCCGCGGTCAATATGAATGTTCTTTGCGAGATGAAGCATTAACCCAACCAGGAGGACAATAGTGCCACCCCCCGGTCGGCGCTGTTTGGGAAGTTGGAGCAGCTGCATGGAGGAGTTCCTGCAGCAGCATCGCCTCATTGCTTGCACGCATTATCGCCGCGAGAATTTCAACTCCTCTCGAGCATCTCCTGGAAACTTAGCAGACTACAGCTATACTTTAAGGCGTGGCGTGCCGGGAGAAGGAAGCAAAGGAGGAGCAGGAAGGAGGAGGAGGCAGAAATAATGAGCAAGAAAAGAGAAAGATGTGACACGAGATAAATTAGACATTGCTACGAATCATAAAAGGAGGACGATGATGCTTTCAGATACTCCAATGAATGATTTTCCAAGAATATTCTGTGATTTCGAGCTTATTCAGTCTGCTGGAGGGACAGTCTTGACACCTGCAGCGACACACTAACTTGTCCTCTTTACTTATATTGCTGTAACGTGTTATAGATAGTGGTATGTGTTGGAATGTTATAGAGAACAAATTACTAGGCAGATACCGAGAGAGAGAGAGAGAGAGAGAGAGAGAGAGAGAGAGAGAGAGAGAGAGAGAGAGAGAGAGAGAGAGAGAGAGAGAGAGAGAGAGAGAGAGAGAGAGAGAGAGAGAGAGAGATGATCCGTAAAATACAATATTGGTCAAAATATCGTCCCCCACATATGAGAGGTAGCAAAACTTTTTTTTTTCTCTCTCTCTCTCTCTCTCTCTCTCTCTCTCTCTCTCTCTCTCTCTCTCTCTCTCTCTCTCTCTCTCTCTCTATATATATATATATATATATATATATATATATATATATATATATATATATATATATATATATATATATATATATATATATATATATATATATATATATATATATATATATATATATATATATATATATATATATATATATATATATATATATATATATATATATATCGTCATCCGTGATCAGCAACGCTGTGCACCCAAATTTGGTTTTCATTCTCTGGCCTCGTTTTTGCTGTGCGTGAAGGAGCGTCGCGCCTGTTTCCCCGGGATGCAGTTTGTCACCAGGAAATGTGACAGTCGCGGGAAGTTCTTGGTGCTTTGAGGGAAGGAGTTTTTTTTTTTTTTTTTTTTTTTGCTTGGGGACGTTTTCTTATTTACTCGAACCTCGATGTCATAAGAGAGAAACAGTCAATATAGATAACTTACTTTATTCTAATAACAGATTGTAATGAACAGTGAACATGATAAATGAACATGAGATTTAAATTAGCTAGTCATGAACGATGAATTGAATGAAAGGAGGAAAAAGAAACGTGTAAAATTAGATGTGGCTTGTAAAAAAAGAAGTAAAAAGAATACAAGACAAAGCAGCGAAACTTAACGGTAATTTAATATAGCTTTTAAGGTGAAGTAAAAAAAAATGTAATTAATGATTGATTACATGTCACGGGACGGTGAGGGTGAAAATAAATTGAAGGGAAAAGGTAAAACATAGACGTGACTGTGCCAAGGTGAAGCTCCTTAAGGATTCCCAGCGTGATGCCATCTATTGGACAGAAGGGGGAAGGGAAGAAGGTAGGGGAAAGAAGAAAAGGACATCCAGACTCTCCCGGGACGTCCCTCACTCTCAAGTCCCCTCAAGTGGTCACTTCTCAGCACTTCTTTTGTATAAGTTGATATTGAAAAAAAGTATGACCGAAGCCTCCAGGAATATTTGCCAAAGAGTGTGCCAAAGAAAAACACGTGAGTCAGGATATTGGCCTTGTCCGTGACCCTGCAGTGAAAAGACTGACACGCTGAAGAAAAAGATGTTGAGGGACAAGATATGAAAAGAAAATGAGTGTAAAATAATATGAACTGGAAGGAAGTGGAGATGGAGTGACATGAAAAGCAGGTTAATGGCGGAAAGGCAGTACGCTTTACACAAGTTATTGCCACTTGAGGAAAAATCCAATAAAAACTTAAACTACAACAAAGGGGAGCTGGAATGACATGACAGGCAGGTGAATGGCGCAAAGGAAACTCTGAGGGAAAATTTAAGTAGTGATGCCAAATACAAGGAGTTGTTGAAATAGTAAAATAAACTTTAAGAGAGCGTCTGCAGGCAAAGGAAAGGAAGAGAAGTGCTTTGCCAGACTGTTGCTTCGGGCCACGAGGAGAATACCAAAGATTGTGATGGATGCGCATTTTCAGAGAGAGAGAGAGAGAGAGAGAGAGAGAGAGAGAGAGAGAGAGAGAGAGAGAGAGAGAGAGAGAGAGAGAGAGGGACGTTGTGTGTGTGTGTGTGTGTGTGTGTGTGTGTGTGTGTGTGTTTCATATTTAAGTTAGGAGGGACGTAACGTCACTTTTTATAATCTGAATTTCCTCCCAAGTGCGACAGTTAAGAGCCACGCATGAAAATCACCCTCTTATTTTCTCTCTAAACTTCAGCGTAACTCGACGTTGGTCTTGAAGTTTCTTTGCAAATTGGAGTCAAGGCAAAGTTTTCTCTTCGCGCCTCTCTTGACCTGAACCAAAAAATTTCTTTCATTTTCTCTAGATTGGTTAGTTTTAATTCAACCTCATAGAAAATATGTTCATTCTGTTCATGCAGGATATTTACAAGATCGTATTATAGACACACACTTTGCCAGTACGCTATAACACTCCTTATAGCAACATACGTTCATGCCGTTCAGCAACGATATCTGTAAGAAAGAGGAAGAAACACTACCTATTTCTGTGCACAAACATACTGTAGGACACCTCCCCCCAAGACGTTTAGTAATGCGATGTCCGCCAAGACAATTTTGGAAACTCTCCTCCATCCCTTCCTATTTCCTACATGTTTGGGATGTCAAGGGGAGAGAGAGGGAGGAAGGAATGGCGGTAGAAAGACAGTCACCCCACAGCGACCAAACCGAGCCTTGTTTACCCCACAGTCAGCCTCTGTAATGCTGGTTTCTGTTTTTTCACTGAGTGGGGAAAATGTGCAGATCTCGAGTGGAAAGAAGGAAAATAAGCATACATTGGTGGTTAGGTGCGTTTTGGGTATAATTATTCGCTTCAACGAGAAAGAAAAAGAAAACATGTTGTGTCATGAGGGAAACTCGGTGAATTCCAATGAAGGGAAGACGCACAATTCGAAAATGACATCAAGGGAAGAATTAAGAAAGGTATGAATAATGATGCTCTTGAGAGGAAAGAAAGAACATGGTGTGGTTCCTCTACTTACGTTTCTGCCGTGGTGGTCTCGGGTTTGAAAGAGGCCGGCGAAGAGGGCAGCGATGTTGGCTGTGTAGGAGGCCACGAAGATAACACTGAAGGCACCCCACACATTGATGAGTACTTTGTTGGGCCACGACTTTGGGGCTGCAGGGCAAGACAGAGGTAGTAAGACAGTGCAGAAAGTAAAGTCATGAGTGTTAATGCTAATTTTTTCTTAATTACGTAAAAATTTCGATGTTAGTATTGCAAATTTTATCATTTCTATTTCTACTACTACCACTACTACTACTACTACTACTACTAGTGTACTACTACTACTACTAATACTAATACTACTACTACTACTACTACTACTACTACTACTACTACTACTACTACTACTACTACTACTACTACTACTACTACTACTACTACTACTACTACTACTACTACTACTACTTATGATAATAATAATAATAATAATTATTATTATTATTATTATTGTTATCACTATTATTATAGTAATGATAAAAATAATGATAATAATAGTTATGATAATAATAATAATAAACTAATACTAATGATGATGATAATAATAATAATAATAATAATAATAATAATAATAATAATAATGATATCACAATTTCTAATCCTCCTTCATTTGCCATTACCATTCTTACCACCACAAATGATTATACGAATAATAATAATATAAAAGTATTAACAATAATGATAATAGTAATAATAATAATAGTAATAATATTATTAATATTAATAATGATAATAACAATAACATTAATAATAACAATAACAATAACAATAATAATAACAATAGTAATAATAATAATAATAATAATAATAATAATAATAATATTAATATTAATATTAATTGACAGGAACAATAATGATAATAACAAAAATAAATCACCATTAGAATGACTTACATATAGACAAGAAAACCCTGAAAAATATTCATATGTTTATTCGTTTCGTAAGACACTTTTTTCCTTCTTTTGTGTAACAGAGTCTGGTGAGAGGATGAGAGGAAAGAGAGAAAGGAGCGCCAGTGTGTGTGTAAGAAAGGCTAGCAGCGGTTTTGTCGTGAAGCGTGAATGGGATGCCGGGGATAGAAAGAAAGAGAAATCCTTCCAGCCTTTTTGTTTATGGGCGAATAGAGACAATGTGACTTAATGGTGAGTACGGCTTGTAAATAATGGGAAAAAAGAAGAATGGATGTTGGGAATGATGAGAGGGAAAGGTACACAAATTAAAAGGGTTGAAATTACTGAAGGAAGTAAAGAAAATGGTAATACGAAAATATGTTTCTGAATTCGAGGAGCTGTAAGGATTGGATGAAAAGGACCAGTGAGACGAAGTATAATACAATGTAGGTAGATGCGATCACAGGAGTAATAATTAAGACAGTTGACTATATTGTACTTTCTTTCTTTATTCATTCTTTTCCTTTCCTATATTTTCCCTCATTCATCCATTGCAATTTAAAGTAGTTTCTTGTATTAGTGTTACTGAAATAGACATAAATTTTCGCCATTCACTTGTAAGAAGGAGAGGAAAGATGGGGAATGTTCTTCATCGTCATCTGCAAATTCCCGCAAGAGCAAAATTAGAAGAAGGAAAGAATGAAAATTTAATATCTTCATGACTGCAGGGGCTTGTGCTAATTAATAAGCTTATATTTTGCAGCAGGTAAATTACGGACATTACGTGATTAGTGATAATTTAACGTCCGTGAAATTATCATTTTTCCAATTATTACTTCCGCGGGTGCCCCACTATATTCTAATCAGGGACAGTACGATTTCAGAAATAATGGAAATATGAATATCATTGTTTCTCACTTCCACACGGCTTTTAATATTAAAAATGCTGAGTAACTGGCCAATCATGATAATAATGATAAGGAGGATGATGATGATGATGAGGAGGAGAAAAATAAAGACTTAGTGGAGCAATCATGGTATCAGGAGGAAGAGAAACTATGCTAACAGGAAGAAGAAAGTGAAGAGGTATTAAAGAACCAGAAATTAGTCTGAGAAAGTTAAGGGAAAGTAGAAGTAGTGGGAATTGGAGGAAGCAGAAGGAAATTGAAGAGGGGGAGGAGGAAGAGGGCAAGGGAAAAATTATGGAAGTTAAAGAAGACTTAGAAAATGAGGAAATAGGAATCGGAGAAGAGGCAATCCAGATAAGGAAAGGAAAATGGGAGATTCATAAACCACAAGAAACAAAAGAAAACATATGATGATTAAAATAAGAAAAAAAGGGATAATGAAGAAAAGAGAAAGATATAACAGAAATAAGTCAGAGGAAGGAAGAAAAATCAAGAATAAAGATGAAATAAGAAAGAGTGATGAATATGGGAGTAAAAAGTAATACGTTGGAGTAAAAAGGGAGAACGGTTTATTTGAAAGTGCTGAAATATAAATGAAATACTTAATCAAGAAGCAGAAGGAATAGGGGAAAGCATAGAAAGTGTAGAAAAAGAAAACAAATAAGATAAAGACGAGAAGGAAAAGGGCTTATAAAAGGAGAATGAAGAGATTAAGAAAGGAAGGGAAAGGAAGCAGGATAAAAGAGGAAAGCAACGGTTGAAATATTTGTAAGTAAACGGAAAGAGTAGAGGAGATATATACGTATACGAGTATGAAGAAGAACAGGAGAAGGAAGAATAAATGGAGGAGGTAGAAGATGAAATGGGAGGAGTAAAATCATGATAAAAATGGCAAAACAACGGTTGAAATTGATGTAATTAAGGAGGAAGAGAAAAGGATAAGAGATATGCATGAGGCAGTAGTAAAAGGAGGAGGAAATGAAGAAGATGGAGGAAAAATCACGAGATGGAAGGGGTGGTAGTCTGAGAGAGAGAGAGAGAGAGAGAGAGAGAGAGAGAGAGAGAGAGAGAGAGAGAGAGAGGTGTTGAGTGCCTCCACAAACTCATATTGACGTGGTGAACAACCCACTATTCTCTCCCCTTTATTACAGCCTCGGCAAGGACAAGCCCCTGACGCCTCTCATTGTGCCCCCGATTGCTGCCGACTCTCGAGCACCTTCTGGCTAACTAGAGGAACGTAACTCACAATTGCTCCTTTACCTTGCCCTACGATGCTGGAAACGGTCAAGTTGCCTGCGTATACTGCCACTTCCACGGCCATTCATCCCTGTCTCTTTGCATCTCAGTACTTGGGAATGTCAATGGTTAGGTTAGCTTTTTTCTTTTATATTAGGGTCGTTGGAAAGTTTATTGTCTCTCGTCTTGCATAAAGTTACATGTTCTAGCATTCTTTTATCTCTAGCGTGAATTTTCTTAGGACTTTACATCTTCTTACTCATATATTATCTCTTCTTCTTCCTCTTCTTCTTCCTCTTCTTTTATTACCTCTCACGTCTTATTATATGGTATAGCCTCTCAGAAAGTACCACTATCTGACTTTACTCCCATTAGTTCTTCCGTTGTGCTATCCTGTGTTCTCTTCCTCCTCGTCCTCCCTTTCCTCCTCCTTTCCTTTTCCTCCTTTTCCTCCTTCTCCTCCTCCTGTTTCAGTGTTTGAGTGTTTATGGCTGAACACAATGTTATGGTAATGAGCGGAAGCAGCTGCCGCAGACACATCAGACGCATCCCCACATTCTCTACCCCGCCCCCCATGTTCCCATCCATCACTCTCCAGCCCTGCGCCTCCCTTCCCCTGCTTGCTCGCTGACCTTCTGTACCTGCCCGTAACACTTCCGCAACCTCTCTGCCACTGACACTGGAATACCGCGAACTGATGTTAAAAAGATAATTCTGAATAGAGAGAGAGAGAGAGAGAGAGAGAGAGAGAGAGAGAGAGAGAGAGAGAGAGAGAGAGAGAGAGAGAGAGTTGGTGCTAAACAAATGACTTGTGCTAAAAGTATTATAATGTTTTATGGAATATTATATTTTTCCCGGTTCCATATTTTATTTATTCCTTTTTGAGTTTTGTTGGATTTCTTTTTATGCGCTAAACGACGATAAAAAGAGCAGCTTTTTTTCATTGGATTCATACACCGTGTACTGCCTGATTACTACTTTCTCTCTCTCTCTCTCTCTCTCTCTCTCTCTCTCTCTCTCTCTCTCTCTCTCTCTCTCTCTCTCTCTCTCTCTCTCTCTCTCTCTCTCTCTCTATCTATCTATCTATCTATCTATCTATCTATCTATCTATTCAGAATTATCTTTTTAACATCAGTTCGCGATATTCACACCTGAACACATGAGACGCCCTGGAACACCTGGCTGAGGGAAGGTGAGGGGATAATGAAGAAAAAGATAACACTTTTCAAAATCATAATACCGCAAATATTCATAAAAAAAGAATATGATGGAAGATACATCGCGTCTTATTTTCATTGATTTATTATTCATTTTTCATTTGTTTATTTATTTATGGATTCATACGTTCACTTGCTTATTCATTTGTTTATTCATTATACCTTACTTTTAATGTACCGCATATAGCTACGTTGGCGAGACTCTCCTTCCACAGACCTTTCTAACCCTAGAATTTACTCAGAATTCAATGGAAAAAAAAAACACGCACATCGCATCGTCTAAAGATTAAAACAGCCATCCGCTATTCTATCAACACTTTTCTGCAATTTTATTTACTTTTCTTTACCTTTTCCCACGTTTTCTCTCATCCGGTGGCAACTCCATCACGTCAGAGGAAGCCTTATAATACTTTCATTATATTCACACTCTTTTGATTTACATATTCCTATTTCTTTCTAACGAAGGAGATTATTCAGAGAGAGAGAGAGAGAGAGAGAGAGAGAGAGAGAGAGAGAGATAAATAAAGTAATTAGTGTCAGAATCTTTCTCTTAAGAGCATCTGTGTGAGGATTAGCGGACCTTATCTTGGACTATGGGTCTCTCTCTCTCTCTCTCTCTCTCTCTCTCTCTCTCTCTCTCTCTCCTTGTGTGTGTGTGCGTATGCGCTCGTGATTTTCGTAACTTTCCCTTTCCTCTCCTGGGCAGATCATTAACGCGGAATAAAGTTGGCGAGGGTGAAGTTGCGTTTCTCTTTCGTACATATTCCTCTTAATGGGAAAAGTTTTATTCGCAGAGAGAGAGAGAGAGAGAGAGAGAGAGAGAGAGAGAGAGAGAGAGAGAGAGAGAGAGAGAGAGAGAGAGGAGGCAGGCAGGCAGTCCCACACACAGACAATCATGGCATCATTTAAATCTTCATGCATTCTTAATTTTTCATTACATTTTAACTGCGAATCTAATTTCCTAAAAGAAGTTAGTTATTAAAAATTCTAAGTATTTTTTCTGAGTTACATTTCTAGATTATTTTCACGAAGTGGTGGAGCGTGAAGGCTGGAGAAAAGAGATCAAGAAGGGTGATGGTGAAATAGTGTTTGCTCCTGCGGGGCATGAGTCGTCCAGCCGCGAAGAAAGCTAATTAGGTCAGACCTACCTTGATTACTTGGACCTTACCCTAGCGACCCGAGGAGGATGACTTGAGAAGGACAGAGAAAATAGGGAGAAAGACCAACAAAGGACGGGAAAGAATGACTAAAGCCGAAAATGGTCTTAGTACACTGAGGGAGGTTCAAGAGAGGGATGCACTGACAGGTGTGTTTTTTTTCGGCTGGAGCTTGAGGTAAACAACAGAGTGAATGGCGCAGTTCATTAATATCCAAGAATAATTATCGAATGACGCAAATAAGTAATTTTATTGATTATGAGTGATCTTTACGAATTAATCTTACTATTTTAGATGCTACATCGTTAATCTGCTTCAATAAATGTAGTATAAAATCTTACGCCATGAAACAAAAAATGAACTTTAGTTACGTGCGTAGCTCAATATAAGGTCAGGAATATTTTGTAGACAACACTTTACCTGTAAACGTGAAGGAGAGAAAGCACTAACTGGAAAAATCTTCATAAGTATACCTATAGTTGTAGTCTGCTAGAGACTCACCTTTGAAGGCGACCAAGTGTGAGAAGAGCAGCCCCCAAATGACCCACAACGCTGAGCCGTAGCTGAAGTTCTTGGACCGTTGTCGTCCCCAGGGATTGAGGCCGAAGGGACTGAGCCACTCGTAGACGGCTACGCTGAAGGCAGTGATGTTGAGGGAGACGAATATAGCGATCCACAGTTCTGGGCTGAAGGGAACCAGGAAGGCCAGCAGCGGTACCTCCATTTGTCTGTAGGGAATATGAGACGGCTGTCAGGAAGTAGTCAAATAACCTGACGCTATTTGGAAGTGGCAATAGTGACCCTCATGATCTGCGTAATAGGAACTTAATGTGTCATAGCCCTAGACACTGAGAACTCTTTAAAACCTCGTTTAGAAATTACTGATTAATGGCTTTGAGTAAATCTTTCTCTCGTGAAAAATATCCATCAAAGTCATGCTTCTGTTCCCTTTTGACTACTGAAGAAAAAAAAAGTAAGAAAGAAAGTAAACATCCCTGTTCAGTTTCCCAATACTTTCACTCTTCTTCTGTCTTAACCACATGCTGCGTCACCCTGCCTATGTCATCATTTTGTTCAATATTTTTTTGTTTTGTTCGTATATTCCTTAACCAGTTGACTACCACATGACCTTTGCATAATTACCAATCACTCTGAGACGTCTTCACTTGTTCTAGAGTTCCATGCAGTCTTTAAACTGAGAATGAATTATAAAATGTATTATTTTTCTTTACTAACTCTCTTGTAGATGCTTACAAAGACTTAACGCATTGTTTGTGGTACTACTAACTGTTTGGTGTCTCAGTGAAAAATAACATTGAGTTTGCTGAGGATAAAAAAGTATTCAAAAGTATTCCATATATTTTCCAGTCCGCCCATCAGTTTGACACAACAACTGCGTTTGCTGAAAGAGTTCTTGCGAAGTGATACTGATGTCTGTTGCAGGAGAGAGACGGTGTAAATTAGAGCGCCTTTTGTTTTTCTGTCTGGGACACTTACTCTTATCATTTTGGAGTAAGAAAATGGAACCATGTCGTGGCGTCCCAGTAATGGCCGTATTGTGTTTCTCTCTGGTGTGGTTTCTTCTCTGATGATGTTTGTTTGTGGATCTTATCTGCGTGTTGGGATTCAGCCGCGAATGTTTGTTTTGGCGGCAGTCTTATTGGACTACTCGAGGCAGAGGGTCGATCGGGTTCTGACCACGCCCTGACGCCCTGGCCAGGCCCTCGTGGGCGCCGAAGGGAGCGAACGAAGAGTATTGCGTCCGTTGAGGGTTTGTGCGCATTATTCGTTGCCACAAGATTTATACCAGTTAAATTTGTGCTACCTGTTTTTTTTTTCCTGCATTTGTCTGATTTTTTTTTCTATGTAAGAGGGAAAACCGGCCAAGGGCAACAAAAAATGTGATTAAAAAAGAAGGGCCCACTGAGGTGCCGGTCTCCAAACAAGATGAAAAGCAATGCAGTTAGAAGGGAACTCTGAGGATGGTTTAGGAGTCATAATTTTTTTTTTATATATTTTAATTGTTGTAGTGAAGAATGTATGTGCAGCTAGATGCATGTAGTTTTGTGTGATCGAGAGTACTGAAGAAGGCATTTTTCCAACCATATTTCTCTAGTAGTAGTAACAATAATATGACTCAACAAAATGCTCATATTACCTGTAGCATTATTAAGTGTGTATAAGGTGGGGAAACAAGCCTGTCTGAGGATAGTGAGGAGTGGTGAGGCTGGCATCGTTAAGGAGTGAGAAGAGCCTTTGATACACAGGCCCAAGGTGGAGCATGAGCCAGCATAATGCCCACTTATTATTATTATTTTGTCCTTCTCTCTCTCTCTCTCTCTCTCTCTCTCTCTCTCTCTCTCTCTCTCTCTCTCTCTCTCTCTCTCTCTCTCTCTCTCTCTCTCTCTCTCTCTCTCTCTCTCTCTCTCTCTCTCTCCTTCCATATCCTCCTTTGCCTCCCTCTCGCGTATCGCATTTGTTGGCCTCCATCAGCCATTTGATGGCACCGAGGAGGCAGAGACTTTGTCGCTATTCCGAGTTCACTTAGTATTTCTGAGAATTGCCCGATGATCCGAGAGCATCGCTGACAATATTAATATAAGATAATGGAAGAATCAGGTGAGAAGGAAATGAAAAAAAAAAAAACGAGAAAATGTCAGTTAACGACATCCTTTGGAAACGTCTCACATTTAACTTTTCATCTCGACAATGATGCGTCTATAGAAAGATATTCAGGTTGAAAGTCATAATTCTCTGCTTCTCAAAGGATCTCTCCGTCATCTACTTGAGCGATAGAAATATGAGAGTTGTGAGCCCGAGGGGAAGGGAAGAGGGACGTACTAGAGCCACGGCACGACTAGCAAATCGTCTCATCCTCTTCAGTATTCAACAGGAAGGACCACAGCAGCTGGCGTAACTTTTTGAAGATCCTCTTAGCACCTAAACTTTTGTGCGGAAGTTTTGACAAGTGCGTCAATAAGTCTACTTCGGGGAACCTTGTGATTATTGACGAAATCGGTTGGTTCTGTTCCAAGTACGGTTGATAGTCGCCCATGCATTTACATAATTGATTAAATTTCCTTTATTGTTCCTCATAGTCGTCAAGAAAAGATATTGAACATAAATGTGTTCCTTCATCCTCAGCTTCTCAAACTAGACTCATTTCCCGAAGGATTTCCCTTTGGCCAACTCGTGCTAGTCTGTGAAGACCTTTTCCTTACGTAGCTTCAGCATAGTAAGCTTCCTCCGTGCAGGTGTAACATCCTCCTGGGAAAATGGCGCATTGCATATTAAGGAGAAACGCTTCAATCCATCTTCTTAACACGGATGAAACTGATCGTTTCACGGAACACGAAGGTAGATGGGTCCTAAAAACAAGTATGCAACAGCGCCACACCCCCTCCAACAAAACACACACACACACACACACACACACACACACACACACACACACACACACACACACACACACACACACACACACACACACACACACACACACACACACACACACACACACAGCAGTTGCATGTACCCCTTTAACCATGACAATAACAACATATTTCGCGTGTAATTTAATTTTATAGTTGCTTGCCTATTGATATACAAAAGACACTCACAGAAAAAGACCAACAATTAGTAAGAGATATCGAATCAACCATAACTATATGATGGTCTTTTCAGAAGATTTCCTCAATTTTTTTTTCTGTCAGTGAGACACAGATACGATCAGATTTAATGATATATATATATATATATATATATATATATATATATATATATATATATATATATATATATATATATATATATATATATATATATATATATATATATATATATATATATATATATATATATATATATATATATATATATATATATATATATATATATATATATATATATATATATATATATATATATATATATATATATATATATATATATATATTTGAAACATTTTTCTGACGTACAGTACATTTACGAGTACTTCTACGCATATGTATGATAACTTAATTAGTTGTGATATTCTCTCAGATACCTTGACTTCAGTGTGTTTATTCTCTTCTGGAACAATACTGTGTCGCGAGACAGTTTCGTTGTAGCAAAGAAAAATATTTCTTTTTCAAGTTGGATCTAGATTCTTGAAGGTATTCAATTAGACCATTAAAAAGCTACTCAATACTTTAGTATAAAAAATAATTCTGCATTCCACAAAGTTAAATTGAAATATATTGTTTTGATCAGTCATTGATGTAAAAAAAGTTAGGAATATAGTAATTTATTTTCCAATAACGAAGGTTTACTTATATAAATATGATATTGTCTTATAAAAGAAAAAGAAGAGCATCTAAAGAAATATGTAATAATTAAGATAGGAAGACAGACTGACAGGTGGGATGAGCTCCTAACGTTAGGGAGGTCTACGATGGTGCCGCAGATGGCGGGTAGAAACTTGGTGTGATTGGCGTTAGAATACTTTCGTCTCCCGTTGTAGATTTAATATTACGGAGGATCTCAAGCAGCTGCTAATTAATCAAAATATTTTGTTCCCTTCTAATACTTCATTTCTATTTTGATAAATGATTATAGAATAAGTTACACATAAACATATTAGACGTAACTTCTTATGTTAAATATGATACCATAGATAGCAATGTTTATAATTAGTGCGTAAATTTCTTAAATCAGGTTTAAAATATAATGCATCAAAATTATTAAGGTCAATTTTTTCGTTAATTAATATAAGATACCATGTTTTCTTATTGTATTTTCTTACAGATATCCACTACTCTTTCACATTGCCTTATCATATCTAAAGTTCACTTCACACATATTGTATCTAAAGGAAAAACACAATGTCGTAATGAAGTATTTAGGCAGTTTTGAACAAAAATAAAGACTTAGACCATGGTTCCAGTGAGCCGAGGCGAGGTGTAACCAGTTCAGTCGCTAGAGGAAAGGAGGAACAATACACTAGTAGCAAAAACACGGAAATCGCTCTCAGTGTTATTCAAATAAATACTGGAGCGCGTGACTACTTTAGATTTAAGCACTTGGCAATTACAGGTGCTTTAGTTCTCACGATGAATCTCCTGAATAAACCGAAAAATAGGAGTTTGTGTTTAACCGGTCTTCCCGAAAACTGGATCAAGCTCGTAATGCTCTTAATGCCCTCGGAGAGAGAGAGAGAGAGAGAGAGAGAGAGAGAGAGAGAGAGAGACAGAGACAGAGAGAGAGAAGGAAGGAAGCAAGAAAGAGGTTGAGGCGGCGGCGTGTAGTGGTGAGCAAACCCGGCCAAAGGTGTGAAGAGCGGGGGAAACAATCCGATTTGCAGCATCATATAGTTAAAGCTGACGTCCGCCTGCCTCCCTCCCTGCCATGCTGCCCCTGCCGTCGCCCGCTCCAGGAATGACCCACACACGCCCTCACATTGTACACTCAGGTCACTCCCACTCCACCTACTCTTTTGTCTCTTCCAACTGTGAATTCCTCGTGGTATCAGTGAGGGTGACACCAGCGGGAATGTGGCTCGAGATAAGGAGGCTTCTAAAGGGAGAAGAGGAGACCACACAACGACTCTTGATGTGATCCTCTGATCCTTAGACTCTGCCACGGGAAGAGGGAGGGAGGGAGGCATGAGACGAGGGTGTGGGAAACGGAGGGAGGTAAGAGGTGGGGACTAAAGGGTAGGAATGGGTGGGTAGATAGAGGGATGGACAATAGAATACAAGAGAGAGAGAGAGAGAGAGAGAGAGAGAGAGAGAGAGAGAGAGAGAGAGAGAGAGAGAGAGAGAGATACTGTAAGGACTGGGAAGGCAAGAGAAGACTATTGAAACAGTGGGAAAAAAAACTGGACGAGAGAGAGAGATTAGGAGAAAATTGTAGTAAGTAAAGGAGGAAAGAAAGAAAAGAGGCAAAGGGTGGAAAGATGTAAAAGAAATTCGAGGAACAGAAGGAAAGGAAAGAAGTTAGAAAACGTCAAAAGCAAGCTCAAGGAGGAAGAAAGAAAGAAAAAGAAAATACAGGCAGGAAGAAAGGAAAAGGGAGGGAGGAAATCGTGGAGAGACAAAAGGAGAATCTGTAGCAGGAACAGAGTCGGGAAGCTAATGGTGAGGGAAACAAAATTGATGAAGGTTAGGAGAGGCGTCGGTGTGGAGTGTTAGGTACGTGGAAATACTTGGAAATACAAGGGACACACAAAGCATACGAGATGTTGCGTTGTGAGGCTTACTGTTAACTCAGAGGTGTTGGAGCCATGCCCTCAGATCCTACCACTTGGCAATATATGGTCGAAGGGATTTTGTGAGAGTCTTGTGACCTAACAGAGCTTATTTCCTCCTATACATAGTTGATTCAGATGTGTTTGTTCTGTGTTTAATGAAGTAACGAAATTTTTTTTTCGTTCGCTGACATCTGTGTAGGGTACATAAATATTTACCGTTAGCACAGTGAATGATGGAAAGTTGACATTTATTCAATATTTTAACCTTGTAGTTGACTAATACATATTTGTTTAGTCTACAGTGACATGTAGATTTGCTGACAATGAAAGGAAAACGTTCATACATAAAAAGTACATGAAAAATTTGTTACCTGTGTTGGTTTGTATTGCTAAAAGATAAAAGACTTCCTAGTTAGTGCTTTTTGAATATTTTGTATTTATGCATGACTTTTTTCATATACATACATTTGATAGTAGTGAATTTTCAAGTGTATACATATATTTTAGTGTCATGATGACCATTATTTGTATTTTTTTTTTCACATTCATGTACCGTTACATACAGTGGGGAAACAAGATGCCGTATATGCCTTTATGGAAGAGGAAAGACGATGAAATAACGCAGCTGTACGTACATGTGTATGAGTGAGAAGGTGCACATGAGAGTATGATATTCCTCTGAAAAGGTGCACGGCAGGGTGGTGGTGGTGATGGTGGTAGTGGTGCTGGTGGTGAGCGACTTCAAGCAGATGATTTGAAGGGTGCATATTAAGTGTGTGTGTGTGTGTGTGTGTGTGTGTGTGTGTGTGTGTGTGTGTGTGTGTGTGTGTGTGTGTGTGTGTGTGTGTGTGTGTGTGTGTGCGTGCGTGCGCGCTTGTTTTTAGTGTCTTAGTACGGGCAAGGACTCTGTATATCAGGAGGACGGTCATCTCACTGTTAATTGTTTGCTCTTGCTGCGACGGTGGCGCCTCCAGCGTAAGTTTATCATTAGCTGTACCACTTATAATCTAATATTATGTAATGGTGTGTAATGGTTGTACAGTACAACATGGGGAGGATTCCCATAGGTGGCTCCAGATCCAAGGACTCCCCACCGCTCAAGTTCTATAATCTCACCTACTACTGTTTTCCCTCTATAACTGATAACCACAAAGGTAAACAATACTAATGATTGTTCATATCAGTAATTCTAACCTTTTCCGGAAAGGGTGGAATAGGATTGTGTAGGTTTTAGAACGACGGCTGAGTGTTCTACGTTTCTGTCCACTTTGCAGAGTTGTCTTCACACGGCGACCAGCATGCCCTCTGCGGTTTTTTTCTTATGTAGGGAAGAGGGCCAGCCAAGGGAAAAGAAATTGAAAAGATTAAAAAAAAGGCCCACTTGAGTGATCGCTCTCTACAAAGAGGAAAGGCGTCAGCCAAATTAAGGGGCAAATGCCTCGATATCTCTCTCTTAATAGAAAACAAGTCGTAGGAAGTCGGAAATACAACTGCAGAGAGGGAATTCCAGAGTTTACCAGTGAAAGGTATGAATGATTGAAGGTACTGGTTAACTCTTGCGTTAGGGAATTGGAAAGAAAAAGGATGAGAGGAAGATAAAAGCCTTGTGCAGCGAGAGAGCAGGAGGAGGAAAGGCATGCAGTTAGCAAGATCAGTAGAACAGTTACCATGAAAACAGCGATAAAAGATAGAAAGAGATGCAACATTTCGGTGGTGAGAAAGAGGCTGAAGACAGTTAGTCAGAGGATGGGAGTTGATGAGACGAAAAGCTTTTGATTCCACCCTATCTTGTAAAACTGTGTGACTGGAACCCCCCAAACATCCGAAGAGTACACCATACAGGGGCGGATAAGGCCGTGTACAGAGTTAGCAGTTGGAGGGGCTAGAAAACCTGGCGGAGACGCCTCAGAACGCTTAACTTCATAGAAGCTGTTTTAACAAGACGTGATGAGATGTGAAGTTTCCAGTTAAGATTATGAGTAAAGGATAGACCGAAGATATTCAGTGTGGAAGAGGGAGACAGTTGAGTGTCATTGAAGAAGAGGGGATAATTGTCTGGAAGGTTGTGTTGAGTTGATAGATGGAGGAATTGAGTTTTTGAGGCATTGAAAACTATTAGATTTTTTCTGCCCCAATCGGAAATCTTAGAAAAATCGTAAGTCAGGCGTTCTGTGGCGTCTCCGAAAGGACGTGGAAAGATGTAGGGTGGTCATTAATGAAAATAGAAAGAGAATGGGTGACAGGACAAAACCCTGAGGAACACCACTATTAATAGATTTAGGAGAAAAACAGTGGCCGTCTACCACAGCAGCAATAGAACGGTCGGAAAGGAAACTTGAGACAAAGTTGCAAAGAGAAGGATAGAAGCCGTAGGAGGGCAGTTTTGAAATCAAAGATTTATGCCAGACTCTATCAAAAGTATTGATATGTCTAATGCTACAGCAAAAGTTTCACCGAAATCTCTAAAAGAGGATGACCAAGACTCAGTAAGGAAAGCCAGAAGATCACCAGTAGAGCGACCTTGACGGAAGCCATACTGGCGATCAGACAGAAGATTGTGAAGTGACAGATGTTTGAGAATCTTCCTATTCAGGATAGATTCAAAAACTTTAGACAAGCAAGAGATTAAAGCTATAGGACGGTAGTTTGAGGGGTTAGAATGGTCACCCTTTTTAGGAACAGGCTGAATGTAGGCGAACTTCCAGCAGGAAGGAAAGGTAGAAGTCGATAGACAAAGTTGGAAGAGTTTGGCCAGGCAAGGTGCAAGCACGGAAGCACAGTTTTTGAGAACAATAAGAGGGACCCCATCAGGACCATAAGCCTTCCGAGGGTTTAGGCCAGCGAGGGCATGGAAAACATCATTACGAAGAATTTTAATTGTAGACATGAAATAGTCAGAGGGAGGAGGAGAGGGAGGGACAAGCCCAGAATCGTCCAAGGTGAAGTTGTGAGCAAAGGTTTGAGAAAACTGGCAGAGGCAAAACGCCAGAGACACCCAGTAATCCAGGAAAATCAGCTTGGCAGAGGCAAAACGCCAGAGGAGGATCCTGTGGAAGGATTGGAAATAGGACAAGATACAGAAATGAGATTGTAATCGGAGGAGCGCAATGGAGATGAAAGGGTGACAGCATAAGCAGGATTAGAGGTGAGGAAGAGATCAAGAATGTTGGGCGTGTCTCCAAGACGGTCAGGAATACGAGTAGGGTGTTGCACCAGTTGCTTTAGGTCATGGAGGATAACAAATTTGAAGGCTAGTTCACCAGGGTGGTCAGTGAAGGGAGAGGAAAGCCAAAGCTGGTGGTGAACATTGAAATCTCCAAGAATGGAAATCTCAGCGAAAGGGTAGAGGGACAGAATGTGCTCCACTTTGGAAGTTAAGTAGTCGAAGAATTTACTATAGTCAGAAGAGTTAGGGAGAGATAAACAGCACAGATGAATTTAGTTTGAGAGTGACTGTTAAGTCGAAGCCAGATGGTGGAAAATTCGGAAGACTCAAGAGCGTGGGCACGAGAGCAAGTTAAGTCGTTGCGTACATAGACGCAACATCCAGCTTTGGAATGAAAATGAGAATAGAGAAAGTAGGAGGGAACAGAGAAGGGGCTACTGTCAGTTGCCTCAGACAGCTGTGTTTCGGTGAGGAAAAGAAGATGAGGTTTAGTAGAGGAGAGATGGTCTTTTACAGATTGAAAATGAGATCTAAGACCGCGAATGTTGCAGAAGTTAATATAGAAAAAGGTGAGGGAGGTGTCAAGGCATTTGTGGTCTTCAACAGAGAGGTGTCCGACCTGGGGACATTTTGGTCCCTCCCAGAGGGACTCGAGGCATTGTTTGGGTCCCATTTTTCTTTTAAATTTTGATTCAAGTGAAGGGTGTATGTGTGGTAAGTGCATGTAGTTTTGTGTGAAAAAGGAGAGTTGTCTTTAGAGCGCAAGGTGTGACTACCCCCTTGATTTGTGAGACACAAAGGGAAACGTTCAGCGAGATCACAACTAGCTTAATTGAAGTTTCACAGCACCCCTTGAACTAGTGCTACTAGATCTCGTTGGGAGTACTCGTATATTATCGTTTCGGTAGGTGTCTACTACCTTCTCTGTGGAGCGTCCATAGACTCCTTGCTAGTAATGGCAAACCAGCTAGTGATAACACACACACACACACACACACACACACACACACACACACACACCCGGTAGCTCAGTGGTTAGAGCGCTGGCTTCACAAGCCAGAGGACCGGGGTTCGATTCCCCGGCCGGGTGGAGATATTTGGGTGTGTCTCCTTTCACGTGTAGCCCCTGTTCACCTAGCAGTGAGTAGGTACGGGATGTAAATCGAGGAGTTGTGACCTTGTTGTCCTGGTGTGTGGTGTGTGGCTGGTCTCAGGCCTATCCGAAGATCGGAAATAATGAGCTCTGAGCTCGTTCCGTAGGGTAACGTCTGGCTGACTCGTCAGAGACTGCAGCAGATCAAACAGAGAAACACACACACACACACACACACACACACACACACACACACACACACACACACACACACACACACACACACACACACACACACACACACACACACACACACACACACACACACACACACACACACACACACACACACACACACACACACAAACTCGCCCTTCTGAATCACCGAGGGTGTCTCATTGTCGTCGTGTCCACCATCGGCTTTTCACAAAATATTTTTTCTTCCCACCGAACACTGCCATAATGTTGTTTTTGTATGTCACCACACCTCAGGTTTCCTCATTCTCTTCCCTTTCCTCTACCCTTACCACGACCTCTTCCTCCTTCTCTCCTCCTCCTCCTCCTCCTCCTCCTCCTCCTCCTCCTCCTCCTCCTTCCTCCTCCTCTCCTTCCTCCTCCTCTCCTCCTCCTCCTCCTCCTCCTCCTCCTCCTCCTCCTCCTCCTCCTCCTCCTTCTCCACCTCCTCTTAATTCTGGTCCTCCGCAATTTTTTTGTTCTCTCCACTCTCCACTTTCAAATCTTTTCCTTTCCTTTTTTTTCATTTCTCTGTTCTTCTTCATTCCTCTACTTGTGGTTCTTATTCACCTTGTCTCTCATATTTCTTTTTTCTATGCCTCCATTTCTCCCTTCTTTTCTTTCTGCACCTTTTGAAACTCTCCACCCACTACTTCCATTTTGTGCCCTTTTTTAAATTCGTTTATCAGTCTATTTCATTCTTTCTTCACCTTCACGTCTTCCTGCTCTTCCACTTAATTTCGTTCTTGTTATTTCTTCCCGTTCAACATGTTTCTCATCTCTCTCTGTCTCTCACACGCCATCATTCTTACATTTTCTCATTTACAGAGGTGCCACCTGCCATCACTTCTGTTACAATATTTCCCCGATAAAAAACACATATGTCGTGTTAAATTTCTGTTTCCATCCACCAAGAAGGACCTTTTCCCGCTTCTTCCCACGTTGGCAAAGTTTCCCTTTACCTCCTTTATCCTATGCGTATCCCTCTTGTTAATTATTGAAAATTGAGTTGCTTTGATTGGTGATGTCACACGGAGACTTAAATCTTATCTCATGTATCTTGTGTCTTTTACGTTAATCAAGGGCCTTATAGTGAACTCATCTGTTTTTTCACCACGACTGTTTCCAGAGGCCACAGAGATGATTAATTGAATTTTCAAGTGCGATTCTCCTCTGAATACTGTAGAAATTTTATCGATTTACGTAAGAGCACAACCAAAACCCGCGTAACTAGAGGCTTTTGAAAGGACTTGGAATGTACCGCTGGAATGTTTCAGAATATATGTTTAATTTTCCACTATCGAGGTCTAGATTTGACGAATTGTGATCGAATTTCAGTTGCCTTACTATTTTCATAAAGTCTTCGTTTTTACATTAGAATAAATAAAATGATTTTAACCAAACACAACTTACCTAAAAGAATAAATCTGAAAAAAAAGAAAGCTCAACACAGGCCAAACTGTGTACCAATTTAGTGTGCGTTTGTAATTTCAAGGGATGAGTAATTATTTCAAATGTTAAAAAAAAAAATGTCAGGTTGTCATAGCGCTCACTACATCGATGAATTAAGTGCGTTACAGTACCAGCTTTGGAAATACCTCTACAAGGAAGAAAATTATTCAAGTTCGTAATTGCCTGTGACTCCTGTACTTTTATAAACATTTTTAGAATATGACATCACTATTTCACGTAACTGTACGCAGGCGAATATTTGTTAGCTCTACGTGTGTGTGTGTGTGTGTGTGTGTGTGTGTGTGTTGGGTAGTTTGTTTACCTGTTTGTCTTGCTAAATGGATGATCTGTCTGTGTATAACTAACTTGCGCTGTTGTTCGTTCACGCCGGCCGCCCCACTGATGTGTTTTCCGTTATGGAGAGATATGAAAACAGCGTGATGATGTGAAGAGTAATGAGAGTAATGAGTGTATTGCTCTTTATTTTGTCGGGTGTGTGGGGATGGGTGGGAGTAGGTTGGTGGGTTACTGAATGTGAGTGTGTGTGTTTGTGTGTGTGTGTGTGTGTGTGTAGGTTCGAGGATGTGCGGAAAGATTCTCTCTCTCTCTCTCTCTCTCTCTCTCTCTCTCTCTCTCTCTCTCTCTCTCTCTCTCTCTCTCTCTCTCTCTCTCTCTCTCTCTCTCTCTCTCTCTCTTCATTGTTTACGTAAAAATACACGTGCATACATTCTCAATAGCTGTTATGCTTTCATGCTGCTACACTTGGCCATGCTTTTGTCCACTGTTATTTGTGGCTCGTATCAGGCTAAGAGTATTTTTTCCATACAGCATCGGGTACAGCACCCAGAGTCCACACTCAGTCGCTTCTCCTCTTGCCTCGCTTTGTTTTCCTTGTTCCCTCCTTTCAGGCTGCTTTATGTGTTCTGGTTATGGACTCTGGTTAGTGAAGTGCCGCTATTCATTCACTTGTTGTTTCTTGTATAGCAGGCAACAGTAGGTGGAAGATGACATGTTAGTAAAAGCCGTGGTTTAGTAATGAATATGTGACTTTGGTAATTGTCCACGTCTGTCTATGGATTGTACGGTTGTGTATTGTCAAGGAAAGGCTAGCAATGAAGAATGATGTACTTTTTCTTTAATTTATTTCCGTTAAGGTCAGCACACTCGTATCTACCTCCTCCAACGTACCCTTTCTTCAACGACCTTCTCAGGCAGTGCCGGCAAAAAATAGATAAATAAATTAACAAATTAGCAAATACAAAAATGAATAGAGTAAAATAAAATGAAATAAAAAAAAAAGTGTTGTCCAGGCCGTAATGATATGGTTCACGTCTTAGGCCGGTGTCACATTATGCGGTGGCCTCCCTGCGGCGCGGTAGCATGCCACGCCGCTGCATGGTAGAGAGATAAACATAAGGCAAAAATGCTTGGAAAATTCCTACTATTTTAGTACTCTTAGAAAGTGAAATATATAGAGTTAGTGACATTGTTATGATAAAATTGTATTGTCTGTTATTTTCATTTAGGAGTTAGCCTTATATGAAGTGTGCCTTTGAGGGGAGTGTAGTGATGGAAATAAATTTTGTATACTAAGTGACAAAATGACATGAAAAGTAACAGGATGGATGGCTGCGTGCCTCGCTCGGCTACTCGCATTTGTGGCCACTGGGTCAGATATTTATATGACCATCAAGGGCGGACATGTGTGAAAACAAACAGGTGATGCAGCAATGGAAACTTTTTAGTGTTAGTTACTGGAATATGTCAACGTGCAGGATGTTATAGGCGGTGCATGTGGGCGATGAGTGTTTTGATCGCCAGGCGTGACCTCACCACCACAGTCCCGCCCGGATGTGGCTGCCTGGCTGGTGGTGGATGGTGGCACGTCATTTTAAAAGTTTTGGTTGTTTACGTAACTATTTTACTTTCTTCCTCGAACTTTTGGACCGTCCCGCCGCAGGCATGGTAGTATTTCTGATTAGTTGCTACAGAAGATAATACTTGTTGCAAAAGAGAGACGTGTTTTTATCATTGCTTACTGGTACGAATTCTCGTCCTTCTTTCCTCCTACCACACACACACACACACACACACACACACACACACACACACACACACACACACACACACACACACACACACACACACACACACACACACACACACACACACACACACACACACACACACACACACACACACACACACACACACACACACACACACACACACACACACACACACACACACACACACACACACACACACACACACACACACGACAAGAACGGGTTTTATGCACTGCTGGTGTGCTTAAAGGCTTGGCACGTCTGCTTTAAGGTGGAATTCTGTGCTCTGGGGTAAGTATAAACTGCTGAGGAAAAAAAATTACAACCGAGCTTTAGGTCTTTTCGCGAGCAGACACTCCCGCATGAAGGGGCGGCGGGGCTGCAGGCGGGGTCCTAGTGGTAAAGAGCGGGCGAGTGGAGTGTGCTGGGAGGAAGGAGGTGGGGTGAAGTAATGGAAGGTGTGAGGAAAACTTGGAAAATATAAGTTGTTGGGCTAAAAACAGTTGGAATATTTCGAAAGCATGAAGCTGCAGGCCAGAGCGTAAATGTATAAACGAGGTGCCTTTTGCTTGACGCTAGATGTTGCTGTACCTCCTGGACGTGTTCCATTTGTCTACCAGTAAGTGGTGGGTTATCACCTGGCTCGTGGTGTTCATGTTGTGCTGGAAAGCGTATACACTTCTCCCTCGCTGCATCAGTTGGCTCAGGAATTGTACATGGTATTTTGTAGCTATAATTTTTTTTTTTTGACAATTGTTTAATTATTTTTCATAGGAAGTGTTTTAGAAAGATGGTTGTAGACGAAATATATGTAGGTGCATTTGCCAAAGCAGGTAAATAAAGTTTTGAAATTTTGAGTCGGCATATATTTTTGGTACATGAATTTTTATGAACCTAAACAAGACAAGAAACTTTGGGAGGCCAATTTAGAGACAATGAGGCTTTCATGTAACAATGACTTCCACCATCGTCAGGAGCCATGCTAAGACCAAGCAAAGCGGGCAGGGGATGAGGGCACAAGGTTCAAACTCGTAAGCACACCGAGATGACGGTGGGTTAGAATGCTTGTACCGAGGAATTCACAGGAGAAATAGGGCGTGTTAGGGCAGTGCTCCCCATGACCCCGTGCTGGGCCTAACGACCCCAGGGTACCTAGTGTTAAGTGTCTATGTGGTGCGAGGGCCTATAATCTTGAAGTGGTGGGGCTGGGAGAAGGGTCGAGGCACAGGTGCGGATATTATTATAGCAACACGCTTTCACTTTTTCCCCACTTAAGAAAAGTCTCTTTTCGGATCCAGATAAGATATTATCGATCGAATTTCTTTTCAAATTCTTTGGACAAAAGTCACTTTCACAACGGCCGAAATTTATAAATAACGTACTAGCAAAATCTTAAATGAATAATATTTTTTGATAACCCACAAGACCTGATTAAGCTTGTTGATTACATTAGCATCACTCAGTGTGTTTGATTCCTCTCATGGCTTCCGCTAGGTGTGCTGCCTTTCAACTTTCAGATATCATCAAAAAGTATCTATGTTAAAGTGACGAGCTACATGAAAGAGAATCCAACAGATTTTCTAATCAGAGTTAAAAGGTTTTCTCTCGCCACCACAGCGTCACAGTCACCCACACTGGATAATTTTAACTTTGACGTGGAAAGTAGTTGATGTCTGCTAATGAGAAGGGAAATTATCCACTTCCATTACCTTAACACCACGACTCTTCGATTTTCTTTACCATTCATCCTCTCTCTCTCTCTCTCTCTCTCTCTCTCTCTCTCTCTCTCTCTCTCTCTCTCTCTCTCTCTCTCTCTCTCTCTCTCTCTGCCTCACCTAATAATTCTGATTCACATTCTAAAGTATCTCGAGGACTCCTTAACTGTTACTGTCTCTTTCTCGTTCTCTCTTCCTCTGAGGTACCACGCCGCAGCAAAACTTAACACAACTTTGTGCCATGAAAATAGAATGACCGGTACAATCAACGCGAATAATATAAGCAATCAATGTGATTAGGATACACACACACACACACACACACACACACACACACACACACACACACACACACACACACACACACACACACACACACACACACACACACACACACACACACACAGCATGAGGAACGTACTAATGCCTATAACCGCTTATGATTCACTGTGCTCAGACTTATAGTGAGTGAATGTGATGAATAATGTATAAGTTCAAATGATTGGTGTCTCTTTTATCTTTGTAAATATTACAAATAACTATTACTCCCTCGACTTCACGAAATCATATTGCTGTAATCACACAGCTTTCGCAGATCACTGAAAGAAAACAAAACATGACGGATGTCACGTATTTTGAAGCTGAAAGACACAACACACATGCCTAGTGAGTGAAGGATGTCAGGTGAAAGGAATGATAGCCTCTGGTCACGCCTCGATGCCAACACGCTACATTCTGATCTCTGATATATGAGATGCTGGGAATGTTAGCGAATTAAGCACTATCATAACTAACGAAAAGGAAGATTGTTCGATAATAATGGTAAGCATTTGTTAAACTATCCAAAAAAATTAAGAAAAATAAAAGACTAAACATAAACCACATGCCCTACAATTATACAGAGAGAAAGATCAAATAAAAGAAACCGATACCCGGTCAGAGAGATAGAAGGACAATTAGGGGGAGGAATAGAAAACCAAAAAAATAGGTTAATAGGTAAGAAACAGTCAAACGTGCGATCAATTAATCACTTAAACAATCTTACAGTCAGACACATTGATAGAGAAAAAAGCCAGAGAGCCAGCTAACCAGAGAGAGAGAGAGAGAGAGAGAGAGAGAGAGAGAGGCAGCCAGCCAGCCAGCCAGCCAGCCAGCCAGCCAAGCGGATCAAGAGGCGACGCACACGGAAAAGAGAGAGGGACTCATTTTATCAACTCTATAAGGATTAACTGGTACCTTTTTTTCCGGCTATTCCCTTAATTTTTAAAGGCATTCTCTTAATTAAGTTAATTACTCTCTTGACCTCCTCTCTTTCTCTTTTTTTTTATTTTATTTTTACTCCTCCTTCTACTACTCTTCTTCGTTGTCGTTCTCCTCCTCCTCCTCGTCGTCGTCCTCGTCTCCCCTCCTTTCCTCTCATTCACATCCTTTCATTCCCCTACTTTAATTCGTTTCCTGTCATTCCCCTCCTTTCAATTTCCCTTCTCCTCTTCCTTGTTCTCCCATCTTCGTTCTCCTCCCCATCATCCTCCTCCTCATCCTCATCCTCCTCCCTCTCGTCTCTAATCGAAGTCAGGGAGAGAGAGAGAGAGAGAGAGAGAGAGAGAGAGAGAGAGAGAGAGAGAGACTGACCTACATGATATTTGGGGAAAGTCATTCGTAATTATTTTTGAAGATGACATGGCATTCAAAGGCTTTCAATACGAGTGTGAAGGATCAAGGTTGTTTTGAGTGATATTCTGAGTGTGGTGATAGCGGGACTTTATTTATGATAGGTCACGTTTGTAGGCCAAGGACGTGAGGGAGAAATGCATCCGTGTAATAATATCCGGGTAACTGTCCCCTCCCTCTCTCTCTCTCTCTCTCTCTCTCTCTCTCTCTCTCTCTCTCTCTCTCTCTCTCTCTCTTTTATGGGAACATCATAGTTAGGTAAGGTTTAATTATGAGTTTTTTATTTATTTTTTGCTGATATTGATTTCTTTATTTTTTTTTTATTTGCATATGTCGATCTGTCATACTTTCTTAAGAGAGAGAGAGAGAGAGAGAGAGAGAGAGAGAGAGAGAGAGAGAGAGTGTGTGTGTGTGTGTGTGTGTGTGTGTGTGTGGGAGAAACGAGTCGTGTCACTATTAGTTTGAAGTTTGATGTTTCCTTTTTCCATTTTTTCCAAATTTAGGCCTAACGCCACGCATCGAGACAAGAAAACCCCACATATATATCTTTGTTTATGTATTTTACCAACTTATTATACAAACTCGCTGCAATTGAGATAGAGGAAGAGAAAAGTAACACTGTTTGAGATCATTAATTTTGAGACAAGATCGAGAATTAGGAATGAGAAGGAAAGAAGAAACTATAAAGGCAATATATGAAAATACGCATGTAGAAATGGCAACGTAAAGGAAAGCTTAAATAAATTAATTAAAGAGAGTAAAAGATAAAATAAAAAGAGAAAAAGAAGGATACGAAAGTGGAGTTGGGGGAAGAAAAGGAGGAGATGGAGGTGGAGAAAGAAAAGGGGGAAGTGCATGAAGAGGAGGAGAAGGAGTAAGTGTAGAAGATGATGGAGGTAGTGAAAGGGAAACCGTGATAGAGTAATAGTAAATTACAATAAAACGAAAATTGGTAAAAGAAAAATTAAAGCGAATAAAGGAAGAGTGATGAAGTGCGACTTGGGTAGAAAAGGAAGGAGGAAGAGTAAGAATAGTGGAGGCACAGAGGCTAGTTTTGCGACATGGATGAAAAAAGACAGAAACAGGTGACGTAAAGAAAAAATTTCTTTCTGATCTGTCAGTCTCACAAGGAGGGCAGGAAAAAATGTAGGAACTGTATGTGAAATATGTCTTATAAGAGAGAGAGAGAGAGAGAGAGAGAGAGAGAGAGAGAGAGAGAGAGAGAGAGAGAGAGAGAGAGAGAGAGAATTTCTTTTAATTTCTTGTTTCAATTAACACTTTTTTTTTTTAGACATTGTGAACATAAGTTAAATAAAGACAAAGTTCTCTACTGTTATAGGTTCAAGTAAATATATGCATACACTGATCTGGTTTTCTATTGCATACCGAACAATTAGAACACTAAAACATTCATTTTGACAAAACCCACGAATCCTCAGCTTGTGTGTCTGACGCAATTCTTTATTTGTTTCTTCTCACGCAGCAATCTTGGGCTAACAAAGAATGTGTCTCACGCTGGATAAAAAGAACAACAACAATGTACATATCCTCCTCTCTCTCTTCCTCTTGTATGATCTCATCCAATTTCTCCCCTTCTTTTGTCGCCAAGTAAGAGTGTCGTTCCCCTCAGTCTTCATCTCCTGCTGCTCTTATATCCCCGTCGCGTGAAGTCGCTTGGCACTCTTGAGCACCTAACGACATGCCCTGGCGTACCCGCACGTCTCAGTCTGTACTTCTTCGTTGCACACTTAGGGAGAGGAAGACCTTTTCACTCGCTCGCATCTAGACGGGCAGCTGGCCTTGTTTCTTTTATGTCTACTCTGTGATGCGCTGATTGCGGCACACTATGAGGCCAGTGTCGCTTGTTTGCCCTGTCCTACTTATAGTACGGACATTTTCCCTCGTGTGTGGACAAAGAGATGAAGAAGCACGAATTTTCATGTTGTGATTTGGAGGTTGAGAGTGCTTTCTCTCTCTCTCTCTCTCTCTCTCTCTCTCTCTCTCTCTCTCTCTCTCTCTCTCTCTCTCTCTCTCTCTCTCTCTCTCTCTCTCTCTCTCTCTCTCTCTCTCTCTCTCTCTCTCTCTCTCTCTCTCTCGTTTGGCACACATCTCAGTCACTAGTAATACGCTTCTAAAATCCGCTTATGCTTAAATTCTTTAGGTCCTGTGTTTATTGAAATAGCTTTTAGTTCCCACAACAGATATGTGAACAAAGGGTGGATATATATATATATATATATATATATATATATATATATATATATATATATATATATATATATATATATATATATATATATATAGCATATATAATGAAAGGACACGTAAGTCCAGCTGCTCTCCTGTTTGGAAATAAAAGTTTGGGTTGAGCTCTTCTAGTTTGTAATAACTAACTAACCAGAGTCTTTAAATTTGACCTTGACAGAAATTAAAGATATCCATCATCATCGTTATTGCTGTACTATGTGTCTCCTCCTCCTTCTCCTCCTCTTCCTAAGCGCGCGCACACACACACACACACACACACACACACACACACACACACACACACACACACACACACACACACACGCCCGGTAGCTCAGTGGTTAGAGCGCTGGCTTCACAAGCCAGAGAACCGGGGTTCGATTCCAGGTGGAGATATTTGGGTGTGTCTCCTCACGTGTAGCCCTGTTCACCTAGCAGTGAGTAGGTACGGGATGTAAATCGAGGAGTTGTGACCTTGTTGTCCCGGTGTGTGGTGTGTGCCTGGTCTCAGGCCTATCCGAAGATCGGAAATAATGAGCTCTGAGCTCGTTCCGTAGGGTAACGTCTGGCTGTCTCACAGAGACTGCAGCAGATCAAACACACACACACACACACACACACACACACACACACACACACACACACACACACACAAGCACTATGACCAATCGAAACGTTCCTTTGCACGAATTAGAACAAAGTAAACACCAAACCAAATCAAAACAAACACAAGGAGCCTGAGAGCAGATGTTGCCCTTCACAACGAACACCAATGAACGGAATCACCAGTAGAAGAAATTCACAAAATACAGGAACCACGAGGGAGACAAAAATATATATCGTTACAGATGACAGAAATTAAACAGTTTTTCATGACAAGGACCACGAAGAACACCGAGGCAAGGAGGAGAGTACCTTGAGTGGAAGATGGAAGGAAAGGCCATGAAAAGGACCAAGAAAAACCATCGGTAGATTGATTGACACGCGTATATTTTGTTCTCAGTGTGCAGGGACAGAGAAAAATGTTTAAAGTGTCAATTTACTAGAGGTTATAGATCTGGTGCGTGTCAGAATGTCATTATGAAGGTTACAAAATATATGATTTATAGCAGGATAACTTAACCTAACTTGACAGATGCTATTGTTATGGAAGTATGAATTGTTGTATTATTCATTAGTTATTCCTATGTAATCTTTCCGTAAAGGTAGGATTTTGTGAGAGGGCAACAGGCAGGAACAAGACCGACCCTGACGGAAGCAGAGGCTGGAGACGGGCGTGGTGCTTGGAATCGCTTGGGAATCACACGGAGCTGCTCAAGTTGGCACCATGGAGACAGGAAACAGGACGTGCAAGAGAGGGAGACCTGGCACTGAACTGAGCAGCGGTGGCGGCGTCTGGAGTCGTCTATGCATGTTTCCATACTTCTCTCTTCCTTGTGTCGCGCCTCGCAGCGTGATGAGGCGGCCAGCTGAGTGAAGGGACAGCAAGGAGGGTTTTTTTTCTAGCCCGGTGACAGCTTCTTGGTTTGTGTGGCTGTAGCTTGGCAGAGTTATTTGAACACCTTGTTGAGAGCCAGTTGTCTGGGACGCTTGGTGGCGGTGGATTCACGTGATATTTTCTCTCTCTCTCTCTCTCTCTCTCTCTCTCTCTCTCTCTCTCTCTCTCTCTCTCTCTCTCTCTCTCTCTCTCTCTCTCTCTCTCTCTCTCTCTCTCTCTCTCTCTCTCTCTCTCTCTCTCTCTCTCTCTCTCTCTCTCTCTCTCTCTCTCTCTCGCTTTCTCTATTTTTCTATTTCTCTCTCTCTCTTCGATTCCTATTGACTGTCTCTACCTTTCGCGTTGATTGTCTCGGCCATTCTGCTTTCAAGGCACAGAGGTGTTAAGTCCCTGAGTTGCGGTGGTGGTGCCTTAGGGAGGCAGCGAGTAGGACACTGACAAGAAGGGAATCCCGGAGACTCACCTCAGACTGTCAGGCAGGATTATTGTCGATGCTTCACTTGAGAGAGAGAGAGAGAGAGAGAGAGAGAGAGAGAGAGAGAGAGAGAGAGAGAGAGAGAGAGAGAGAGATTTTCCCTAACAAGACATTGAATAGCTCAACTAATTGATTTTCATGTTTTTTTTTTCTTGAGATTATTTTTTATTCGACGGATTTTTTTTTCCCGCTGATTATTTCAAATTGTGATTGAAATTTTACATGGTATTAGGTCCTTTACATATATGGTAACAAGAAATCTGGTAATATAAATATTTCACCTTTTTTCTTTTAAGAGCGAATCGTGCGTTTAATTAAATGCAACAAGCTATTTTCGGACTATATTTAGTAAAAATGAATAGATGGCATCTGAGCTGCTTCTTAATTAGGGTTGGTAGATTTTTAACGTTTTTTCTTTAGTAATTATGGGAGGAATTTCTCAGTAATCCATATTTCTGAATTAAATGACATGGTATTGGGTGATCTAGGAAAGAAAATAAATCACTTACTTGGTAGATGAGAGAATGGACATGGAGGAGAAGAAGTAAGGATCAGAGAAGTCGAGATGTCTTGCTCTCTGGGCGGTGACGGAGAGTGGCGCGAAGGAAAGATCAGCTGAACCGTCGAGCAAGTCGCCAACGATGCCCGTCCAGCCAGTGGTGCGCGGCGCCCCAAAGGTGCCGTCCATCACCAAATACACCTGCGGGAGCGATAGAAAGCTAGTGATAGAATGGTTATATTTGAATAACCTAAGAGTAATGAACTGTGGTTTTGTGTACCAGATGTACCTAGGGAAAAAACAAGAAAAAGACTGGTGTGGAAAAGTGCTGAGTTATCCGTTATATTAATATTGATAATTCGACAGTGGTAACATCAAATGAATATCACAAAAGAGAAAACTACATTCCTTGTAAGGTTTAAATTACCAAATCACTCATTTTATTTTTTCATCATTCTTTTCGAAATCGCATTCTAAATTGACCTTGTTTGTGAAGCCACACCAATGATAACGTTATGGAAAGGAATACAATGTCCAATTTGTCTTTAATTTTTGAGTTGATGATTTTTCTATAGACAAAAATAATACTGGTTTGCACTCTTTCACAGCCATTACTTCCATGTGTTGTGTTGTTTCTCGCACATGACGCTCACAAATAAAATAAATAGCAGAATCTGACGGTCATTACTGCTGAAGCAAAATAATTCCTCCAGATGTTTGGAATTAAGCTAAACTTTCCTTTGTCTGTCTGTCTGTAGAGTATACGAGAGAGTTAACACTGTGTAGACTTCTCTCTCTCTCTCTCTCTCTCTCTCTCTCTCTCTCTCTCTCTCTCTCTCTCTCTCTCTCTCTCTCTCTCTCTCTCTCTCTAAACGAGGAATACGTTTTTATTGAATTTTTTTCTGTATTTTATTGTGGCCTTTCGATCCTTTTTATCGCCCTTATTTTATCTATTCTGCTTTTTTTCTGGGCTTTACTTGATGCAACATGGTCTCTTTTTGCTTTTTTTTTTTTCATGTTTTAGTTTTAACCTTTTTATCTAATTGCTCAGTGTGTCACTAGAACATTGTCCTTCATATTTATAATTTGATTTTTTTACGTGACTCAATAATATTTCCCTTTTACCCTTTTAATTCTCAACTGCAATAACTTTTCTTATCTAGTGAGGTTTGTTAATCTTTTATTTTATTTTCCTTTCCCCCATTTCACTCTATTCGGTAAAGCCATACCAGTCATCCTCTCGTTCCATTCCTCGTCTCCACTTTCTCCCTCCACTCGCTCGTTTCACCTCCCCCAACCTGTGTTTACTCCAGCTTGCCCTCTCCACCTGGGATTTCTCACAGTTTACTAGAGATATGCACTACCATGCTGAGTTCTGGTGCATTTTCCGCCTCTTCTTTCCTACCATTGTTTTCTCCGCCTCTGAGGGTTTCTGTTTTCTTCCTAGTCAGATTGTTGTTATGGTTAGGTTTTATCCACATTTCGCTAGCAGAAGTGTTCGTAAACCTTTCACTCTCGCGTGTTTGTGTGTGTGTGTGTGTGTGTGTGTGTGTGTGTGTGTGTGTGTGTGTGTGTGTGTGTGTGTGTGTGTGTGTGTGTGTAAGTACTTTGAGAGGTGAAGGGATTAGTTAAAAAAAAAGGAGGGAGAAGGAGGCAAAAGAGAGGTTTGTTTTCATTTTTATAAATTGATCAATACCATTCTTGTTTCTTCTATTGATCATTCTCTTTAACTTCCCCTTCCGTCCCTTGTCTTTCTACACAATCAATTACATTTCCTACAGTTTGGCTTTTATTGTACATTCCTATCGATATAATTCTTGTTTTCTTATTTCTCTTTACATTTGCCTTCCCTCTCCTTTTACTACTCAACATCCATTCCATTCCAATCGATTGCCCTTCTCACCTGCAGCTCAATTTCAAGGTCAGTGGCCACGTTGATCATAAGGTCGACGGAGAGGCCGCTGCAGCATACCACCTCGTAACCCCTGGAGGCGTTCACTACCTCCCGCTCCATGTCCGCGAAGGTTGCCGCTACCTCCGGCGAGAACACCTGCAGGAAGAGTGGTATTAAAGAGAGTGAGAGAGAGAATATTGATCAGCGTAAAAGGAAGTTAGCTTTGAATGGATCCGTGTGTGTGTGTGTGTGTGTGTGTGTGTGTGTGTGTGTGTGTGTGTGTGTGTGTGTGTGTGTGTGTGTGTGTGTGTGTGTGTGTGTGTGTGTTTGTACCAAGGACTCGCCAAACTCATTTCAACCGTTCCCCTCTTTGCCTTCATTCCCTTCCTTCCCTTCCTCCTTAATCCTGAATCCTTCTCTTCTCCGTTATCTTGACCTCTCTCTCTCTCTCTCTCTCTCTCTCTCTCTCTCTCTCTCTCTCTCTCTCTCTCTCTCTCTCTCTCTCTCTCTCTCTCTCTCTCTCTCTCTCTCTCTCTCTCTCTCTCTCTCTCTCTCTCTCTCTCTCTCTCTCTCTCTCTCTCTCTCTCTCTCTCTCTCTCTCTCTCTCTCTCTCTCTCCTTGTGTCACACCCCTCACTCTAGCTTTCCCTTCTTGACTTCCTCCAACCCTAGCCTTGTCTCCCCTTCCCTTACGCTACATCTGCAGCCCTGTCATGCGTGAGGACAGCTGTCACCAGATCAGCTGTTCCACTCTAGGTTATATCCCTACCATTTCTCGCCCGACAAGTGACGTATAATAAGGATGATTCGTATTGGGTTAGTTGCTGTGATGCGAACTGAAGGTGTGAGGTATAAAGTGAAGATAAAGTATCTTAAACCTGAAAACCTGAACTATATCACGTGGTAGGAGTTACGTACTGGCTGGTAAACCTATCTGGTCCGTCATTTTGTAAGATCCTTCCCCCTTACAGCCTTTCTTTATGACCCTCGTGTAAAAAGAATGAAGGATACAGTGAAGCTTTTGTCTCAGTGGTTGAGTAGAGAAGTAATCACACACAAGAACATCTCAAGGTAACTCACTCTTAGGCAGATGATCCCCAATAGGCAGGTGGCGTTCTCGATGAGGGAAGAGGTCATGACGAAGGGCGGGGCCTCTGCTAGCGCCACCCGTAGCCTCTTGTTCTGCTCCGAGACGCCCTTGTATCCCCTCCCGGGCCAGAAAATAGCGTTGATCTGCACCTCCGACCCGTTGATGTACCCAACCCGCTTCCACTGGGTACTGGCACCCGTTTTGACCAGGTTCTCCACGTGGAAAAAAGGAGTCACACCTGGTAATGATCTCTGAGATATTCTGCTTGATTCTAGCTTCTCTTTGAGTTGTCTGCAAGAGAAAGAAAAATATCGTGGTTATTATGCGCATACTCTTATCACTTTCTGAGTTACTGTGATACACTAACATATTTTTCCGTGCATAATTCTATAATTTCCTGAGCAACTAAGGTTTAGATGTTTTGGAATTCCTCGTTGACATTCTAACTACACCATGATTTTTTTCGTGTTTCTCTTCCACATATAATGAATAAAAAAATAAAGATAAGTTAGTAAATAAAACACCTTGTATTTAACAGAGTGTATAATTGCGTCAACTTAGTTAGGTTAGTTTTTTGTCTCAAAGAAATTCACATCACAGTTTTCAGTTTTCTATTTTTATGTATGTGTTATTTCGCTTATACTTTAATTTTTCTTATACTATCTTTTAACTTTTTACACGCCCTCCCTCCACACAGCAGACAATTCTATACCTCTATGCCTCTAACCAAACAATCGATCATTCTTTTGTCCCCATTGCCTGTTCCTCATTGATTAACGCACAACGCTGGGGGCATGGCAAGCGAGCCTCTCGTGCTGCTGTTTCCCTACATGCGCGGTGCCATCCGGGGTCGATTGAAAATTTAAGTCCCAGGAATCCATACTAAAAAGTTATAATTTAAATCGGGAATTTCTAAAAGTCACATTGCCTCATCTTTTTATTGCAAGATTGATTTTTGCTTCAGCCATCGGGAGTGAGTGAGCGACTGCAAAGGGACGCACACACGCACACAAACCTGGAAAACACACACACACACACACACACACACACACACACACACACACACACACACACACACACACACACACACACACACACAGTGATGAATTTTTAAAAAGTTTCTGAGAGATTTTATTGAAGTGGAGTATTTGTGGGAAAGACTTAGTGGGGAGTTTTAAGTGGAAGTGAAGGACGGCAAGGAGGGAGAAGGAGGCAAAAGAGAGGAATGGGAAAGCGTACGAGAAAGGAGAGAAGTTGTGATATTTCTAATGAAGCAAATGTCATTATCATTATCATTATTACTATCATTTTTATTATTACTCTAATGGTTTTTATTATTTTTACTATTATCATTATTATTATTATTATTATTATTATTATTATTATTATTATTATTATTATTATTATTATTATTATTATTATTATTATTATTATTATTATTATTATTATTATTATTATTATTATTGCAATAGTATTTTTCCTGGTGTGGTAGTAATTTTTAATGATAGTAGTAGTAGCTGTAGATGTAGCACCTAGTAGTAGTAGTAGTAGTAGTAGTAGTAGTAGTAGCAACAGCGGTAACAACAGTAGCAGGAGCAGTGATAGCAGCAGTGGAGGAAGTAAAAAGAAGGGGTACGTGCTCGGCCTCCCGTGATAATCCGCCCCACAGTCAAGCCTCGCACTCCCTCTGAGCTGGCTTGTTTTTTTTGGATTATACTCTCTCTCTCTCTCTTTTCAGCGTGTTTCCATAGCGATGAAGGTCAGAAGGCTTCCTTGACATTCACCTCAAATATCATGGGCGAATATGATAGAAAGTTTAGAAATGTAACGTTGATGTTTTTATGGCGGCAAAAAGTTATCCAACAACATTAATATTTTCAGTAACATCACCGGCTAGATTTTAGACAAGAGCAATTATTTCCGTTCCAAGGTACTGTGTTGCGTAGTGATGGAGAATCGTGTTAGCGTTCCATGTTAAACGGATGAGTAAATAGCCAGCAGGATTTAAAGTGTAGGCAATATCAGGGGAGCGGTATTCTGCTGTTCCTTCACGCTCCCTTCAGGCAAACCGACTTCTTGTGACCCTCTTGTTAGTCGTCCATCACGCATATCGTGTTGTACTAGTTTTGGCTTTACCCTGAGAGTGTTTCTGCTGCTCCTTGCCGCCCACGCGCCATTCCCAGTCTTCGCCCCCCCCCCCGTCTCTCTCTCTCTCTCTCTCTCTCTCTCTCTCTCTCTCTCTCTCTCTCTCTCTCTCTCTCTATCTATATATATATATATATATATATATATATATATAGAGAGAGAGAGAGAGAGAGAGAGAGAGAGAGAGAGAGAGAGAGAGAGAGAGAGAGAGAGAGAGAGAGAGAGAGAGAGAGAGAGAGAGAGAGAGAGAGAGAGAGAGATAGATAGATAGATAGATAGATAGATAGATAGATAGATAGATAGATAGATAGATAGATAGATAGATAGATAGATAGATAGATAGATAGATAGATAGATAGATAGACAGATGGATAAAAGAGTATATCATCTCACCTGTGTAATTCAAACTGACTCGTGGACAGATTCCTGTAAGGCACTTGACACTGTGTAGGCGCTGACGGCGACAGCACGGCGACTGACGACGTCATGTTAGTTTCTTTGAAAAACTCCGATATCACAGATATTGACGACTTAACAAAGTTTATAAGTAACTGTCTTTGGGGGGTTCGTAAATAGTCTGGGCGAAGACTGAGGAGGCCTGGACGCAGGGATTCCGAGAGGTTTCCTGGAAGGGGAATGTCAAGCAAGATCCAGATATATTCCCCGTTGAACATGTCCAGGTCCTCGCCGTGGCTGAACACCACCTTCACAAAGTTGACGGTGCCGGAGACGAAGATGAGTCTCCGCACCGTGTGGAGGATCCCGCTCAGCCGGTTCTGGAAGTGGTGTCTCGGGAGATTGGCGGAGAGGGAGAGGCCCACGGTGTCGTACTTGGTATCCCTGGAGGCGATGTGGGCCAGCTGGAGAGCTTGAGGCGAGTCATCGTGGATGAGAATGGGCTGGTACCAATCAAGGGTTGAGATGAATGACGTGGCGGCTCCCCATAAGTCAGACAGTCGCGGGTTGGCCACCACCAGGTCAGGCAGCAGGTTCTGTGGACAAGGGAAAAATAAACATTAAATCATCAAGCATGTTTCGATTTAATGTACTTTGTTCATTCGTCAAGTACTTTTTTTTAATTCTGTGAAAACTATAAAAGCCGAATGTTTTCAGTCACTAACAATAATCTTTGTTTCTAAGCAAAAGCTCCTCGAATATCGCATTTACGAGAGGGGGCGCTTTATTGTCTCTGCCATCGTACAGAGATGAATCAATAATCATTCATGGATTTAATGAAGCGTTGTTTGTCTGTGTTGTCTGTCTCATATCAATCACGATTGAAGAAGAAAGTTTTATTTTACTTTCACAAAATAGGTAAATGCACAATGAATTATTATTCGCTTTTTAGTTAATTCAGATCGTAGTGATGTAATTAGAATGTTTTAACCTGTATTATAAACTGAACTGAGGAGGAAAAGTACCCGGTAATCCTGGGATACAATGAAAAACAAATTCCAACGAAATAGTTTATGGCAGGGATGCATGTAATTAGCAGCTCAGAGAATAACAATGAAGCGACCCTCGAGAGATGCTGCACTGTGGTGGTGTGTGACAAACTAAATGGAGCTGGAGAAGATAGATGCAAGGTTCAGATCTTTTTAATAATCCCGATGTATTGTGGAGCAACAAATCAGCATCGTCATCAATTTGAATTTTTATATACCACATTATAATGACTTCATTTGTTTTGATGATGTTACCCATTTAAATTTTTTTTATTATTTCATTACCATGATGTTGAAAGCATGATTAAGCAGCCATGAAGTCAGTGAGGCCAGTAAGCTTAAGAAATGTCTGAGCATTGTGTGCCAAGATAGTGGTGGCCAAGATAGTGCCGACCTGGAAACTAAGCATTATCATCTGAGAAGTGTGTGTGTGTGTGTGTGTGTGTGTGTGTGTGTGTGTGTGTGTGTGTGTGTGTGTGTGTGTGTGTGTGTGTGTGTGTGTGTGTGTGTGTGTGTGTGTGTGTGTGGTCACTCGTATTACGAAAACCTCGCATCGTTCTAAGGTAAGGAAAAAAATCAATATGAATTGTTTTTTATTCCCTATAAAAGATTTGTCATTATCAGTTAGCGTAATTCTTATGTGTGACTATCATATGTAATTCCTGTGTAATTTTCATTTGCCTCCATCTCTTGGGTTCTGTATCCGTCAGTTATACCAAGTATCAAAACTAGAAAGTCTGAAACGATTACTAGTGTTCCAGAAATAATCTGAGAAGGAAAAATTCTTTAGCTGAAATCATTAAAATTTGGTGAGAGGTTATGTAAAGAGTGGAGGAGTGGAGGCGACGCAGTGAGGGTCGTGCTCAGTGGGGAAGTGCGACGCCAGGCGGGAGTGGGGGCCGCCCGCTGGCTGCTGGAGAGGACTTAAAGCAGAGCTGGCCCGAGGGAGAGGCGATCACAGGAAACTTATGCATGTGTAAGTCACTCAGATATTGTAGATGTAAAGTTATACGGAACAAAACAAACGTGTTCTTTATAATGATAATACGCTAATTTGCAGTACTGTACATCAATGTTGTTATCGCGTCAACTAAGAGAGGAAGTTTCCAATCTTTTTTTTCAGAAATATAATGGGAAAAGTTTGTTTTCACTCTTCTTCCATCAACTGCATGGCACATTGGCAAGGTTTTTTTTTCTTTTTTTATTTACGTATTTCTGCTTCAAATCTGAGGTATCCATTTACCACACAGATCTGTATTTTAATGTGCAATTATCATTTTATGAAGGTTTATATCTACAGTAAGGCTCAAGAAAGAGAGTGAAAAAAAAAAAAACAGTTGGGTGTGAATGGATAGCTTTGATAGCGAAGTGTGTACCTCTTAACGAGATGGATTTAGATATTTTTATGAAGCAAAGTTGTCTCTATCTCCTTGGAAAAGCTTCCTTCAACTCAATCAACGCCCTTGTGATGAAAAGAAAATTACATCATTCCTGTTTATGGCCTGGATATCGAAAAGGTACGAATAATATCCGCTGGGGAAAAATGAGATGAGGAGAGGAAGAGAAGAGTTGACATTGGTAAACATGAGCTAAAGAGGGCGCCGTTTAAGAATATGTGTGTGTGTGTGTGTGTGTGTGTGTGTGTGTGTGTGTGTGTGTGTGTGTGTGTGTGTGTGTGTGTGTGTGTGTGTGTGTGTGTGTGTGTGTGTGTGTGTTTATCTTGCTTTTTTTTTGTAAGAAGTGTTCAATGTCTTTTCTTTCTTCATTGATTTCTCTTTAAGTTACGTATGCATTTAATTCAAGTTCAGTGTGCTCTTGTATCTGCAGTAGGTTTTTTTCTCTTTTTTTAACGAAGTATAAGAAAAATGATAAGTAATAGCAAAAAGTAATACAGTAGTTTGTTATTGAATATATAACAATAGTGCGCCTCCATCATCCAGACCGTCGTCCTTCCTCTCCTACCACACTCCCCGTACACGTCCCTCGTCCCGCCCTGCCTCGCTTTTCACCCTCTTGACCCTTATCGGCATGCACATCACGACGCCTTTATCTCATTTCCTTAACGTTGCTCCTCTGCTCCATCATATTTCACTCCGCAGGAATCAACATCCCGCATCTCCTCATCTTTTTTACCTCCTCCTTCCCACGTTGTGCCTCAATGTCATCTTAACTCATCTCCTCGTTTTTCCTCCTTCCTTCTCGATACATCTTCCCTCACTCCTTACCCTCCTCCGCCTTGCAGTGCAGCACATATCGTGTAGTGACTTGGAGGACTATATATATTACCGGACTGACTGGCCCTTCCTTCACATTTAGCTCCCATTGCCGGAATTAAATTTGATCTCTTTGGAATGTGTTGTTGATCTGAGTTCGCTTCAACGCTGTTGTCTGAGAGACCAAAAGGAGCCGCTGGTGATATTACATGAGCCGTGGATCCTTCGCTGAAACGGTGATCATGAAAGAGAGTGTAGTCCTCACGATTGTTTGCCTTCACCACTACTACCAGTACCACTATCATCTTGTTCACCATTACCAGCATTACAACCATAGTATTCTTGCACCATAACTGCGCTAGCTACTACCACCATCACCATTATAATACATAAAAAAATGCTTCAGTTTTGCGTTTGCACCACCACCCCCACCTCCACTATCACCATCATGCCCATCACCTCCATCATCCATAAAAACACTGTCACTAGCTTAATGAATGGGCGATGTTTTGATGCATTTCAAATTCACGTCTGCCACTCAGGGTGAAAAAAATATAGAACCACTCATCTGGAAGGGGTAAAAATTAGATTAATGAAAAATGGATCTGTAGGACACGTGGTGAAAAAAATGTATAGAGGAATGAGTTCTAAAAATACCTTGCAGTAACACACGAAGGAAGGAAGGAAGGAAGGAAGAATTTGAGCTCAAGTAAATGATGGAAGACTTAATATCGAAACCTTTTAGAAGTGCTGCCTTTAAGGATCTAATAACATCCTTTAATCCAA
>NC_059298.1:11026080-11043580 GCF_017591435.1 Portunus trituberculatus
TGAGTGTGGAATTATTCTACAGAACGGAGGAAGAGGAAGGGGAGGAGGAGGAAGAGGAAGAGGAGGAGGAAGCGAAAGAGGACGAGGAGTAAGAAGAAAAGCGACAAAAAAATGAGAATAAAATGGAGAAGGCGGTGTAGGAAGTGCTGGAAGACGAAAAAGAGGACGAAAAATTGGAGCAAAGAAAAAAAGAAACAAGGAAGAGAAGAAGAAGAAGAAGAGGAGGAGGAAGAGGAGGAAAGGAGGTAGTATTTTTTTTTTTTTTTTTTTTTTGTCTCCGTTTTCTACCCATTTTGTATCTTCTTACTTTGATGTTTCCCTTATTTTTCCGTCACAGTTTTTTTTTATTTTGAATGGTTTTCCTCTCCCTCCTTTTTTTTTATTCCCCTTCTATTCTTTTTATACGATAACATGGATCTAGGTTTTGTTCATCTATCTTTTTTTTTTTTTTAAACCAGAACACCTATCCTGCTATTTTTTTTTTTTTCGGCATATTTAAGAGAGCAGATTCCGTCTTATCTACACACACACACACACACACACACACACACTAGCTATAACACTTGAACGATTGGCACCAAAAACAGCAGCACTTCCCTAGACGCAACACTAGGCCAAAGGAGAGGCACTAATCGGCATGAAGGTTGAGTCTCAGTGCACGTGGAAAGGATGAACACAACGAGATTAAAGGTACGCAGGTATTGGTGATGATCGGCGCTTTCCCTCCTCTCCATGATTTACTCGCCCATAATATTTTTCCTTTTTATCTCCGGCACTCCTAATATTTACTCGTCGAGGGAAACATTTACTGAGCTGTAAGGTGCAGGTGTGTTTTGTGATGGGTCTCTCTCTCTCTCTCTCTCTCTCTCTCTCTCTCTCTCTCTCTCTCTCTCTCTCTCTCTCTCTCTCTCTCTCTCTCTCTCTCTCTCTCTCTCTCTCTCTCTCTCTCTCTCTCTCGTTTATATTAGGCTTTTCAATGAGTCTTTTTGCTCTTCGCATATTGATTTTTTTTTATTTATATGTTCCTTTTTCAGATGTCGAAGTGGTTGGGCCAAGGAAATAAAAAAAATGAGGGTAAAAGTTGGTTCAAGTTAATTATAGAAAGTTTCCCCCAAAAAGTTGAGCAATTTGGTTCGCGGAGGTGTCTTGATACGCCTCTTTTGAAACGGCTCGAGATGCGGGAAGAAGGGAAATAAAAAATAAAGTTCTAGAATTCTGGACTGAAGTGCATGAAAGAATGAAAATACTGTTAAGATATTTGCACCTATATACTGGATTTCAATGTTGTAGTGGACCAAAAATATCTCTATGCACTGTTTAATACTTTACTGATCCCCCGTCAATCTAATCTAATATGCGTGTTATAAATTAAAAGACCTCTTTATTCTTGCATCTGTAAAATAAAGCTTAATGTGGCTATTATTCTATGGATCACAGTTGGCCATTATGTTTTACACTTTTATCACCATCTTGTCAGTGTTATCGAATCTACTCTTATCCAATCTAAAATGTGTCAAAATTTCCCTAACACATACCCTTCTTAAATGCCGCTGTATACTCTCTCTCTCTCTCTCTCTCTCTCTCTCTCTCTCTCTCTCTCTCTCTCTCTCTCTCTCTCTCTCTCTCTCTCTCTCTCTCTCTCTCTCTCTCTCTCTCTCTCTCTCTCTCTCTCTCTCTCTCTCTCTCTCTCTCTCTGCCTCCAACAAAGGCCTCTCGTCACCTGTCTTTCTTTTCCTCTCATCACCTTCGCTTTAATATTTCAGGAAGCGGAAACCATGTCGTGTTCTTCGCGTGCACTTCTCCGGCAGCCTCAGGTAAGAAAGAAATTTGGTGTATTTTGACAACCTGGAGTTAATTAATGGGCGCTGGACAAGCAGTTAATTACCTCAGTGAAGCTTTCATCTCATAATAAGCTTCTCTCGTTGTGATTTAATTACGGTGAAATTGTGTGGTTAATTTTTACGGGTTATTGTATATATTTTTTTTTCTAATGAAGTGCATGAATTAACAGGAAATTTAGGCAGTTATTCATATGTTATTTATTTATTTATTTTTGTATGTATAAATTGTGCTGTAAATTAATTTGTGAGAGAAGTAACCCGAGTCATTTCATCGCGGTTTTACACAAGAGTTAACGCGTCACATTCACTTCGTTCGTTTTCCTGAGCCGAGTCTTTTGTTCCCCGAGGCCGTGATGTCATTGTACTATTTATTGCTTCGTCCTCGTACTGTCGCCTCCAGTGGGTCGTTAAACTTACTACCAGGAGAAATACAAGAGGAGCTTTATAGATACAAGGTCCTTACTGGCCTCCCTCTCTCTTATCCTTCTTTATACTCTCCTTCCCACTTACCATCCTTTACTATTCTATTCTACGTCTCTCACTTTAGATTATATAGTGTACTTTATCACTAATGGTTCTAAAAGTCCAGCAAATTGTCTGTAGTTTGTTTTTCCTTTGTGTATTTGTGTACTTTGGCGCTCTCTCTTCTCTCTCTCTCTCTCTCTCTCTCTCTCTCTCTCTCTCTCTCTCTCTCTCTCTCTCTCTCTCTCTCTCTCTCTCTCTCTCTCTCTCTCTCTCTCTCTCTCTCTCTCTCTCTCTCTCTCTCTTATATCTTCCTCCTCTTCCTTGGTCACAATTACAAGACTCAGGATGTGTTGCCATTGGAGGAGAAAAGGATGACTGAAGACAACGAGAAGAAAATTAAAGAAAGTGAGATTGATAAGGAAAGAATATCCTGGCGAACGTTATAGGAGCAAATATAAAAGAAAAGGATGTTATTCTGGGTAAAAATCCATAAAAGCGAGATTCGGCACGCGTTAGCCACTGAAAAAGATCAAATGAATACGTTTAGAGAAGAAAATTCCATCATCATATTCATTACCAGAGGTCGGACGCGTACCACTGGACCTTCCTGATGAGCCATTCAAAGATAAGACCGTAATTGTAGTAAATATAATAACCCACTTTGAGTCTCTCTTACCTCTTTAGCATTAATTCGTATCTCTCCTCTTAGACCGAAGATCGTATATATGTACAGACAGCGACTACTACTACCATTTTTTTTACACCTTCGTCCTTTTCCTCAAGAGAAGTAGAGACGTAGAATTGAGACGTACCCCAGTTTTCATTTCAGTCAAGTGATGGAAAGTGCTGGGACGAGAGAGAGAGAGAGAGAGAGAGAGAGAGAGAGAGAGAGAGAGAGAGAGAGAGAGAGAGAGAGAGAGAGGGACAAAACGGGTGCAGGGAGAAAATTACGAGGCGGAGGAGTTACTGAGGGTGGCAGAAGTAGATAACGGAAGCTGCTGAATTTGCTGAATAGTGTAGAGTCGCCACGATCTCTCCCTTTCCACAAAGAATAGAAAGTTTTGTGAGACTGACTAAGGGAGTGCATTAGAAATACCTCCCTTGATGGTCCGGGGAGGAGGAGGAGGAGGAGAGTGAAAAAGGGAGAAGGGAAGTAAGGACTAGAGAAGGAGGACGACGAGGAGGAGTTGGAGTTGGAGTAGGAGAAGGAGAAACAGGACTAGATTGAGAGAGAGAGAGAGAGAGAGAGAGAGAGAGGGAAAATATTATAACAATTGTTGCCCTCTTGAGAGAAATCCTTTGTCAAAATGTTTCTTCAGAGGATGTTGGAGTTGTGCAGAGTCTTCATGGTTAGAGAGGGAGAGGAGAAGGAGGAGTGCATGGAAACAACTTGCAGGGAGAGAGAGAGAGAGAGAGAGAGAGAGAGAGAGAGAGAGAGAGAGAGAGAGAGAGAGAGAGAGAGAGAGAGAAGGGGACTGAGGGAGAGAATGAAAAAGCAAAGAAAAAGGGAGTGGCACAGGAAAGAGAGAGAAAAGGAAGCAGAAATTGAGACGAGATAGTCATGAGAGTGTGACATTGTATGCAACGAATAGAGAAAAGAGGTCATGAATATAAAGATAGATAGAAGGATCAAAAGAAAAGATTGATACAAAACCAGACCAGTTGGACGCAATTAAATGTTCGGAATGATAAGAATAAGAAATAATTCGTGGAAAGTTTAGTAAAAAGTGGGGAAAAAGATATGAAGAGACTAAAAAATGAAGAGAAAAGTTCATTAAGATAAAAGAAAATGTAAAGTTCATTTAGTCTTTATTCATTTACTTTTTTAATCTTAGCTTTGTCTTTTGTTCTTTGTTTTATGGCTTCAGGTGGACACAAAAAAGTCACATATTGTTCCATTAAGTGAAAACCTCAGGTATTAAAAAACAAACTGACGGCGTAATGACTAAGAGAGAGAGAGAGAGAGAGAGAGAGAGAGAGAGAGAGAGAGAGAGAGAGAGAGAAACTTAATCGAGGATGTCAAAAGTCAATTTAAGACACTATAACCTTGCAACACACGCATTACACACGCAATATTGACACCATACAGTACCAACTTCTCTCTCTCTCTCTCTCTCTCTCTCTCTCTCTCTCTCTCTCTCTCTCTCTCTCTCTCTCTCTCTCTCTCTCTCTCTCTCGCCTCTCGCTTCGCCTAATCCTCCCCTCAATCCTCCCTTTAGTCCCTCCAATTAGCAGCTTCAGTTTCCTGTTATTCACTTCCTTGTTGTTCAGCCGCCCTCTGACACATCTGGTTACTCACTGAGGCATCTGTCTGTCACAACACCCCCGGCGACTCACTGTCCTTGCTCACTGGCTAGCTCATGCACTTCCACTCCCGCAAGGCATCCACCAAGGTATTGATCCCTGTTTGATTAATCCACCTGTCCGTCCCTGTCCTGCCCTAGAGCTCAGTATGTTATTTTTGACAGTGATTGATGTGTCTATGGGTGAACCTAACCCTGTGTTTCTGAGTGGTTTGTTTTTTTGGTTTTTATTTTGTGATCTGTTTAAAAAGTTTTGTTATTGATTTTGTTGGGATTAGTTAATGAGTTTTTCTTTATTTATTTCTCTAGTCTTCTTTTTTTTCCGTGGATGATTTTAGTTGACAGGTTCTATAATTAATTATCAATCCTTTTATATCTTTTTTTTTTTTTTTTTTTTTTTTTTTTTTTTTTTTGTTGGGTGGAGGCGGAATGATTTTTAACTTAGACGTTCGTTATTGAATTTGATCAAAGTAAGTCACCTTATCTCTAATTTTTTTTTTTTTTCTTTCTCGGACAATTTCTCCTCTTTTCTTTGTCCTGTGTTTCCTGTGTGCTTATTCGCAGCGTTTATTACTCTTCTAGGTACTTTCATCCTCTGTCTTTCTTCTTTATTAGTTTCCTTTAACCTTTCTTCTCTTTACTCCTCCTCCTCCTCTCCTCCTCCTCCTCCTCTCTTTGCTCCTACCTTTTCTCCTTGTCCTGTTTCTTTCCCCTCAAAACATCGATTTTTTTTCCGCTTCCTGCTCGAGAAAAGTGAATCATTTCGCCTTTCACAATTTTTCCCGTCGATGCATTTTCGTTTTTTTTTTCCCACTTCAGAATGAATTATACGCCATTTTCGACACATTTTCTTCTACTGTCCTATTGCTCTCCTTTTCAACGTAAATATATGGAGGAGGAAGACAAGCACATCGGGTACATCTACGACCAGAGTATAGAAAACTTACATTTGGAAAGACGAGATCCCAAACCAGGTCTCATTTGTCTTGATATGCGATGGTTTATGTAAGACAGCCCTCGGGATAGCTGTTATTTACATATGTTGGAATATATATGTGTGGTAATATCTGGGTAAATATTTTCCTCAGCGCTTCTGGTTTGGGATGGGATGGGAGGATGGCGTGGGGTGATGTCGAACTTTATGGTTGCAAGACTCTAGATTTATCTGTAGAAGTACGTTTATTAGCGTTTTTTCTATATAATGTACCTAATTTCTAGAGGTATTACGCTTTTAGTGAAAGTTCGAATATGCAATTATTGTATTATGTGTTTCTGTGTTTAGTTGTAGCTTAAAATATCTTGGAAGTTGGTTCTGTCAAGGATACATGTGCAAAAGTACACGTATTACCCTTTTCATATCTATCATCTTTACAATATTCGGTGCCTAATATTTGTTGGATGTAGGAAAATACAATTCATGGAACAGCTTTTTTATTATTCTGTTGATATGTTTACCTTTTTATGTTCTAAAGTATGGTGGAAACCTCATACATCTGCTAATCATTCTTTGTAGCTCCATGATTTTGTTGAAAAGTATGTAACACAATTTTGTATTTAACGTGATACCAAGGTAACATCATCCAGTTTAATGGTTTAAGAGCTTAATTACTACCATTATAGCAATTACAATAATGTCCAAATCGGATGTAATGTTTGCCACAAAGTTTATGTAATTAATGCACCACCAGCCAATCATGCCATTGTCATTACAATCAGGCTTACATTGTCCTTGCCACTCCTCTCACAATGCGCACAGTTGTCCGGAGCCCCGGAGCCTTCAGTCCTACCATGTTTTAGTTATTCAATTCATCAGCCAAGATACGGTATTCTCCATTGGCAAATGAACCTACAAGAAAAATTCTAAGAGACACCAATTCGGCGTTCTCCGGAGAAAATGCAAAATACTAACTTGGATTAAAAAGAAAAAAAAAAGACGTAGGAAGCCCACTTATACTTCAGCTCCAGACCAAAATGCATTCAACGACAAAACTCTTCTTATAATGAACAAAAATGGAAAACGAAAATTATGGAATGTAAGAAAAGATTGTGTTGCAAGCTTTCTGTATTTAATATTAATCTCCGGAGAAGGAATGACTTGCTATATTTTAAAAAGAATGAATGAACTATTGGCATGGGGACATAAAATAGCTGGCATTGTAGCACAGAGGCAAGATGTGAACATCAGTACCATCAGTAACAGAGGAGCCATTGAGACGAACGCTATTTTCACTACTAAGAGGCAGCGGGAATCCTACAGTAGGAATATGCGTAACAATGGGACCCAGAAGTGTGATTTGCGGTAATAGTTAATTTGTAAGCGTTTATTGCCCAAGGAAGCACTTGAACATTAAGGACAGTGAATATCTTAACTAAAAGACTATGCCTTGGAAAATATATAATAGTTTAAGTGTTAACAATGACTCATCGTTTTGGAAATGCGAGAATGATACAGACGGAAACATCTTGTGAACTTTAAGACCAATGAAGATAATGCTTAGTGGGTTATGTGCAAAATAAAACAGACACAAAACTTTAGTCTCATTCTACATGACAGGGACTCATATATGAAATACGAGGATGATAAATAACACACCCTCGAGAAGCAGCAATGCGAGAGTCTGATATTCATGCAGGGAGGGTCATTGGTCACAGTAGAAAATATCGGAAGTCTTTAGCATATGAGTGAATGGAGCGGAGTATACCCTAAAGTCGGAAGCTTGTGATGCAGAACCAGAGAGAGCATGGAGTCCGCATGGGATTCTTTGGGTAAAGTTGGAGGGCAGTGCGTAATGGATGTTCCTGCGCCACAAGTATGTATTCAGAAGTATTCCGTTTGGCTTATAAATGACCAGAGTTGTTTAGTGTGACCTCATTCGGGATAGATCGTGTGAAGTTTTGCAGCTTTTCATTCTTTACTTTTCCTTAATTAGCTATGACTTTGACACTCAGGTGATAAGCATTACTAAAAAAGTGAACCAGAGGATGATACAGAAAAGGTGGAAGTCAAATGGTACTTTTCAGTTTGGATCTATAACTGAATAGGTAAGAGACCAGTGTGCTGCTTATTAATAGTGTTGTCCAGAATTAAGGAGGATAATTGATAAAGATGTTCTCTTGTTTTGGTCTGCCTCAGATAAAACGAAATCAGGTCAGAGTGATTTTAGATATTCTAATCTTGCACAATCGCTCATAACAGAAACCAAATAATGTGTTCCGTACTAATTTCCACTATGTATTGTGTTTTCCCTCAACAGTATAACGTCCTCTAATTTAAATGCAAGCTCATTACAAAATGTGAAATTTGAGAGATTCTTAGCACATCAGAGGACTTGAGATCAGAAGCCAAATAATTTCATATCGACTACTCGCTACCACTGTATTTTGTGTTTACCTGCTATATATTCAGTCAGTGATCTGATAGCAATAGTCATACAAGGCCTGCCAATTCATACACTTACCATATCAAAGGACTTCGCCTTAAGGGACAACACTAAGCACAATGAAAATGAGTGTTACGTTACTTCACTACTAACCATGACTTTACGCTAATCTCTGAAAAAGGACGGAGAAACTCCCAATGCTAAATAGCTCCTATAATACACCTGTGTCGTGAAACTGCTGAAAACATGAGAAACCTGATATTATTGAAGCTGTGTGTCTGTGTAAAAATATAAACCACGACGATATATTAAGTCACGAGGCTCAATTACTATGTCGTGTATTGAATCTTATAGTGCCACCTGTGTTTAATGTGGAACAGGAGAAGAGGAGTTAAAGAGGAATGAGCGGTAGAAAGCAGGAAGGAGGAAAAAGAGAGAACGAGTAGAGTGGCATAAACTCGAGCCTTCACCATTTGCTTTAGTCTTGCACATTAGAACCTTATTTTCTTGGCTTCACTGCACTTAGGATAATTTACGACGGAATACAGCTGTTTTTGAAAGGCCCGAGTGTATAGTCAGTGAATTTACGCTCCAAGGAAACTAGAAGCTGGAAGTGCCAGGTGCAAATTTTCATTCTTTAGTGGATAATGGTAGGATGATTTGCGTCTAGAACATAGCTTGTGTGTGTGTGTGTGTGTGTGTGTGTGTGTGTGTGTATGTGTGTTTCACTGTTTCATCTGCTGCAGTCTCTGACGAGACAACCAGACGTTATCCTACGGAGCGAGCTCAGAGCTCATTATTTCCGATCTTTGGATAGGCCTGAGACCAGGTACACACACACACCGGGACAACAAGGTCACAACTCCTCGATTTACATCCCGTAGCTACTCACTGCTAGGTGAACAGGGGCTACACGTGAAAGGAGACACACCCAAATATCTCCACCCGGCCGGGGAATCGAACCCCGGTCCTCTGGCTTGTGAAGCCAGCTCTCTAACCACTGAGCTACCGGTGTGTGTGTGTGTGTGTGTGTGTGTGTGTGAGAGAGAGAGAGAGAGAGAGAGAGAGAGAGAGAGAGAGAATATTGCACACAAAATGTTACCTTCATATTTCGTTTTGACTCCTTCCTGTTATTCACTCTTTCATCCTCACCAAATAGACTAGAAAACAAAAATAAATAGACCAACGCTACTAACAAAACTGCGAAATACATACTTGCACAATGTCTGCCTACAAGAGCCAGTTACATAGAAGAAGACAAGGAAAATGCAGGATATAAACTGAAACGAAACCAAAGACATATTTAGCTCAAGAGAGAAAACACTGCTCTCTCTCTCTCTCTCTCTCTCTCTCTCTCTCTCTCTCTCTCTCTCTCTCTCTCTCTCTCTCTCTCTCTCTCTCTCTCTCTCTCTCTCTCTCTCTCTCTCTCTCTCAGGCAGTCTCTTTCAGTCTGATCCTACAAAACCTCCCTCTCCTTTCTCCCCCCAACCCCTCTCTCTCTCTCTCTCTCTCTCTCTCTCTCTCTCTCTCTCTCTCTCTCTCTCTCTCTCTCTCTCTCTCTCTCTCTCTCTCTCTCTCTCTCTCTCTCTCTCTCTCTCTCTCTCTCTCTCTCTCTCTCTCTCTCTCTCTCTCTCTCTCTCTCTCTCTCTCTCTCTCTCTCTCTCTCTCTCTCTCTCTCTCTCCTTTTATTTTGTCTCTTTCACCGCCAGATGCAACCCAGCCTGTCGGAAAGCACTCGAACGCTGGATGTCTTCTACAGGTTGTTTTTCAAGGCATAAAAATAAAAGGGAAAAACAACAGTCATTTTGTCGGATTATGTGTCTCCCAATTCTGGCTTTTAGTTGGATTTTTTTGGGAATAGGCTTGAATTTTTTTTTATTTTATTTTGTCTTGCAGTTTTGGTTTCTCTCTCTCTCTCTCTCTCTCTCTTTGTCTCGTAATGCAACCTGTGTGTCTGTCCATGTTCCTGTCCGTCTGTGTCCCATGCCGCCGTTTCATGTCCGTCCTTGCTTCTCATGTGCTAACACCATATCCTGCTCTTCATGAGTGTTAAGTGCATACATTAGTATCTATTATTAAGAACACCTGCCACTGAAAATCCTGGGAAAATACCTAATGCAGTTAATTATTCCGTTATGTAATTATGTAACCCCCCCAAAAGCTCAATATCTTTTCTCCTCGTCCTCCTCCTCCTCACCGTTCTCTTCCTCATCATTCTCATCCCCATTCTTGTGCTGTTATTCCTCCTCTTCTTCCTCGTCCTCCTTTCCCCTTCCTGCCATAAATCAAATCAGTTATCGATAACGTCCTACTTGGCGTCACCATATATTTTCATCGAGTGTTCAGAATCTTTCTATTCCGGAAGTTTGGGGGCAGAGGTTGTCTGATGGGTCTAGGCTGGCCCGTCGAGATGCTGTGTCGCTGTGGTGCCTCCAGGTTGCTGCCAGAGAGACTTGCTGCAGTGATAAAGGTTTTGTAGGTTGAGGTTAAGATAATGCTAATCGTGTTGTTTTGTCAACAGGAAGCCGCGCTAAGGTCGAGCATAATAATGTTAAGAGTGTCACTTGTTTCCTCACTGGTGATGGATGAATGGGAGGAAACATAAATCTTAGGCGACAACACAGCGAGTGCTCTTCTCGTGACGTGATCCTTTTAATGCTGCCAGGAAGGAAATATACGTATTAAGAAAGATTTTAGATGGATAGAGAAGCTTGTATATTACTTTCAATACAGTTTTTATATTTCTTGAAGTGTAGCTGTCCTTGGATCGTGAAAAATGACTGAGAGATTTCATAGTCTCAAGAATCAGAACCTTCCCTATCTTTCAAAGCAATCATAGTGGGCTAGAGATACTTTATCTTCATAAATCAAAGTTATAGAAGCTTCATCTAAAGGAGACGTAACTTTTCTGACACTTCCTGACACAGATTAACCATAAGGGTGTAGGGAATGCCTTCTTACATTTAGAGCTGTTAAATTAGCAGAGGGTGAGAAAATATTTGTGTGGCAGGATTAAGTGTGTGAACTTCATCATTAAACTGAGGTGTGAGAAGGGGCGGAGGAAGTAGTGATATAAACAATTGGATAAATTAACAGATCATCTGGTCTCAGGAGTGAAAAAAAGCATACAAGAGATAATGGTAATGAAAATAGAATTTTTAGGTGACACTAAGAAGAGAGAGAGAGAGAGAGAGAGAGAGAGAGAGAGAGAGAGAGAGAGAGAGAGAGAGAGAGAGAGAGAGAGAGAGAGAGAGAGAGAGATTCTATACAGTTGGATGGATCTTGATAGGAAGGTAGGAAACAATTCCAAGAACAGTAATTGATACATCTTGGTTACCTGTATTGAATATTACTTCATATTTGTGAATTAAAAAAAGGAAACATAAAAGAAAAAAAACAATTTGATGAATGCTATGAAGAGATTCATTGGATACAAAACACGTGAATCTTTTGATGATAATGGGAAAAAATTATGATGGATTGTAAGTTGCAAGGCGGTGAAGGGAAAGATAATTTGATAAATGTAAATGAATTGACTGTTTGGTATCTTCAAAAGCTTTTAGAGTAAAAAAAAAAAAAAAAAAAAAAAAAAAATATATATATATATATATATATATATATATATATATATATATATATATATATATATATATATATATTTAAGGAAAGGTGTAATAAGTGAAGAAAAGAGAACAATGTAGTAGCCAGAAGTAGACATCTGAAATAAAGAAAAAGAGAAAAGTCTAAAAAGATAAGGGAAACTGGATCAGCAAGATTTACAGACATGTCCTGCAGTAGTGGAAAAGAAGAATATGGTATCATAGGGATTGGTGGTGAAGGATGAGAAAGGAATGGTGAGTGAAGATTGATCAACATTAGTAAGTGTTACTGCCTTATGGGGCGGAAAGACACCCTCACTGAAAACACTCGACAGGCTTTTACGGGAAGAGTGAGGCATTTGTCACGGAAGGTGGATTGAATAGTACTTGTCAGTGAAGGTCGCTATGTAGAGATGAGTATGCGGTGTTGTTCCTTCTTGACTACTCAGTTAGGGAAGTTTGAAGTGGCTGAAAGTCAGTCACGATACCAAGAAAGAGAGAAAGCAGAGGAAATTATTGGCCAGTTAGTTATTGTCTGCGGCAGTGCGGGGGCTTTAACCTTTGTTAGAGAAGGAAAAGCCTACAGGATTTACTTATAGGAATAATAAATGTGTGCGTATGACAGCAGGAAATTGTGGGTCAGAGTTAAAAAATGGTGGTTGAGAGAGAGAGAGAGAGAGAGAGAGAGAGAGAGAGAGAGAGAGAGAGAGAGAGAGAGAAAGGCAGGCAAAGTAAACAAATAACATAATCGAGATAAAACTTAATATCTGAGCCAAAAGAAAGGAAAAAAAAACAACAACAACGCTTCACGAACATCACATCAACGATTATCAGTTGATTATAACACATATATTAAGGATCTGAGCGTTACGTCACAGCTGATACGTCTTCCACTTGTTTGTCTGCGAGTAAAGCTTGGCTCGGTTAAAGGGCTTTGGGTTATCTTTTATTACTTTTCATCAGCGACTCTTTTTCCGCCATCACGGGCCTTCAGGGTTGGCAGATGGGAGAGAATCGTCGGGAATGGATGCCCCTCACCGTCTACTCCCCTCCATCTCACCCTCAACTCCGGCCTGGGGATGAGGGAAGAAAACTTTGGCAATATTAAATGTCTGGGGCCCTCGGCAAACATCGGGGCAGACAGACAGATCTCACACACACACACACACACACACACACACACACACACACACACACACACACACACACACTAGCCATCCTCCACCCTCCACTTCCTTTTCCCTTCAGTCAACGCTTTGTGCAGGACGCCGCCTAACCTGCACTCCGCTGGTGTACTTTTTTGTCGACGGTCTTTGTGTGTTGTGGCAGCGGAGGACTGCTTCAACATGTCGCTGGTGGTGGTGGTGGTGGTGGTGGTGGTGGTGGTCTGGTCGGGATTTTGGCTCTGATATCTTTGTTTTCTTTTCTTTATTGTGTCTGTGTTTTGCATTAACGTTTTTATTTTTATTTTTTTGTTTATTTGCATATTTGTGCATCTCCTGTTGAGCTTCTTCCTAACCTTTATTATGCTTCATAGATTGTTGACAATGCTTTGGTCTCTCTTAATGTGATCTTGCTCTGCTTATTCATCTTTTATTACTGTTTTTACTTTATATTGTATAGTGGTGGTGGTGGTGGTGGTGGCAGTAGTAGTGGCAACAGTAATAGTAGTAGTGGGTAGAAAAAGTGGCAGAAGGAATTGGAGGTGAATTTTATTGCTGTTAATGAATGTTGCTGTTACTTTTGTTTTTGCTGCTATTGTTGTTGCTGTTGTTATTGTTGTCGTCGTCATCGTTGTGGCTGTTGTTGTTATTCAGCAGTGCTCGTCATGTTGAGTGATATAAATTCATCTGGTTATCTAGATACATACATACAATTCATACATTCATACATAGTTCCTGAAATTCCTGAGTGGATCCACATGTTTTCCCGCGAACAACAATCACACACACTCGGTACAAAAGTGTCTGAATACTCTATCCCAACATTTCTCAAACACAGAAATCGACAACTCTATTTTTGCTTCAGCCCTGCAGTCCGATTTCAAAATGGTTTTCCCCGGATTACAGGAAGCCAAACATTCTCGGATTTGAAAAGTACGCGGGCAAGTTCTGTACATCCCGAGGTTACATGACTCCGATGGACTCCTGAATGCTAGGAAGTTAATTTTTGAGGTATACAATACTCTCCGCCTTTCTCTCTGTCTAGCTCTCTATCTATTTGTCAATCCGTTTCTGTTTGCACTTGTTTGTCTTTCACTCCAGGAAAGTAATCTTATGTCTGTCCCTCTCTCTCTCTCTCTCTCTCTCTCTCTCTCTCTCTCTCTCTCTCTCTCTCTCTCTCTCTCTCTCTCTCCTTGGGTAGGTTTTTGAAAAATTGATTTCCCTTGAATTCTCATCTACTTCAAAGAATAATCATCAACTTCAAAGTGCAAAAGAGAAAACAACTTATAAGATATACTGTCAAGGTGGAACGTAGAGTTGCTTTTTTTTATGAGTGTTTTATGGTGCACATTGCCAAAAGCTCCTAAGTAATTATTCAATTTCTAAACAGTTTTCTTTATTGTTTTTGCAACGGACAAAATATGTTATTTTCATAGTTAAAACTAAATCTCCAAGGAAATGGCTTTTATGGAATTATTAGGCAGAACTTCGCTTTATGGGTTTTCTTAATATGTCTTCCATTTAAAGAAATTTGCAGCAGGCTTTCATCCCTCCGAATCCAATGTAGAACACTGAAACATAAATCCCCGCTTTTGGTCAGAATCATCAATAACAATCAACCAAATTTATATATGAGTTGCCGTCAAGGGTCCACCATTCTTGTTGTTCCAGCCAACTCAGAAATTTGTGCCTGAAAAAGTGTTTCAGGCAATACGCTTTGATCTGAGGCCCAGATGACGCCTCGACTCATCCCTCACAAGCGGATTTACTGTACTCTGCCTCACTGCCAGTCACTCCTTGCTTTGAAATCCTCAGAGTTCTCTTGCAAACGAGTCAGCGTCACCTGCATGAAAACCTCTCGCGAAATGGAGAATATACAGTATATTAGTCGAGAGAAAACTTTATAACCCTCCGTTAGCAGTATAGAAAATGGAAAAAAAAAAAAAAAATAGTTGCAACAAAAAATGGTACATGATCTCTCAGAGGGACGTGCTTTAGGAGTCAGACTGAACGGTAACGTATTGAAAATATATTTGTTGCCCCATGGCAAAATATTGAAAATGGTAGGATACCTCGCTGGCAGATTTTTATTTTTTACATTTAAGTTCACCGGAGTTTGAATGCCCCTTGCAAAATTGCATTGCCTCTCAGCTTCGGGAATCCTCGTCATAACTTGATGGTTCTGAACGAGACAGCTTCTTGGTAGATTTAGCAGATTCGAACTATAAATACCCCCACTTCCTACACACACGCAGACACAAACTTCTCTCTTTCCCCCACCCACCCATTCTCTCTCTCTCTCTCTCTGTCTCTCTCTCTCTCTCTCTCTCTCTCTCTCTCTCTCTCTCTCTCTCTCTCTCTCTCTCTCTCTCTCTCTCTCTCTCTCTCTCTCTCTCTCTCTCTCTCTCTCTCTCTCTGTGAAGATTCCCGTCAAGCATGCGGTCTTCATGTGGTCATCAATTTATCGTCTAGGCTAAATTGTGTATATACTTTAATTTTCTCATGATTGATTAACATTGAAGTTTCCGTCCTTAACATTTCTCCGTGTATGATTCCCCGTAAGATGAATTAGATTGAGTTAGGTTAGGTTAGGTTAAGTTAGGCATAGACATATTAGAGTTATTATTTGTTTAACCCCTCAGTATCATGACACAATTCCATATTCATTCTGCTTACTATTTGGTGGTTTTATACAGCTTCAGAAACTCATGTGGGGCATTCAGATAGTGAAGATTGTGGCTATTAATCTTTTGACTTCCATAAACCCTTCCTAATGTCAATAAAATCGTATAATTGTGCACAAATCTCAAGGTAAAAATGTGTCTCAGTATTGAAGGATTTAATATGATTGAAATAGGTTAGAAAATTTCTCAGTAACAGATTTCAGAACGTGATGTGTCATAGAAGTCAACGATCATGTTCTTAGCTACGAATGTCAAACGGTAATTGAATGTTCTTTAAAAACAGATACTCGTAAGCAAGACTGATTTAAGGCAAGGTTTGAAAAGGTTGAGTTTTATCCCATATCTTCGTCATCCCGAACGAAGCCATACTGTCATCTGCATCCGCTCTGCTCTTTTCTATTGTCCTTCTGGCTTCAATCAAATCCTTCTGACTTTAATTACTTTGACCGGAGAGAGAGAGAGAGAGAGAGAGAGAGAGAGAGAGAGGTGGAGAGTGTGGTAGCCTCTATCATGCTTCGTGAGGAGAAAAGTTTTAAGTAGCAAAAGCGAGTGTCTTCTTTTATGAGTCCTAGACGAAACAACTTGAGTTTGCAGGACGCTTGTACATGTGGTGCTCCCGGTCTCTCTATCTCAGACCCTAGTATCCCATCACAGCCCTTCATTAATTCCCCAAAAAGATATTTAAATGTTGTACGTATTAATGTTGAGAAGTAAATGTGTTGTGAATGATTTTATTTGTCTTTTCTTTCCTTGAATATCAGTTCTTCTCTGTAATGTTGGAAGAGATAGATTAAACCTCAGTATGGGTTATTGGGACAAACAAGGAGAAGCGTAGAGGACGGTGGTCGAGGGAGGGCAAAACCCAAATAAAAGCAGGGAACACACAAAAACAAACACAGTGTAAACTAAGCAAAAGCAGGCAAGTTTAAGCATGGATAAAGTGGATGCGATCTTAAGTAGGAGGAAGCAGTAAAGTGTTTGACTGAACAATGATAAATGCAACCTAAGCAGATCAAAAAAAGAGGCAAAGCAGGGAGGGGTTGAGCAGGGCAGGGCAAGGCAAGGTGAGGCAGCAAAGACTACGGAAATGGGGTTAATTCCTACTTGGTCATTATTTACATCACGTCAACGGACCGGCTGGTAGCATGTTAACGTCTGGCATTTACAACGAACGGCAGCTGCACTGACGTCTGCAGTCCTCGTGTTGCCCGCACAAGGAAAAATAACCAAGAAAAAATAAATAGAACATGGTTATACTCATTTTTTTTTATTTGCAAACTGCGTGCGCAATTTATCGTTTCTCTCTCTCTCTCTCTCTCTCTCTCTCTCTCTCTCTCTCTCTCTCTCTCTCTCTCTCTCTCTCTCTCTCTCTCTCTCTCTCTCTCTCTCTCTCTCTCTCTCTCTCTCTCTCTCTCTCTCTCTCTCTCTCTCTCTCTCTCTCATACACACACTTCCGTTTTGCTTTGTCCTTCCATTCGTGTCCTCCTCAAATGTAAAGAGAACAGAAGGAGGAGGAGGAGGAGGAACCGGGAAGAGAGGAGGTGGTGGTGGAAGGGGCGACGGAACTGAATAGGAAGCAATGTTGTAAGGAGACTGACGAGAGAGAGAGAGAGAGAGAGAGAGAGAGAGAGAGAGAGAGAGAGAGAGAGAGAGAGAGAGAGTGGAAGGGATGCATTGGGGAACGGGTCGAGAGGAATGGCATTGGTGGATTGTGGGATATAAGTGAAGTGCTTCCGCTATATAGAGAAGGGTGGCTGGGGAGGCGTGTGAGCGGAGTGGGTGCAAGGAAAGGCCGGTGGATGGGTGGGTGGATGGGTGGCGCCAGGAGGTCACGAAGCACTGGAGAGAGATCGCCGGAACCATCAGGAACGGGTCCAGCCAGAAGGCAAGGCCCGCACGTCGGAATATTTGTTAGTTCTTCCTTCAAAGACTGCGTGTTCCCTGGAGTCTCTTATTTTTTCAAGGAGGGGGGAAAGAAACCGTAGACCAGGCAACCACCTCCAGGCACCGGGGACATACTGGAAGGTCGTGTTTTAAAGTGGATGATTTTATTTACTCACGTGCC
>NC_059298.1:11046080-11051080 GCF_017591435.1 Portunus trituberculatus
TAAATCCCTTCCGCTCTTTTTCAGTTTATTTATATATTACCTTCCCTTTTAGAGACGTTCATGTAATCTCTCTCTCTCTCTCTCTCTCTCTCTCTCTCTCTCTCTCTCTCTCTCTCTCTCTCTCTCTCTCTCTCTCTCTCTCTCTCTCTCTCTCTCTCTAAACACATTCATATATTATCCAACGTGGCTTGCATTATTAAAGCGAGCATATAAATGTGAAGTACTGCAAGGAAGAGTATGGAGTTGGCAATTGCAGCAGTGGTGGTGGTGGATGGCGCAGCTGTCCTCGCAAGAAAAAACGCTCCCCAGAATGGCACGCCCGGGACTCGAAAGGACTAACGTAATAAGCGGAGACGAATGCACGCTGGGAGACTTGCTGAGCACCTCTGGGTAGAATGAGTGTTCCATCCAGCCTCCTCAACTTGACCCTGGCTTAGTAGGGATGGGAAGGGGATGGTGGGAGTGGGGGAGGAAATGTGGAGGGACAGTTCGTAGGTTTGCACATAGTGAAGCATTGCCATGTTTATATGATAGACCTGATGATTTCTTGTTGCTTTTCTTCTCTTGTATTTCGTGTCTCTTATTAACCAGTCTCACTCAGAGGCTCATTGGCTGCTGTGCTCTCTCCCTTTGTAATTGTCGCTGGTGGAGGAATAGTGCTGAGAGTCGACAATAATGGTTCTGGCATCGAACATCACACCCATAATATTCCTATTATTATTGAAAGAGAAAGTAAAGACAGTGATGGAGGTCATATTATACAAGCCAGGTGATTTTATGTGCCGGATATTATACTGCACCTAGACGAGCGGAAAACACGTATGCGATTAGATGATAAACCCTGAAACTCCTTACCTGCTTTTGTATTTCCAATTTTCTATGACTTGACTTAATTTAAGAGGAAGGTTTCAAGACATTTATCCCTTTTTTTGGCTATCTCTTTTGGACCTGCAAGGGAACTGGCAACTAAGTGGGCCTTTTTCTTTTATTTTATGCTACCCATAGTTAACTTTCCCCTCTTGCATAAAAAAAATCGTGTACGATGATAATAATAATGATAATAATAACAATAATAAAGATAATACTAATAGGAAAAGCTACCCTATAGAACATCCTCCTCGGCCTTTGATGCTGCGGTGAGGGAGAACTAGAATCCTTAACTTGCGAGCACGGGATCAACAGTGACATCTGGGTTGCTCTGGTTTCCTTTCCCGATGTTCCCCCAGGCGCCCATCTATCGACCCGGGTGAACGCTCCACAGATTTCTCCCTCCCTTACTCGAACTAAGGTACTCGCACATTCATAGGCGACCGAGCTACGAACCATATTACGTAGGCTCTTCTATGGAGGTGAAGTTTTTGATGGAAATTACTTGTACGGACTGTATGTATTAAGTAGAAGTAAAAAAGTTGTAAGTGGATGGTGAATAGATGATACATGGACAATAGAGGAAGAATGTTACAGGATAGTTAGGTTACAAGGCATTGGTGATCGGAATTAAATGGGAAAATGAGGATCTTTTATTATTCCATATACCTTTCTAGTGTTTTATTTGAGTTTCCTTCCTCTTTCACCCTTAAGTTACTGCTCCGACATTTTAATAGTCCATCTACTCGTACTATATGTTCTGTTGTTCTGTTGGCCTCACATAGACGAGCAGGCACTGAGTTGAATGGCGTAATTCAATTATTAGAAGTCTTGAATTGATGGTAATGGAGTAAATGCAAAATCATTATCTTTGTTTAAGTCCTCATGAGTCTATGATAACATATTGCTATATCACCACTTTTTATTTATAATGAAAAAAAAGTGTCTCCTAGAATTAGCTTTCATAAGAACATACGGAAGTTTAACACATCAACAAGCATTCTCTCTCCACTTCACTAAAAACAGGAATAAATTGATGAATGTAAAGCATCAGAGCAAAAACACTACACTATACGGTGAAAAGCTGTAAGCACAGGAATGGAAAATGATGAAAAGATTGCCTTAACTTGTTGCGTATTTTTTTCACAGCATGGTTTGATGTTTTTTTCAGAGCAGTAGGGTGAAGTGAATTCCATGAAGAGTATATTTGTCTCCTTCGTGGACAGGTGCTGCTGCTGCCTGTTGCGAGGGAAGGTACGGCTAACTAACCTGCGGTGTATTAAGTAAAAAAAAAAAAGTGAAGACATAGAAGCGATACAAAAAAAAATATGATGAATTGCTGACGTACGACTAATAGGTGGTTAGGTTAGGTTAAGTTAGGTTAGGTTAGGTGAAATGAGGTGATGAAGAAATAGAACCAATACAAAAAATAATATGATGAATTGCTAACTTACGATGAATAGGTGGTTAGGTAAGGTAAGGTTAGGGGATGAAGAAATAGAAGGGATACAAAAAAACACGATGAATAAGTGACGTACAATAAATAGGTGGCATTGAGAAAAAAAAAAAAACGTTCTGTTCTCACCTTGGAAGGTCTAACACACCGAAAACAAACTGAACATTGAGAAGCATCGCGTAGCTTAACTAGCAACTTCCACCAAAACAACCAAGGAAAAAAGCGTCTGGAAACTTCGAAAGACCAAGTACACACACACACACACACACACACACACACACACACACACACACACACACACACACACACACACACACACACACACACACACACACACACACACACACACACACACACACACACACACACACACACACACACACACAGAGAGAGAGAGAGAGAGAGAGAGAATCGATGTCATACAGTATATATAGTACAAGAAATCTGCTAGAAAAATCATCAGTTTATGTAGCATTTTTCTTTCTCCAGATAGTAAAAGAAAAACTGAATAAATATGAACACATTATGGATTAATTCACGTAATGGTTTCTCGGCGCCCGTGGCTCTACTAGCTGCACCATTACTCCACCACACCTTTCCCCACCACACGAATTCGCATGACTCTCCACATCATTACCTTTAAGTATCTCCGCCCCTCACACCCACCCTGCTCTCCGTCTTGCACCACACTCTTCCACAACAACGGACAACCCTCTACATTTACATCCATTCCTAACGTTCCTCACCTCGCATCTTGATCTCTCTACAACAGCTATAACCAAGGACAATAACTGCATAGCCACCTTCAGCGATCTATAACCACATTTAATCCACATCTATAACCAGCTTCGATCATTCTCAGTCAACCATAACACCCACCATTCAAAATCATCTGAAACAATTAACAACCACCTATAACAACCCACAACTACCTACAGCCACCTGAAAAACGACCCACAATCCCAACAGTTACTAACAACCACCCAAAAAACTAATAAAAAATTACTTGTCACTCACACACAACCACCTAAAACGTCATACAACTTACACAGCATCACCAATAATTATCCTTATCACCCATATCACTCACTCGTCACCACCACCACCACCACCACCACCACCACCACGACTACTACCATGACCAGCTGAGGAGCAGAGTGGATTCAGAATTTGTTGTGTGATAATACGTTTCTAGTCTCGATAATGGAAGCGCTACAGGGAACGGGGCGGAGTCTGCATAGAGATGGAGAATGTTGTTGGTTCATGTTATTTACTGCTGGTGTGTGCGTCGGCGGCTTAGGCTGTGGTGGCGAGAAAGGAGGAGTAGGAGGAAGGATAGGAGGAGGAGGAGGAGGAGGAGGCACTAAAGGAGACAAGCCGAGGTAGGGCGCAGGGCGTGGGAGGTTACCTGCTAAAGGAGCTCTCAGGTTTCATCTATTTTTGATGGTCGAGGCCTTGATTATTCCTGCCCTCTCTGACTGTTGCTCTTGCCTCTGCTGTACTTCTGTTCCTCCTCCTCCTCCTACTCCTCTTCTTCCTTTTCTCCATTTTTCTCCTCTTCACTTTTCTTCTAATCATTATTATTCTTGACGTCATCATTATCATCGCCATCTTCGTCTTCTTCATCCTCATCATCGTCATCATCATCGTTACCATGGTAATGCATAGACAGACAAACAGACAGATAGACGACAAACGCCGCAAACCTTAAAAATAAAACAGTTCTATGCCTCACATGTTTTACTTTTGTTCGCATCATTTGTTTGAATAAAAAAAAAAAAATTAAACCGTAACGACTGAGTGACGAATTAAACTGTCACACATTGCTCTTTTACTGTATCATACTGTGTGTGTGTGTGTGTGTGTGTGTGTGTGTGTGTGTGTGTGTGTGTGTGTTTTCCTCTGCATCCCACCTAACCATGATCCATTGGAGTCGAAATGTTGCAGACGAAAACATTGTTGCCAAATTTTAATAACAAGCTGTTGCATGTTGTAGGTGGGAGGATGGCAGCAGTAAGAGTGCAAGTGAATGATCTCTCTCTCTCTCTCTCTCTCTCTCTCTCTCTCTCTCTCTCTCTCTCTCTCTCTCTCTCTCTCTCTCTCTGTGTGTGTGTGTGTGTTCATATTAATCCTCAAAATGGCTTTAATACCTTTCTAACTCTAGAAATTTATACACTATGCAGATTCAATACATCAAATTCCCTCCGCCCACCTGTCCATCTGTTTCTCTGAAAAAAAGGGAGATAAAAAATGAATGAACATAAATAAATAAAAGGAATATGGGGTAATAAAAGAGAGGGTTTATCCTTCGTTACTTTACCTCACTAAATGGTTAAAATTTTTCCTATAGTAATTATCATGCAAAAGATAACTCACAACAGAAAATTTGTGCACTTTGTTTCATAACCTGATTTTTATTTCTCTCTATCTACTTGACGACTTTTCCTTTTTTTTCGTCCCATTTATATACATACATATAGCTTAGGTTTTCGCTATCTATGTTGATAAGTTTATTTGTTTCCCTTTTTTATTTTGCTCTCTCTCTCTCTCTCTCTCTCTCTCTCTCTCTCTCTCTCTCTCTCTCTCTCTCTCTCTCTCTCTCTCTCTCTCTCTCTCTCTCTCTCTCTCTCTCTCTCTCTCTCTCTCTCTCTCTCTCTCTCTCTCTCTCTCATACACA
>NC_059298.1:11056080-11091080 GCF_017591435.1 Portunus trituberculatus
AAGAGAATTATTGCATGTAAAGTCATTTGTTTATGTGCTTTACTTGTTATGTCACTGCAATGATGTATTAGGCTGATTGATTGGTTGATGTAACGATTCATTCACCCATTAATCTACAGAGAGAGAGAGAGAGAGAGAGAGAGAGAGAGAGAGAGAGAGAGAGAGAGAGAGAGAGAGAGAGAGACGGAGATGTAATTAATGCGAATGTCATTGTAATTACCTCTGGACGTTGTTTTATACGTTCCTCTGGTGAAGCTAGCATTGTCTATCTGTCTGTTTATCCCTCCGTCTTTCCCTCTGCCTGTCTATTTATCTGTCTGTCTGCCTGTCTGTCCGTCTGTCTGCCTGTTCTTCCCTTTGTGTGGAGGTCGTTCAAGTCATCAATCACTACGTGTCATTGTCAGGAAAGAAAAAATAAAAGGTGATCGAAAAGATGTGGTTAAGTGAATACATGCTGTACAATTCTTTCTTTAATTTTTCCCTTTGTTCTTTAATGTTTTGGTTTTTATTTTGTTTTTTTGTTTTTGTTATGTCCTATTCCTGGTATATCGCTTTGTGTGTGTGTGTGTGTGTGTGTGTGTGTGTGTGTGTGTGTGTGTGTGTGTGTGTGTGAGAGAGAGAGAGAGAGAGAGAGAGTATGAGTGAGTTGTCGTGTAGTGATGAAAATGAGTTGACTAATTTACTAATTTTTATTCTCTCTCTCTCTCTCTCTCTCTCTCTCTCTCTCTCTCTCTCTCTCTCTCTCTCTCTCTCTCTCATCAACTGTTCATCTGATCGCAATTCCATCTGTATTTCCAAACCTTTATAACTCTCCACTCAATTTTTTTTCTCGGTTCTATTTTAATTAACCTGCATAACAACTCTTATCTCCATTAACCTCTTTCCTCTATATGCCATTTGCCGCCATGTGGAGGGAGCAGCTTGTTCAAAATTCAGCAATTAAAAAGATGACTCCTCTTCATATTCTTCATGCACTAGCTTTACCATCCCCACGTATGTCCTGCTTGCTGACATGTAAAAATTGGTGAGGTGGAATTAACAGTCAGCAGAAATAGTGGCTGGCTGGTCCTTTACCCTATTAATTTTTTCCTTGTTGTTTAAGTTGGAGTAAAAACATATTAGGTATGTAAGGTAACTGACGGGCAGGGGAAGGGGAATTTTTGCAGGGTAGGGATTGGAATGATTCATGTGAAGAAAAGAAAGGAACTTATTAGGAAAGTGTTGATTCAGTTTGTGGGGAACATTATCGGTTTAACCAAATGGTAGTAGTTTAGTAAATCAGAAGGGAAAAGAAGTGGAATGCTTAAGTTCGACAAAGTAAAGGAGGACTCTCAAGTTGTCAAAGTTGTCATATTCTTTTCTTCCTTCATCTGCCCAGTGTAAGAACCAAGAATAATAAGAAACATTTATATCAGTACATATCCTTGTAGTAAAGTGAATAGCCGGACATGTTAATTAATTGTCAAACAGATCAATAAAAGTGACTAACTCGTAATTATCCAGTCAAAACTTATAACAGGTTATTAAAGGCTCATTACCATGAAATTGAGGCATGGTATACACTGTTAAACTTTACTTTCGAATCAATATAAGTGCATGAATCTGTAAAACTAGTTATGGACTCCTGAATCTCGTCCTGGATTTAATCAATTGATTACAGTGATGTGAACGAAGGTAATCACTTTATAGAAATAAACCTGGTCGTTTATAAGCGATGAAACGTTATGTCTAATATTCCATTTCATGATGGTCATGTTTTCGATTATTATATAGGATAGTCATTATTTATTTTTTCTTTTCCTATTGATATTATGGTTTTGTCACCACACTGCATAGCATTCCACCGAATGCATGCGTTTATAGCCAAATACTCAAGATTGCATTCCCTGTGCCAGCCCTTCACTGGAGAGACTGGAGAGTGTCCCTTACGCTACTTATCTCAGTGCCCAGCGTGATTCACTCACCACACGCCCCAAAATTAACTAACAGAAGTGAAATGGTTGCGAAATCTAACTCTTTTGACAAACACTAGTTTTGTCCGAATGCAAATCTATGTCGCTTTCCTTTGTCCTTTTTTTTTTCTTCTTTCCTGTCTGTTTGCGTCACCGCTGTGAGAAAAGGTTAATTGTGGGTGCCTGTCCCGAAATATTCCAGCAAAAAGGATTGTGCAAAATATGAGGATTTACATCTTAAAACTTCCTTTTTTGAAACAATTAAAGTCAAAAGGAGAAATAAATGTTTACAATCCTTATGAGTTTTTTTTTATTATTGTTGTTTAAATGGACACATAATGGTAGATTAGAAAAGTATTTTATGGTATGACTGATATAGTCTTGCTCTTCTTTGTATCGTTATTACTTATGTGGATATTTCACAATGGAATGTACACTTATTGTTGGATAAACTAAAACGTACACGATGCTAAGTGTGTGTGAGAAACCTGACTGTTTTCTCCTTCATCCATGAGCCACAGCGGCAACAACACTGGCGCTAATGGAGGCTAGAAGTGCTTTTCGGCCCCTGACCACCCGCGGACAGTCTCAGGGGCGCGAGTAACCGAGGGAGTGGATGAGGCCCATTAATTTTCTTTGTGGAGTTTAGAGAAGAAAGATGTTGTGTGTGTAAATTAAAATAAACTGTTTCTATTTCTGACATTGCTATTGTTCAGAACGTCCACTTTGTAATCCATTTTATTTACGTTTCTATGTTCTTCTTTGTTTCTTTTCGTAAAGTGACCAAACCGAACCGCATGGCAGCGTTGTTCTTGAGCATTAGATAAATCAACAGACTAATTTACCTTTAGCATTTCATCACACATACTTCTCCACATAAAATGGTAACTGGCGCAATTATCATCATCATAACCAATGTTTTTATTTCTATTCACTCTTGTACAGGATATCAGAGAGAGAGAGAGAGAGAGAGAGAGAGAGAGAGAATATTAGTTGTGACCAAGGGAAGGAAAAGAAAGATTCGGAAGACTAATGTAGCAAGCTGTAGAATGAGGCAGAAAAAAGAATGGTTGGACGATTATTTGTCAGCCTTTGAAAGAAACACGCCTCTCTCTATCTTTCCACTCGAGGGGTCCCAAAAACTATATTTCAGCAGAACCAGTCAGCATTAACACCCATCATTAGCTTGGGTTATATATTTTTCCTCCAATTTTTGAGGGAAGAAGGGGAAAGAATGGAATGAGTGAGTGATATTTCTCTCTCTCTCTCTCTCTCTCTCTCTCTCTCTCTCTCTCTCTCTCTCTCTCTCTCTCTCTCTCTCTCTCTCTCTCTCTCTCTCTCTCTCTCTCTCTCTCTCTCTCTCTCTCTCTCGTTACGAAATTATACAACCTAACCTGCACAGCAAAACGTATTTCGTTATCAAGCAGCAAAGGGAAATAGGTAACTTTTTCCTCTTTCTCCAAGCCAATTTCCTCGTATCGTTCAGAGCTGCCTTCCAGTTTCCGAGTCCCATCCTCCCAGCTCCATCCTCTTCTTCTTTTTCTTCCTTTTACTCCTCTTGCACCACCACCTCCTCTTCCTCCTTCTCTTCCTCCTCCTCAGCAAACAGACTCGTAAGAACCAATAGGCCTGTTGCTTTTTGCTTTTTCCATTGTATTCCTTTGTATTTGTTCCCTTCCTCTTTCCTTCCTTCCTTCCTTCCTCTCTTCTCGTCCTGGTGTTCTTTCTGCGTAATCAGACACAGTGGTAACGGTAACATTCTCAGCGTATTCTTATAACCGCAAGCAAGGAAATATTTGAAGAAGAAAAAATATTTGTATCGTTTGTGTATTTACCTTTTTCGATTTGTAAGAGTTTGTTATTGATATTCCGTTTTTTTTTTTTTTTTCGTCAGGAATTCCATTTAGTTTTCTGCTGCATTAACTTAAGTTCTTCACATGATAAAATCTAAAGAATGAAAATCAGGTTAAATGTTTTGAGCTTTTTTTCTATTTCTATCATATCACAATCTAAAAAGCAATAATGAAAAGGGAAAAGAAGAAATAAACACTTAAACCCATGAGAAAGTACCAAGGCACGCCAAGCTATACATTTTTCGGTCTCAATAAATGAATGTCCTTCAAATATAATCCATTTAGAAGTCCTCGTTACTAAATCCATCAGACCTCCAGGCGCTCTGTTCCTCAGGTCAGCTTAACGCCTCAGGTTGTGTAATAGCTCTTAGTTGTGTGTGTGTGTGTGTGTGTGTGTGTGTGTGTGTGTGTGTGTGTGTGTGTGTGTGTGTGTGTGAGAGAGAGAGAGAGAGAGAGTGTGTGTGTGTGTGTGTGTGTGTGTGTGTGTGTGTGTGTGTGTGTGTGTGTGTGTGTGTGTGTGTGTTTCCTTTCCTCAAGCACGAACAGTTTACTGGGTTTGGGACACCGTTTCCTGATCTTTTCTTTACTTTCTCTCCTCCCTTTCTTTAGTTGTTTCCTCCTTGCTTTTGTGACTTGTATTCTCATTCTAAGTTTTCTTCTGACTCACTTGTGTGTATTATTTTGTTTGCTTAATGTTCTATTTATAGTGTCTTTGTTAACGTATGATTATATTTTCGCAAAACAATGGCCTTGTCCCCAATTTTTTTACTCCAGGATTTTTTTTTTTAAATGTCATTGTTTTTACTGTTCTGTTTTAGTCTTCTACACTATGCTATATCAGTAATCTCACCGAGACACTTAGTACTGGAACGTATTTTTACCATGTGTTTTGGATATGATTAGACGATTTTATTTGCATTTGAAAGGGTTTATAGAGATCAGATTATTAATGTCCAGAGTCTTCACTATATTAATCCCCACATAAATATCTGAAGCTGAATAAAATCACCAAATTGTAAGCAGAATGAATAGGAAAAACGAGTCATGGTACTGAAGGGCTTCATACACCTCTAAGCTTCCTATGAGACTATGGACTTGAAAAAATTATGGTTTGAGATGTCTCTACGAGAGGGATGTTAACACATATTGATCCCGTGTTTTACAAATTGAGGGAAAAAATATATGGAGAATAAAATAGCTACACAATTTCTAAATGACAAAGATATGGAGAAACAGCATAGTTTTGTTAGTTTTGAAAATATTTACAGCACTGGAAAAGTGAAATGTGAAAACTGAATACATGCAAAAGGAAGTGGAAGGTGAGAAAAATGTAACAAAACTATTGAAACTATTGTAAAACTTGTGAAGGACAGACTAATGATTCTTGTTTTGAATTTTGTTGAGAGAGAGAGAGAGAGAGAGAGAGAGAGAGAGAGAGAGAGAGAGAGAGAGAGAGAGAGAGAGAGAGACTGAACTTGCTCTTGACTTAGTAGCTTAAGATAATATATAGTGTTTTAGTTTCTCCAGGAAAGGTATTTGACGCGGTGATGAATTTGTGTTGCACTTCGTCAGGTCTCCATGTAGTGTGAAGGCTGACTGTTTCTAATTGTTTCTGACTAATTGCTTTCCGTCAGTGGGAGGAAGATGTTATCTCCGCCTTCACTGAGCACTTCCTTGTCCCACGCGGCAAAGACAACATACCATGAATCTTTTGTTTGTTTTTGTTCCGCCCACTCTCTCTCTCTCTCTCTCTCTCTCTCTCTCTCTCTCTCTCTCTCTCTCTCTCTGTGTGTGTGTGTGTGTGTGTGTGTGTGTGTGTGTGTGTGTGTGTGTGTGTGTGTGTGTGTGTGTGTGGTTTGAGGGTGGAGAAGATGGATGCGTATATTATACAGAGACAGACAGATAGGGGCACAGACAGAGACTTAGGAGGAAACTTCATCATTTATCTTCCTCTTAATTGCCATCACCAAAATTTAAGCTGTTGATATTTACACACGGTTAAGATACATACATGCTAATGCTTGTGGTATATAGAAGTGAAATTTGATGCTGTAGAGAAAATATAGTTCGTTTTCAATATCTTCTGAATACTTAGTCTACGTATGTCTCACCCTTAGTGAGCTGTTGTTTTATCATGTTACTCTACTAGAAAAAGAAAATACAATGAATGCAGTCCAAGGAAACGTTTATATTGACACTCTGGAATGTTTGCCGCACTAGTCATACACAAGTATTCTGGGAGACGAGACTTGTATTTGCTCTTTTTCCTAATGGCTCTGTCAATACTGTTAATATGCTACATGTGTTTCTTGATATTTCTGTTGAAAGTAAGCACGCAATCATATCAGATAGTGATGCCGGAGTAACATAATAATCAACCAAGAACGTTTTTTTTTTGTTGTCTTTTCACAAAATAATATCATTTAGAAAAAAACTAATTAACAAGATCTTGAAAAAAAAAGGTGCAAAAGATTTTTTTACAGAAGAGTACAATAAACTTTTATATCATATCAAATTAGGAACATTACTTGAAGAATGGTTGTTTGGGTCAAGTCAGAAGAGATTATGGATAAAAATACCATACGGGTTTAATAGTATTATATTGCCTCACATGAACAACGAAGACCACGCCCTGCACAGGTGAGGCACAGGGAATCCTCGATGTAACGTGATGAGTTGATATCGCATAATTTTAAATCCATTTTTTTTTTTAATGTTTTACATGAAATTTGTAATATCTTTTAACAAATATTTAAGTGAATTCTAGTACACAATATAAAGATTGTGTACGAGATTGATTTTCAAGTAAAAGAGAAAAACAGTAGAACAAATATAAAAAAAAGGTCTATATAAAATATTCGGGTAAAAATTAACATATTAAACACTGAGCGGAAACTTTGGTCTTTATGTGTGTGTTTGGGGAGGTAAAGGAGGAGTTGGTGGGCGGTGAGGAGAGCAGGATAGTGTCGTTTGTGCTCAAAAAAGAGTTTTATGAATTATGAAATATCAGGAAAACCTAATTTTTGCCAAGGACTCAAGAATAAGTGAAAAACGTAAAAAAAAAAAAAAAATTGTGGTAGAAAACATGAATTTTGGCACAGTTGATGAAAGCTCTAAAATTTACAAAACATTATATAATTCTTTTCTTATAGAAGCAGTCTCTCACAAACCAGTGGACACAGACACACTCACGGACAAACAGACGAACACCGAGACAAAGAAACAGAAAAGAGAGAGAGAGAGAGAGAGAGAGAGAGAGAGAGAGAGAGAGAGAGAGAGAGAGAGAGAGAGAGAGAAGAGAATCAAAGAGAGGTAGAGATATATGCATGAGAAAAGAAAAGACAAAGAAAAGGCGTTTCACTCTCCCTCGCTTCCTTCAGCTTAAAATAGACATGAGCTTAAATCGATGGGACAGTTTAGTTTACCCTTTGTCAACTACATTGCCTCTCCTCCATTAATCAGAAAGCCTTATTTTCTCTCCCTCTCTGTTTTCTCCCCTTCCCATTCGTCACGTGACAAGATAATCTATTCCTCTGGTAGAAAAGTAATCTCAAGCACGTAGGGTTCGTTTGTGAGATATCCTTGTTATTAATTCAGCAAACATTGATGTTTTTTTTAATATACGATTTCCTTTGAATCGTTGTGCGTAAAGGAGGAAATAGTCAAGTTCTTCAGAAAGTTTCCCAAAGTTCTCTCAACTACAATTTATACACTCTGTAGCGAAAATGAATGTGTATAGAAAAATGGTGAAGTAAATATATTCTAGCATGCAGATTGTGCTTTCTATTGAATCTCGTCTGTCACTCAGTATTAATATTTTTATTACTTATTATATTTTTGCGCAATCATTAGAGTAGAACTTTGTTTCCTTTCATTAAGCTTGTCAGACACAATAACCTCTTCCTTGTATCAAGAAATTATTGTTGGTGTATCAAGAAGGAGAGAAAATTAGTACTTAGACACGACAGCTTTTCCTTTATTGTATTAAGACATTATTAATAACAAGAGAGAGAGAGAGAGAGAGAGAGAGAGAGACAGCGAGACAGCAGTTCCTTAAGCCTGGGACTCTACAATTTCCTAAAATTGGTATTTGTTCAATACATAAAGGCGTCGTGTAGAAAGTTTACATTCGTGGAATTGTTCGCGCCGAGGATCAATATCATCTCATAATATCTGACTTGTTATAATGGAACACATCGATCAATTCATCTATTCTTCTGTTTTATATATTATTGTTTCATGTATCATTGTCAGCATGTGAAGCCTCGCGGGTCTTACTCTCCCATCCATCCATCTACTAAAACATTCGTATGCTGCCACTACTCTCTCTCTCTCTCTCTCTCTCTCTCTCTCTCTCTCTCTCTCTCTCTCTCTCTCTCTCTCTCTCTCTCTCTCTCACTCACACACACACACACACACACACACACACACACACACACACACACACACACACACACACACACACACACACACACACACACACACACACACACATTCTGTCCCTTTCCACTATTTCCTACCAATGGGTTACCGTCCATCACTCTCACTGCCTTTCCCCATCTCCCTTTCCCTCCAACCTTTTAACACAAGACTGCACACTACACATTTTACACATTTCTATTTTGTACATACTTCAAACTCCCAAAGGTGAAATAAAAGTCCCATGGCTGTTTGTACGTGGGAGACACTGACAGAGACAACGCAGTGCATCCAGTTTAAGTGTTGGCGAGGAGGTGTGTAATGCATGTATCGCGCCAGGCAGTACGTACGTCTTGCCAGCACGTGATCCATTTACCTGTCACATCCTGAGCTTGTGCATGCGGGTCACATCTACAATATTGGGGATGAAACACAATACTGGGATGCTTTTGCTTATTTATATGTATTTCATTGACGGTACGAGTATATCAGTTTACATAGAATCTGTAGCTGTTTTTGTTATTTTTTGTCTTCACTGCTTTAATTAATTTGTGTTTATCTTACATTTTCTCTTAGATAGTTTGTTTGTTTTTTGCCTGTGGTAATATAATGTATAGTTATTTTTTCTTAGTTTATTTTAATTATCTATTTTGTATTTATTAACGGCAATATAAATGTGTTAAACCAGTTTATTTTTTTATTGTTTGTATCTTTTTTTGTAATATAGTTGCATTGTTGCGTTAAAGTTTTCATGTGTATTCGACGACTTAGCGTGCTGAATCTTTTTATATGATAATGAATTAATAAAACTTTACCAAAATTTTTATCGCATGTTTGCGACTGAGAAAGTCGGATCAAATCGCTTCCACTTCAGAGAATTCACGCAAGTGGTTGATTTTATTGATTCATGGGAACTGCGACTCCTCCTTTGTGTGCAGCCTCTTGGTGGACAAAAGACTCAGGACTAGAATAGGTCTTGCCGCGCTAATCTCAGTGTTCTGCTTCCCCGTTCAAAGAGCCAAGTGGTGACCAGATGAGTGCAATTATTTCTGGTAAGAATAAAACTACGTGGTGGTATGTGTCTCCTAAAAGATCAGGTGCGTGTGAAGGAGAAAGGAGAGCAGATATCAGGTGAACGATAAAATATTGCCAGTAATGAGAGCAATAGCACAATTGGCAATATCAACCAGAGCGAAAATAGGAATGTCAATAACAACATCAAATAACATCACATAATAAAATACATTGCTACTTGATTACTGCCACTAGTAACAATAACAGTAAGGATGGCGATGTACACAACGACGACGATGACTACGACGACAACAGCAACAACAACAACAACAACAACAACAACAATAACAACAATAACAACAACAACAACAACAATAACAACAATAACAATAACAACAACAAAAATAACACTAACATCACAAGAAACAAGAATAATTTGGTTGGTGATTATCAAAATACAACAAAATATAGCAGAGGCGCCTCTTGTAATTAACTATTAATACCATCATATTAAATCTAGAGAACCTCATTAATTCCGTGGATTTTAGCCGTAGGCACGTGTGTTTGTGTTCCAGTGAATTGTTGAGAGCATTTTTGTATCGAGATAAGGCTGAAGCAAGAATGAGCGGGTTTGACTAGCTATTAGTGTACGAAGTGGCATCTACGAATCTAACTTTAACAGAAAAATAAGACAACACTTTAGGCAAATATTTCTAGATAGCAGGCAGCCAGAAATTTCACTACATTTTTTTCCCCAGAAGCATCAACGTTCCCTGTTTCTTCCCACGCAGGGACTTTCCGCCGTGCAGATTCAGTAACAGCGTCCCATTGCCCTCACAAATGGATCGTGTTTGCTAATATATATAAAAAAAAAAATTCCTTCATTATGTTTCTATTTTTCTGTTACATTTCCTTTGTAGAGACCATGTGAAACAGAATAATCAAAATTATTAACATCAGCTAACAAAATGTGTGTGTGTGTGTGTGTGTGTGTGTGTGTGTGTGTGTGTGTGTGTGTGTGTGTGTGTGTGTGTGTGTGTGTGTGTGTGTGTGTGTGTGTGTGTGTGTGCGCGCGCGCTTCGGTCTACCTATCTGTCTAGTAATTATAGTCCGTCTCCTATGTGTTCTTATGTTCTTATGTTATATCTTACTATAGTGTGCTTCCATTCCATCAACACCATCGTCAGTATCGGCCTTATATCCTGACCTACAGCTCTCTCAATATGCTTTCTTCTACTTGCGAAGGTCACTTTGCATGAAACACGGATTTAGAACAGGAATACCTCAAGTCGAACGAGTTTACAAACTCTGCAAGAGGAAACTCACCGATTGGTTTGCAGACTTGATGTAAACTTATTCTTGATCAGAACTCCATCAAAACTTTTCGTATGGCTGTCGTCCTGTATCAGATTTTTCTGTGGTCACGTATACCAGCTGGAATTGGATCGAACCCTCAGCACAGTTTTTGTTGGCTATTTCATTTGTAGGAATTATTATCTATACAGCTGACTGACATCCCCTCCCTTAATTCATTCCGGTGCACATGATTTATTACTAATCAAAACCATTTGCAGTATCATTTGGGGGTGTATTTGTAAACACGTGAATTGCAAACGTACTGTATCATGATTTTTATAGCATCAAAGCTTTCCGTCATATTACTCTGCATACCACAAGCAAGCAACAATGTAACGTTGTCTATATATCTATCTGTACTGTATCATTCATTGTTTTGTTCTGAAAAGCCTGATCTGCTCATCCATATTAACTCCTGGATCTCACACGGTTGTTACGAATCATGGAAGATATATTCAGTGATCAGTTTGTTTACGCTAAGTCAATAGTAACACTTGAGATGAAAAGGAGACATGACACATATAGAAATGCGGGATGATAAGTGAAAATAGGTAAATATGTGTCATAGGTCTTGCCACGTGTAGACTTGATGGTTTCTTGCAGCTTCCCTATTTTTTTTTTTTTTCATTATGTTCCTATATTTAAATTGACGAATGAGAGAAATTGTTCATCACTTCAGCATAAGATGATTATGGAAGGTAGAAGCACGTGACGTCATCAGGTGGGTGTATCATATTTTTCCTGTGTTTACTGCACTGACTGCACCGATTGTATTGATTTCTTCATACATGTCTCGTGTGTTTGTTATGTTCATTGAATTTCACGCTCACTTTAACATAATTCACTCAATTCTCTCTCTCTCTCTCTCTCTCTCTCTCTCTCTCTCTCTCTCTCTCTCTCTCTCTCTCTCTCTCTCTCTCTCTCTCTCTCTCTCTCTCTCTCTCTCTCTCTCTCTCTCTCTCTCTCTCTCTCTCTCTCTCTCTCTCTCTCTCTCTCTCTCATGCAAAGATGGAGGGAGGTTGACAAACTTAACACAATCTTTGACGGCATTCACAGTCTTTGCCGAATCGCTTACTTTGATTCCCGGGGCACAAAGGTGGTCCTTTTGTGGCCAGCCAAGGCGTAACTCCAACACTCCTTTGCCTCTGTATTAATTTTTCTTTCTTCTTTCTGGTATTTCCCGGACTTTAATTTCGCCCCCTTTGATGGTTGAGTCCTTTTTTACCCTTCTATTTTCTCGGGATACGGTCTTTTGCTTTTTGTTTTGTTTTTTCTCCCGTTGATATGATGTGGAAGGTCTTTTCTTTCAAGTTTGTCAGTGTATCAGAGAGTACTTTCGCCCCCTTCTCTCTCTCTCTCTCTCTCTCTCTCTCTCTCTCTCTCTCTCTCTCTCTCTCTCTCTCTCTCTCTCTCTTTCTCTTTCTTTCTCTCTCACAAACACACATTTCAGTACTGATGTTATAAATTGTCTTTTTTTTATGAGATTAATTAAATTTTTCTTATATAATTTTTGTATTTTCTTTTCTACCATGATTATTACGTATTAGTACCACTACCACCACCATCATCACCATTTTCATCATCATTATCTTTATCACCATCATCATCATGATCATCATAATTTTCCTCCTCCTCTTCCTCCTCCTCTTCCTTCGTTTTTTCCTCCTCTTCTTTCTCCTCCTTTTACTCTTCTCATTTTCTCTCTGTTTCTCTCTTTTGCCTTCTCCTCTTCTGTAACTTTTTTTCTTCCTTCTCACCCTCTTCCTCCTCGTTATCGTTTTACCTTAACCTCTATCATCGCCATTATAATTCTCCTCCTCCTTTGCCCTCATTATCCCGGCGAGTCAAATGACGTTTCATAGTTTTTCGTTCTTCACAGAGATTAGCGTGTAATCTCTAATTTCTTACCGAAGTTAATCCTTGTCCATTTTATAACTTCCTCTTTACGATTAACGAGAACATTTGTGTTTTTTTCTTTTCACGTGCTGTCTTATTTTTTTCTTCTTTTGTATCGTGATTTATTTTGTTGTCTTCCTCATCTTTTTATTACTATTTTTATATGCATTTATTCTGAATAGCTGTCATCTTTCTTTCTATTTTTATTCAGTATTTTTCATGTGTTTTCTTGCTTAGCTTTGATGAACTTTTCCTGTGAGTATGTCTGTTGTTGAGATATTTTCGTGGGTTTTGCATGAAAACACTTTTGGTTATCTTTTTCTAACCAATCAGTTAAAATATCTATTTCCTCGACCACTATATTTAGTTTTGTTTTTATTACCATAATTCATGGTGTTTTCTGTGTAATCATCACTGTTTCTTATTTTTTACGTAAGTATCGCTATTCTCTGACTTTTCTCTTTTGCTTGTTTTCCCTTTGATGACCATTAGAGAGGAAAATGTTCCTTCCTCGCCTCCTTTTTAGTGGATCCCGTTGTAAACAAGAGCATCGGTTTTAGCCGTCTTAATGATCCACCATGCTAAGTAGTACCCAGTGAAAAGCGCTCACCTGATGGAAGTCTTTTCATGTCATCCCTTCCGTTCATTATACGAATGTAGCCTCAGAGGAGCCCCTCGTAAGACACCTTGTATAGGACCTTGTTAAGAGTGACACGTGCTCTTTTATTTCCTCTTCCGCTGGAAGCAGCAATAACAATGACGGGAACCACAACAAGAATAGGAAAAATTAGTGAGAAATAAAAATGTAAACGCACTAGCACGTCTTATTTTCTGAAGAAACGGTAACAACAGCAATAACAACAATAGGAAGAACAACAACAACAACAACAACAATGCTATATAACTCAGCATATGAAAAAAGTTCAAACATCATTTACCTCTTGCATCATTACCACCATCACCACCACCACCCATTTATCACCACCTGCACAACCATCACCATCACTACTCACGAAAATTAAACAACTCCCTTTCCCAGTAGAAAAGAATAACACAAGGCCGACCAACCAACAAACACATCATTAATCATAACCATTCCCAACGTCATACCAGTCCCTACCACCATCACCACCTCCACCACCACCACCACTGCCTCCGTCGTCACCACTAACACTATTAACACTCCTACTCTCACCATCACCAGGACTTCCTATCGCCACCTTTCCTTACAAGCACAAACAGCCACAAGGTTCGCTACGTTGCTAATCTTGGGGCCACAACTCTGATCGCGGTTAAAGGTGCACTGCCGGCCCGAGGGAGGCGACGCGTGCATCTCCCTGGACAAAGGACGCCGAGTTAGCACGTCGCCCTCGCTTGCCTCTGCCAACGGTGGCACTGTACCAATTGGATTCACTGGGTCAGCGGCGCGTGAAATAGTACGGGACGGGAAGGGGAGGTGAAGGGGTGAGTGCTAGGCATATAGGGTTGAGAGAGAGAGAGAGAGAGAGAGAGAGAGAGAGAGAGAGAGAGAGAGAGATTTGTTGAGTATTTGTTCCTATATTTCAAAGTTAATACTGACTTTGCTTTGCAATGTCATCTGCTGGCTGGCATTGAACTTCGTTAGGCGAGGGAAAAAAGAGACAGGAAATGAAAAATAGAGGAGAAAATAGCAGCCCATTGAAGGGCAAATCCTGTGATGCATATATTCATGATACTAAGCCATCCTACACACACACACACACACACACACACACACACACACACACACACACACACACACACACACACACACACACACACACACACACACACACACACGCACACACACACACACACAGACACACACACACACACACCTCGTGCCTTTACTTTCCTTTTTTCTTCAGAATTGTTTGTTTATTGCCTACTTTCTTTGCTTCCTTTTTCCTACCACTGATGCTTAAGTCAGAATTACATCCTTACTGAATGAAATGTTTCTGGACGCTCATAATAAAGGAAACGTACCCAAATTCTCGTTGTTTTTACCTTAGTGTCTAAAAACGTGTGTACTTTTTATAGTGAAAGATTACTTAGTATGCACACCTCATAAGATATCATTAGATATACGATAACGTAATGCAACCCCCCATCTTCCCCATTACAGTAACAGTTTCCTATAAAGCAAGCTAATCCTGTGTCACTCAGTCGAGAAATCCTTTGAATCTAACTATACATGGAAGGCAACGTGTTGAATTCTTGTGGACAACCAACAGCTATGAACTCTAGTTATAAAAGCTGACGGGAGTATTGGCTGCCGCTGTGTTGTGATGGTGTAAACAAGTCGTCTGGGCGCGGCGACTGGTGGAGCATAAACATCACTATTTCTTCGTGATGTATCTGAACATTACGTCGTGTATATCAGTGTTAGACTCCCGGACCGTGCGCCGAGATACCTCTTTAATGTCCTGAGCAACGAAGCCTTCCATCAGCTGATATGCCCGTGATGAATACCTCCTCGGACGATAATGTTCTGGAAAAGGTTTGTTGTTTCTTCTGTTGAGAGTCGATCAGAGTCAGTTTCACATTTGGTTGGTGCTCAGAAGTAAAAGTGGTTATGTTATTACTTATGGTATCATGAGTTGCTTGCACTGCGCACCTCGCTTGCTAGCTACTAACTTCTAGGATTCACATTAGTTTACTTATTATACACATTCTCTCTCTCTCTCTCTCTCTCTCTCTCTCTCTCTCTCTCTCTCTCTCTCTCTCTCTCTCTCTCTCTCTCTCTCTCTCTCTCTCTCTCTCTCTCTCTCTCTCTCTCTCTCTCTCTCTCTCTCTCTCTCTCTCTCTCTCTCTCTCTCTCTCTCTCTCTCTCTCTCCAAAGCTCAGGCGTACATAACCAACATATCTGTCACAAGAGCTCAGGAACATAAGTGTATCTGTCTCGCTCATTCTCCGCTTCGGTAATATTATCATCTCACTGGTATATTAGTATGGTGACCTACTGGAAGATTGCAGGGATTTCTTTTCTTTTCTTTCATCATTTATTTATTCATTCATTTATTATTTATTTATCTTTTAATCGTGAAACACTCTTATAAGGCGGTAACCCACTGTGGGAAGTTAGAAAGATTGGGTGTGTGATCCTTAGTTGTTACATGCATAACGTGCAGCATCTCTCTCATATACAAAGAATGTTATAAAGAAAGTGAGCATTAGCTGCTACGCATGCATACGTACCTATATACAAACATACATACATACATGCAAACATGCATTTACCGGCATAAAAGTAGAATGCAAATTAAGAAAATACACACAAATCTCTCTCTCTCTCTCTCTCTCTCTCTCTCTCTCTCTCTCTCTCTCTCTCTCTCTCTCTCTCTCTCTCTCTCTCTCTCTCTCTCTCTCTCTCTCTCTCTCTCTCTCTCTCTCTCTCTCTCTCTCTCTCTCTCTCTCTCTCTCTCTCTCTCTCTCTCTCTCTCTCGCTCGCTCGCTCGCTTTGAGCATAACTTATTTAACACATTCTTATTGTGTGGGCGATTCACGCATCCATTTAGTCATGAACCAGTTCCATAAGCCTCACAGAGAGAGAGACATCAAAGGGCGTGAGGGAAGCGGCCCCTAGTCAGGCTAGCTCGCATGGGAGGGCAGAATGTAGCTGGAGAGAATCGAAAGGTGGGCTGGGGCGTTTCCTTCCTCCCCAGCACACTACATACCGTTCTGTCAGTGAATGTTTCCGTTCTCTGCACTGTTTTTTGAGCATCGACGGTGTTGGGAACTTAATTTTTTTTCCGTCCCACTTTCTGCCCTCCAAGTTTAGATCCTGCCGTTTGTGAATTAGCCAGATATCCCCAGAGATCGTGGGCTGAGTTTATCCTCCGTCTAACTGTGTCTATTCTCAGAGTTTTATTTCATTTCCCCTTCCTGCTTCATCTTCCCTCAAGGTTGCGTTACCTTGCTTGTGTCGACCTGCCAGTTTTGAGTCTTTTATCACCTTGAACCCTCTGCTTAATTTGCTTTCCCTTCCCTTCCATTCCCTTACTTCATGTTTCCCATGTAACTCTGCTGTCCTCCTTCACTACCGAACTGCCCCTCACCCTCAAAGACAGGTATTGAATTTGAATTTATGGGCTTCGGCTACTTGTAATTCAGTAGTATTTGATGACTGTTCCAGGGAGTGATTTAATGCATGTTTGGATGTCGTTATTCTGAAACTCTTAAAATCAAAGTTCTCGTCATCTTGGTTGTCGTTCCCTTGCAGCAGACATTGGCTTTGCCTCACACGACTGTCTTGTCTTTTAGGACACAGCGAAGAGAGTTGTCATTGAAAAGTTTGAAGTTTCACTTTATAAGATACGGTATAGCATCTTTGAGCAGTGTGGCATGAAGAAGAAAATGTATTCAACACGGCGAAATTTTAGTGGTTCAAAAATACTTGTTGTGGATACCAAAGTAAATTATCGCTGTTGTGGTCGCAGCGTCAGAAATCCTCTTCTCCTGTTGGCCTCAACGCACCACTGGATTTCGACCGCAGTCACGATGGTGTTTGGCTTAAGTCTTATCTAATCAGCGGCTGCCATGGTTTGTAGGGGAGGGACGTCCATGGAGTCGGTTCACTTAATTCCAACCAGACATTGAGAATATATATATATATATATATATATATATATATATATATATATATATATATATATATATATATATACACACTTTAAATAATATGTTCTTGTAAGCTTACGGTATTACAAAGTTTGCAGAACACGCTAGATATTGAAATTACCTAATATAATATACAGTTATCATCAAATACACTTTGTATCTTTTGTAAAATATTTTTTAGTTTGCTATATGCGTTTTGACGTAATAGTGCTATTCAACTTACTTTTACATATGGAAATGATACAATTTCATGTTGCAGTAATGCAAATTCCACCTAACGGACTTCATATGTCTCCTTTCATTCCCATTTCTCACTAAGATCTTCCCAACCGCTATGTTCGTGGCTTGTTTTCAATGCCTACAATTCGGGATCACTCTTGCCACCTTCAAGTGCTCTACATCACCACACTTTTGTTTCCCTCCTGCCCACCCCAATCCTTCCTTTTCTTAGTGTCTATACCTCTTCTTCCTTACTGCTTATTGACTCACCTTCTCCTAAGAAGTCTGTGAAGTTATTGAAATTATGTAACCTAAAGAATGAAAAAGTCGATTAATATGTAACTGGCTTAAGAATTCTGGAATTTTAGTCAAATTTTTGTCCCTTTAAAGTGCTTAGGTTGTCGCACTACGAAACATGAAAGATTTAAAAAAAAACTGTACGATATATGTTTCATATCTAAACAAAATCATTCATTAATTCTTGGTTATCGGTTTAACAATGTCATTCATATTCTGGTTTCAGTATCACCGCCATTTTACTTATCTTAGAATCATTGAAACTTTCATTCATTTTCGGTTTGCAACTTCGCTACCACCACTTTGTATATTCTAACTTATTGTTACTATTTCCTGCGGTGCAAATGTCTGGTGTGTGTTTGATATGGCGCGCCACTCACGCTGCCTTGATGGCCACTGGTGAGTCTGTTTATTTGTGTAGCGCTGCAGGTGGTGACGGCCTCTGTTACATATGCAGACATGAGCGGCAAACACAAGTTGAGGAATTGATGTAACGAGGTTGCCGAGGAGACATGTTGCTGGTATTGTTTACTATTGACGTTGTGTGTTAAATGGTCATACTCGGTGCGATTTTGTTGCCAGACTAGGAAGGAGGAAGTTGTATGGAAGGTACAGTTCTATGGTTTTTGAGTTGTGTTAAGAGGAAAGATGTTCATAATGTTATCTAATTCCACTATTATGTTCTTCCCATTGTTGTTTTTAGCCTTCTCTCTTTTCTACATTATATTTACCTATTAGTCATGATTAACTTTTATTCAATTTTATGTAATGCTTTTCTCCTCTCTCTCTCTCTCTCTCTCTCTCTCTCTCTCTCTCTCTCTCTCTCTCTCTCTCTCTCTCTCTCTCTCTCTCTCTCTCTCTCTCTCTCTCTCTCTCTCTCTCTCTCTCTCTCTCTCTCTCTCTCTCTCTCTCTCTCTCTCTCTCTCTCTCTGAACTCTGTGTTGGCAATCTGAAATTTTTCTCAAATCCTGAAAATGGTTAATGGTAAAGAGCTTTACAAATAACCAAGAAATAAGTAGAGGACGGGGTTGAAGGAAGCGAACATGGAAGGTAAGGGGAGACAAAAAGAAAGCCTGAATAAAGAAAGAGAAATAGAAGATATCCTTTTTCCCTGTTAGCACTTTTTACATTATTTTTATTTTCAGGACCTTCAGTGCTCTCATCTTTCAACCCTTTGCCTCTTCCTCCTGCTCCTCCCTCCTCGTCTTTTCTTCCATCTTTTTTTTCCTTTCCTTTCTCTTAATTAGTATGTAATTTTTTTATTCCAGTATAATTGTCTCTTACATATTCATGATATTAATCTGTAATATTTCGTCTCCCTTGTCTTAACTAGATGCTCTTATTTTCTCGATGCCCTGCGCGTGCTTTGTGTGTGTGTGTGTGTGTGTGTGTGTGTGTGTGTGTGTGTGTGTGTGTGTGTGTGTGTGTGTGTGTGTGTGTGTGTGTTTCAGATAGATTTATGTTTGGTAACCATTTAACATGATATTTTTACTTTGAAATTTTTATATAGCTTTCTCTCTCTCTCTCTCTCTCTCTCTCTCTCTCTCTCTCTCTCTCTCTCTCTCTCTCTCTCTCTCTCTCTCTCTCTCTCTCTCTCTCTCTCTCTCTCTCTCTCTCTCTCTCTCTCTCTCTCTCTCTCTCTCAAGCACATTCCTTCCCTTCTTTGCTACTCACAGTCCATTTAACCCTTTATACTTTCCTCCTCCTTATCCTCCACTCTTTCTCCTCCTCCTGTACTATATCCTGATCCCATGTCTTTGTCTCCTTCCTTCCTCACATTTCTCCACCGCTCTACTCTCATCCGTACCCATCTCCAGTGCTTCAGTGTGCAAGCATCTTTCCCTGTCTCCTCTCCCTCCTCTCCCAGCATTATGGCAGCTCTTGATGTTTGTCGAGCCTGGGCCAACACTTTCACAGGGACTCTCACTCTGCCACGAACAACCACCAACAGCACTCTCCTCCTCCTCCTCCTCCTCCTCCTCCTCCTCCTCCTCCTCCTCCTCCTCCCTCCCCTTTTAGTAGCTCTTCTTTCCCCCTGTCAACCTTTTCTTCTCATTTCTTCGTACTACTTATGACTAGCTACACCTTTTCCTTCTTCCCATCTCGGTTCTTCTTTTTATTGTTTATTTTGTTCTCTTTGTATCCCTCCTTCTAGTCCTTGTCCTCCTCCTCCTCCTCCTCCTCCTCCTCCTTCTCCCAGAGACTTCGTAATGACCTGCTTCAGTGTTGGTGGCTGGTATGTTGACTAGGTATATTTGTGTTTCTTTCAAGGAGGTGGAAGCAAACTAGGGATTTACGACTGGTTTCTCCTCCTTTCACTCTCTTCCTCCTCCTTCTGCCCCCACCTCTCTCTCCTTCTCTCTCTCTCTCTCTCTCTCTCTCTCTCTCTCTCTCTCTCTCTCTCTCTCTCTCTCTCTCTCTCTCTCTCTCTCTCTCTCTCTCTCTCTCTCTCTCTCTCTCTCTCTCTCTCTCTCTCTCTCTCTCTCTCTCTCTCTCTGTGGGTTATCTTTATTACAGTATTAAGTTTCTTCGTATGGTGCAAAATTGGTTACGAAGTTTTTTTTTATGTAAGAGGAAGAACTGCTAAGGGCAAAAAAAAATATATTAGAAAAAAAAGGCCCACTGGAATTTCAGTCTCCCTTAAAGATTAAAATAATTAGTGAAAAGAGTGGGACAAATATATTGACACCTCCCTCTTAAAAGAAGTTAAGTCGGTGGAAGACGGAAATACAGAAGCAGGTAGGGAGTTCCAGAGTTTACCAGTGAAGGGTATGAATGTTTGAGAGTACGGGCTAATTCTTGTATTAGAGTGTTGGACAGAATAGGGATGAGAGTAAGAAGAAAACCTTGTGCAGCGAGGCCGCAGGAAGAGGGGAGGCATGCAGTTAGCAAGATCAGTAGAACAGTTAGCATGGAAATAGCGATAAAAGATAGAAAGAGATGCAATCTTTCGGCGGTGAGAAAGAGCCTGAAGACAGTCAGTCAGAGGAGATTTTGATTCTATCCTATCTAAAAAGCTGTATGTGTGGAACTCTCCTAAAAATGCGAAGAATACTCCATACAAGGACGGATAAGGCCATTGTACAGAGTTAGCAGTTGGAGGGGCGAGAAAACTGGCGGAGACGCCGCAGAACGTCTAATTTCATGGAAGCTGTTTTAGCAAGAGATGAGATGTGAAGTTTCCACAATTAAGATTATGAGTAAAGGACAGACCGAGAATATTTAGTGTGGAAGAGGGAGACAGTTGAGTGTCATTGAAGAAGAGAAGATAGTTTTCTGGAAGGTTGTGTCTAGTTGATAGATGGAGGAATTGAATGTTTGAGGCATTGAAAACTACTAAGTTTTCTCTGCTCTAATAAAAAATCTTAGAGAGATCAGAAGTCAGGCGTTCTGTGGCGACCCTGCGTGATCTGTTGAATTCCTACAAGGTTGATAGTTTATGAAAGGACCTGGAAAGATGTAGGGTGGTATCATCAGCGTAGGAGCGGATAGGGCAAGAAGTTTGGTTAAGAAGGTCATTAATGAACAATAGAAAGAGAGTAGGTGACAGGACAAAACCTTGAGGAACACCACTGTTAATAGATTTAGAAGAAGAACAGTGGCCGTCTACCAAAGCAGTAATAGAGCGGTCGGAAAGGAAACTTGATATAAAGTTGCAGAGAGAATGATAGAAATCGTAGGAAGGCAGTTTGAAATCAAAGCTATGTGCCAGACTCTATCATAAACTTTTAATATGTCTAACGGGACAGCAAAAGTTTCACCGAAATCTCTAAAAGACTCAGTAAGGAACTCCAGAAGATCACCAGTACAGCGATCTTGACGAAAGCCATCCTAGTGATTAGAGAGAAAATTGTGAAGTGACAGATGTTTAAGAATCTTCCAATTGAGAATAGATTAAAAAACTTTAGACAAGCAGGAGATTAAACCAAAAGGGTGGTAGTTTAAGGAATTAGAACGGTCACCCTTTTTAGGAAAAGGCTGAATGTAGGCAAACTTTCAGCAAGAAGGAAAGGTAGAAGTCGATAGGCATAGTTGAAAGAGTTTGGCCAGGCAAGATGCAAGCACGGAAGCACAGTTTTTGAGAACAATAGGTGGGACCCCATCAGGTTCATAAGTCTTCCGAGGGCTTAGGGCAGCGAGGGCATGGAAAACATCATTACGAAGAATTTTGATTAAAGACATGAAATAGTCAGATGGATGAGGACAATCATGCAAAGTGAAATTTTTTGCAAAGTTTTGAGAGAAGAGTTCAGCTTTAGAGATAAAAGAGATGGCAATGGTGCCATCAGCATGAAATAAATCACCTTTAATGCCTTTTTTTTATGTACAAAATTTAGTGTCATAGTAGGTATTGTTGTTTACAGTCCTGCAATATTCCGTAATGCGCATATTATGTGACCTTGTCTGTTAATTTTCATAAAATTTACAAGAGCTTTACAGGAAATATGGTACTTAATACTTCCGAGGAGGAGAAACATTACACATGGATAGCCAGATAGGAATTGGTCTTTTTTTTTCTATCTAGACTATACCATGTGGGCTTTTCACGGGAACTAATGGGCTAAAGGGGATACTTTTTGGGGTACCTCCTATCTCAAAGCCCACCCGCTAGGAGACCGTTGCTCCGAGTGAGGAAGCCCAACCTACACTCGGACCATGGACATGATTCGAACCCGTGCTCTTGGAGACCCCTCTGACACCAAAGCGCGCATGGTTCCACTGTACCACTTCTTAGACGATTGTGGAGCTAATTTTTAAGTATCTACAGGATAAGGAAATAGAATAGTAAAGCTGAAGGAATCCCCCCACCCACCATATCCTGGAACTCATACAGTGTAAGATCTATAACATGTAATTTTCATTGTAACATGGAAGATGATTACAAAAGGTCAAAAGGATATGGAAGCATCAACAGAGACTCAGATCCTTGACAGACTCTTTGATTTAATTACTTTATGATAATTACTAACATAGAAAAGTAGAGAAGAGGAAGAGAAGAAGAACCGAGATGAATTAATGGAATTTGGAGATGAATTAGTGTAGGTAAGTTAAGATGGAAATGTTTATAAAGAATGTATTGCAATGAAAAGAAGTAGTATCAAATAGGGAGAGAGAGAGAGAGAGAGAGAGAGAGAGAGAGAGAGAGAGAGAGAGAGAGAGAGAGAGAGAGAGAGAGAGAGAGAGAGAGAAAATATCAAAATGAGTGGGTGTAGAATAGTTATGATAAAAATGTTTATGGAAAGAATGTAATGCAATGAAAAATAGAAGCATCAGAGAAAAATGGCAAAACATCCATCTTTCTCACGCTCAGCAGATGCCCAGGCGAGCCGCGGCTGACCTTTGCACAGCTCTGCCTCTCTTGCTGTAATTTCATCCTATTATAAAACACTACACGTCATGAAAAGTGTTCGTTATCCACACAAACAAAAGCTGACTGAAAGCTTCACGTTTGACTTATTTCTTGTTTCATACATTATGATAAATATACTTTACATGAGTTGTAGATTGGTGTTTTATTGTTGTTAGATGAAGTGATTGTGTGAGTTGAGAAATTTAAATGCCAGTCAGTTTCTTAACACACACACACACACACACACACACACACACACACACACACACACACACACACACACACACACACGGTAGCTCAGTGATTAGAGCGCTGGCTTCACAAGCCAGAGGACCGGGGTTCGATTTCCCGGCCGGGTGGAGATATTTGGGTGTGTCTCCTTTCACGTGTAGCCCCTGTTCACCTAGCAGTGAGTAGGTACGAGATGTAAATCGAGGAGTTGTGACCTTGTTGTCCCGGTGTGTGGTGTGTGCCTGGTCTCAGGCCTATCCGAAGATCGGAAATAATGAGCTCTGAGCTCGTTCCATAGGGTAACGTCTGACTGTCTTGTCAGAGACTGCAGCAGATCAAACAGTGAAACACACACACACACATATCTCATGAAATTATTATAAACTTAAGAATTGTTTTTTTATTCAGTCTTATGAAATCTTAAATTTCCAAAGAAAAATAAAAGAATCAATCAATCACTCACAAAACCTCGAATAATAAACACCATGTTATTCAAATATTGATACTCTAGTTGTTCTTGTCAAATGCACCACCATATTTTATTTATACACCTTCATTTTTTTTTATCTTTCAGGTACGGAAGTGTTTGCCCGTACATACCAGCATCATTTACCTTCCTGTCAGTGTGTGATGGACGCGCCGCGGCTCGTCAGTTTCAGATAATTTCCAGCATCACACAAACAAGGTAACGCGATTAAAACAGATGATGTATATATATATATATATATATATATATATATATATATATATATATATATATATATATATACATATATAAATAGATAGATAGATAGATAGATATTCAATCTAAAGTACATCCAGAACTTCATTGCACTGTACAGTGCAGAAAGCTCTTTGGTTGATGATTGAATGATTGATCGAGTCATGTACAGTTTTGCTACATGCTTAATTAGTGCTTCGTTTCCTGAAATCACAACACAATACCTAAAAAAATCGTGAGAATGATTTCAGCTATCCCTTTGTAATGAATTGCTGGACATATATTGAAAACGTTGTTTTTACATCATATAGCGTTATGTTCTGTTTACGAAAATAAATATACATTTATGACCATTGTTTCCAAATAGTTATGTCAAAACAGGTCGTTTCTAGAATAAAATAATAAATGACACGTTTTCAGAATAAATTACCAACTGAGAACACTTCTAAAGTTTTGCACTTGTTAGCTCAAATTATAAGTGGTAGTGTTTTGAACAATTTACTGGAGTTTGCACTTGAGAATGACACAGTAATGTGTCTTTTTTGAGTGGTGTGGAAAGTCTTCAATTAACCCTATAAGACACTCGTAAGAAAGCCACAGATAAACTATTTTATCGATGTTTTTTTTTTTCTGTTCTGAGAGTCTTATAAATTTCAAGGAGTTGGGACCTGTTAGGAATTTCAGGAACCTCTCGATAGTTGAAGCGACAGTTTAGTGATAGCCACACAAAAGTAACAGTAAACTGATAACCATGGCATAGATATTTTGATCTGGTCTTATAGCATCAGTCTAAAAAGGTTTCCACGAACGCAAATTACGTGTAGGAAGTATAACTTTTTTTTTTTCTTTTCTTTTTAGGTTTTACGTCCGGTTTCCCTATTATTAGGGTTAGGACGGTGCCTCCTGACAGAGGAGTCAGGAGGAATTTGGTTTTGGCATTTGGGAACCATTACCCAGAGTGGATGCCCTTTTCAACCTCAGACCGTGGGCAGGATTCGTACCCGTGCATTTGAGAAGCCTTGGGCCTACAAACCTCTCGGTCCGTTCCTTTGCACCACGGCGGCCCCTTGTGTAGGAATTATAACAAACAGTAATAAAGATTTTGTAAATTATTATTGACGGCTACGGGGATGTTATGCACCCACATCCCCTTCAAACTGTGGTGAAGATATGCAGTGTGTCGACACTCATGTGAAGGAAAAAAAAAACGTGGAGAAGCAGAGCACATTCAGATAGAGGAAAGTGCATAGTCAGCAGCGCCTTGCACTCAGAGGAAATGGGAGCAGTGGGTCGAGACAGTGAAGCTTATTGTTTGCGTGCTTTGACCTTCCATGTCTAAGAGATCAAAAACATGACAGAGGACCAAGCAAAGACAACACTCCGGAGTTAAGCTGAAGCTACTTACAGAAACAAGAGAGAGAGAGCTTTGTTTTTGCTACTTACAGAAACAAGAGAGAGAGAGCTTTGTTTTTGCTTCTCACCCATATTAGCACAGATAAGAAGCTAGACTGTCCGCGAGATTGTAGACACTAGCAAAATTCAGTCAATTCATAGTTTTTGGTTTTCAGTCTTGTCATAAATTTGCGATGATATAATAATTACCATTTTTCTTTGAATGAATTGTTTATATGCGTAGAAAGATTAATGTTTCGAGTATCATTATTTGTATTGAAATCAAATTGCAAATTAATAGAAATCACTACAGGAGTTGGTTACTTGTAATCGATGTGTTTAATCATATCTGAAATTAATAACAATTTCATTGGCATTGTTTTTCATTTATTTTTGTATATACGGAAAGTACCGTCTGTTTTCACAATAAGTACGTTTGATCATTTGATTCACGCAAGCCGTAGTTTGAGCCATATCGTCGGTGGTGGTGGCGGCAGCGGCGGCGGCTGGTGGTGCAGGAGGAGCAGTATTGTGCCGAGCCTCCGTCCTATCTCCCTGAATCCTAAATAATAAATTCGCCGAGCTGTCATCATTCCCGCGTCATCTCTCCCGCCTTTCCTCAGATTCTTATTTCCCCCTTAGCCTTCATAATCAGCACCTGTTTTTTTTCTTCAAAATTTCACACACACACACACACACACACACACACACACACACACACACACACACACACACACACACACACACACACACACACACACACACACACACACACACATATATTTCCAGTAAAGATAAGGGCATCATTTTTTTTTTTTTTCGTATCTTTGCATAAGTTATTACCCGTTTTTAATCTCACGTTTTTCATCTATGAGTCTTGCCTCTTCCGCGTAGGTCATCTCTACTCCCCTGTGCTCTCCCTTCCACCCTCATTCACAAACTAGCTGGAAATATCGTAAATGATTTGATACTTCGATTTCTGATGTCTTAATCCGCCCTGCAACCACGTAGAAGAGTAAAATTGGCTTTCTCCTCCTCCTCTTCCTCCTCCTCCTCCTCCTTCTCCTCTTCCTCCTCCTCCTCCTCCTCCTCCTCCTCCTCCTCCTCCTCCTCCTCCTCCTCCTCCTCCTCCTCCTCCTCCTCCTCCTCCTCCTCCTCCTCCTCCTCCTCCTCCTCCTCCTCCTCCTCCTCCTCCTCCTCCTCCTCCTCCTCCTCCTCCTCCTCCTCCTCCTCCTCATCCTCCTCCTCCTCCTACTCCTCCTCCTCCTCCTCCTCCTCCTCCTCCTCCTCCTCCTCCTCCTCCTCCTCCTCCTCCTCCTCCTCCTCCTCCTCCTCCTCCTTTTCGTCTTCCTCCTCCTTCTCCTCCTCGTCCTCCTCCTCCTCCTCCTCCTCCTCCTCCTTCACTTCTTCTTCTTCTTCTTCTTCTTCTTCTTCTTCTTCTTCTTCTTCTTCTTCTTCTTCTTCTTCTTCTTCTTCTTCTTCTTCTTCTTCTTCTTCTTCTTCTTCTTCTTCTTCTTCTTCTTCTTCTTCTTCTTCTTCTTCCTCCTCCTCCTCCTCCTCCTCCTCCTCCTCCTCCTCCTCCTCCTCTCTTCTCCTCCTCCTCCTCCTCCTCCTCCTCTTCCTCTTCCTCTTCCTCTTCCTCTTCCTCCTCCTCCTCCTCCTCCTCCTCCTCCTCCTCCTCCTCCTCCTCCTCCTCCTCCTCCTCCTCCACCCTCCTCTTCATCATCTTGTTCATATTTGCCTTTCCTTCTTAGTTCACGTAGTTGTCGTTGTTGATGGCGATAGATATTTCCTTCTGTTTTTATTTTGGTTTTGTTCCTTTCATACTGATCTCTATTTCAATTTATCATTATTTAATTCATAAGTTTCGTTTCATTTTTCAGTTTTTTTTTTTTCGTCTTATCTCGTCTCGTTCTTCTGTATTGATAATTTTCTTTATTTAATTTTTGTAATAATTTTCGTCATTTGTAATTTTCGCTTGTTATTATTATTATTATTATTATTATTATTATTATTATTATTATTATTATTATTATTATTATTACGCCTGTTTATTTTACTCCTGATCCTTATTAGTTGATCCTTTCCCATCTTTTTTTCAATATATTCACGGTTAATTTTTTCTTATTGTTAATTAAACTTTTTGCTTCATCTTATCTTTTTCACTAATGCTTTCAATCTGCTTTCTCCCATTCGTTTTGTTTTATTGCTTTTTATTTCTTGTTCGTGTAATTGCTTGCTTTATCCTATTTCCTCCTCCCCTTTTCCCTCTCTTTTCCCCTCGCCTCATAAACGCAGAACGAGAACGTTTCTGTAAATAGCAATAAAATCCAGCTGTTGTTGATAATTTTGTGCACTTTCCCTTAATTTGTCTCCTTTGTTATTTTCTCTCTTTCTCTCTCTCTCTCTCTCTCTCTCTCTCTCTCTCTCTCTCTCTCTCTCTCTCTCTCTCTCTCTCTCTCTCTCTCTCTCTCTCTCTCTCTCTCTCTCTCTCTCGTGTGATTTCACAGCTTGACAAACCAGTAAATAGAGAAAAGAATCCAATTTCCCTCATACATATTCAGTGCATAATATTTACTGGTAATGAAATTGGGGCTCTTTAGCCGATGCATCAAAGTAACTATCTCGTTAACGTCAAGCTTTGGGTGATTTCTTTCTTCCGTGCAGCAAGTTGGAGGAGAGAAAAGGGCAAGGAGAACGGAAAAGGGGAGCCGGGAAGCTTCTGGTAGAGGTGTAAGAATTCAGCTTCCCGTCTTCTTGTCGCGAGGCGTGAAAATGACACTCAGGAGAATATTATAGTGGGATGCATGTTTGTGAAGATACTCTGAGTGAGGTTAAGATGTTGTAAAGGAAAGGATTGTGGTTGTGTTCTGTGGTTTAACGTTTAACTTTCTCTCTCTCTCTCTCTCTCTCTCTCTCTCTCTCTCTCTCTCTCTCTCTCTCTCTCTCTCTCTCTCTCTCTCTCTCTCTCTCTCTCTCTCTCTCTCTCTCTCTCTTACACACATTTTTTCCCATTTTCCTTTGGTTTCATTTATTAGAAGAAATGCGTAGTGTTTGCTAGTTAGGTTCTTTCGGGAACGTGGCTGCGTGTTTAGAAATGCTCTTTTGAGTTGGTAGGAGCTTTGAAAGGAATATAGTTTACCGTGGCTTTTGATTTATCTTTTTTCCATCATAGTTAATAGGAAGAGGGACTAAAGCGTGTGTTGGTATTCCTTTAGTTTCAATTTCTGGTTGCATAAACTAATCTGTGTGTGTGTGTGTGTGTGTGTGTGTGTGTGTGTGTGTGTGTGTGTGTGTGTGTGTGTGTGTGTGTGTGTGTGTGTGTGTGTGTGTGTGTGTGTGTGTGTGTGTGTGTGTGTGTGTGTGTGTGTGTGTGTGTGTGTGTGTGAGTGTGTGTGCTGGAGCAGAACAAAGGGATGATGGCTAAGTGGACCACTACGCCCAAAGTTGTGTTTAGGTTTCTTTTTTTTCTCTATTTGTAAGTTTATTTTAATTTCACCCTTCTCTTCTGTTTGTATGTATGCATTTTCACCTATACATTTCTAAGCTGCTCAAGTACACACAAACAATCTTGAACAACGTCTGTTTATGTTAACATGTCCTTTGTTTTTCCCATACTCCCTTTCTGTCTGACGTCACGTCTTTCCCCTCAGTCCTCGCTCGCCGCCGCCTGAGGCGGACACGCTACGCCTCCTGCCTCTCGTTTCGCTCGGTTTACACTTGTAGTGTATTGTGCTACCGTAAATACACTTTCATAATGGACTCAGGTGTCTCCATGCTACCCCTGTTTTACGACAACTGCCACATGTTTATGAAACTTTGTGAAAAGGTTCATGCAAGTTTAATTAGATTATTTTTCTTCTTTCTGTATACTCCCACGTGTAAGTATTTCTAGTGCATTTTATTATCTCAGGCATATAATATTCAAGGAAAATTCTGTCACGTAAATGTATAATAATAGTTTTAGATCAAGCTATTTAGAAACACAATACTATCAGAACTCATTACATTACCACTGTGTATGAAATCAATGAAAAAAATTTCTAAGGAAAACTCACGAAAGCTTCAACATCTGCCCAGTCTCATCACTTACCTGCAAAGAAACAGAAATAAGAATTAGAGATGAAATATTGCAAATATAAATAGTTTGTTTACTATTGCTGTGGTGAGAATACCTTTGATGTACCATGAAAAATGCTTTGAATTGTGTGTGTGTGTGTGTGTGTGTGTGTGTTGAATAGGGAAAGTTTCGTCTGAATAAATCAGGCGAGAGAGAGAGAGAGAGAGAGAGAGAGAGAGAGAGAGAGAGAGAGAGAGAGAGAGAGAGAGAACACTACAGAACAAATAATTATGTATTTTATAAGAGAAAAACTCTTGTGTTACAGTACAGAGATGGTGGAGAGCCTTGCTGTGACAAGGGGCTCAGTTCGAATGTGTGCTGTAGGCAAAGCATTTCTTTGATAGTAGTTTGGGTACTAAAGAATGTGTTGTTCTTTATATAAGTTCATTTAGAGAGCAACTTCTCGTATATCCATTAAGTAGCCCTACTTTGCGTGAAAAATAGGCAAGTAATGAGACAGCAAAATGGCCTGTGGGTAGGATGTTAAAGATACAGAAAGGTGTGGCTGTGGCGTCCTTACCAGCCTTGAAGGTGAGATGAACCCGAAACTTTTTTTTCTAGTGTCTTCTTTATTTTCAACAGACTGTCATATGAACACTTACGGTAATCTTTGTCACAAATACACAAAAATTCTTAAAGCCACACATTCTTCTTTGTATCACAGTTGAGGTTTTCTGGTGCGTGCGCTGCTCTCCACGTTGCCTTTGTTCAATGCACACTTCTTGTAACAACAGCAAACCAAATCTCTTAGGAATTTCTACAAGTTTCCGGTGACGAGGCCACGAGCTTGGGCAATCAAACACCACAAGGGCGCTCGTTCGGGCCATTTTAAAGAGTTTTAGATGAAACAAAGAATCAGGTCACGAGTATTTATAGTCAGTGGTCGTAGAAGTGGAGGGGTCCTGGTCAATATAGGTCACGGGCGTTTGGCAAACAGAGGGGAAGCTGGTGACGCCTCGAGGGTTACTGAGTCTCACAGTTAAGGTCTTCATCGTTGTTTGGATGGTAGTAACAGTACCAGGATCCTGGAGGGTAAAGAGTCAGATTTGTGCTGATGCTTGGCCCTTCCATCGATATTTAACTGAGTGTTATTTGTGCATGCTCTGAAAATGGACAAATTTGTTAATTCACGTCAGGCAGGTAGCTGACGGGTTATCCGAGCTCCGGTGCATTTGCTGTCGATCTATCAATGCAAATCAAGTATAGGAATCTGTAGGGTAAGGGATGCAAAGAACATTTGGTATTTTACTTCAAGTAAATGTTCTCTGTCCTACGAGAGCTTGTCCATATTGTTAAATTCCAAAAATCAAGAAAAGATAAAATCAATACAAAAATATACTATTTTGGGTACTAGTGGCGAGTTTTGCGTTTTTTTTTTTTTTTTTTTTTTTTTACGTTATAGTCTATAGCGCCTGCAGGTATTCTTGAAGAGTATGGGAAGCGCTTTCCAGCTTTCACCCGTTAGCGCCGCAGGCAATTTTATTTATAATGGTATCCATATTAGGGTCCATATCACCACCCAGGGGCATCTTTAATTGAAGGCAATTACCTCCACCTAGAACCTGGGTACCATGGTGATATGTACTCATAGGTAACTTTAAACTATTCGACAAATGACAAAGCTTCAGAGATGCAACAATGCTGTTTTTGCTGTTTTATTCATAAATAATTCTAGCAAAGTATATATTCTCTCCGTGTCGTTTAGTAGTCTGGATTCTACAAGAACCTATAGACAAATTCAATATCTCGCACGGAAGTAACTAAAAATTTTATGCCTATTTTTCTATTACAATTATAACTAATTATGATGCTCGGTACTATACTTTCTTTCAGTTGTGAAGGCACTTTGAAAACTTATGAATAAAATTGAAACGTTACTTAAAATTCAGCTCTGAACTTTGCGAACTTTCCAACATTTTGTTCTGGGAAAACATTACGCGGCTTACCTACATAGTGCCAACAAAAATATACGTGCAACAGAGACGAATACTTTGCATCCTTCCAACTGGGGACGCGGAGACCCGACCATTAGTTCTCCTCTACGGATTGTGTCCTGCATCGATTACCACGTGAAGTAATTGGCCAGGTGATTAAGCTTAATGGTAGGGTGTGTTACCTTTCCGCCACCTGCTGACACAACCCCGCTACCTCACTACATCTCCCTGGCTCCCTCTATGGCTTCTCTTTTCTTGCCTTCCATTTTTTTTTTTTTTATCTTTTTATGCCAGTGTAGTACCTTTGTCCTTGTTTTTGTTGTCATTTTTTCTCTTTGTTTCTGTTTCCCCTCATAATTTCAACAGAGAGAGAGAGAGAGAGAGAGAGAGAGAGAGAGAGAGAGAGAGAGAGAGAGAGATTCGCAGCATTCCATTACACATATACACTACACACACGGTAGCTCAGTGGTTAGAGCGCTGGCTGCAGCATTCCATTACACATATACACTACACACACGGTAGCTCAGTGGTTAGAGCGCTGGCTTTACAAGCCAGAGGACCGGGGTTCGATTTCCCGGCCGGGTGGAGATATTTGGGTGTGTCTCCTTTCACGTGTAGCCCCTGTTCACCTAGCAATGAGTAGGTACGGGGTGTAAATCGAGGAGTTGTGACCTTGTTGTCCCGGAGTGTGGTGTGTGCCTGGTCTCAGGCCTATCCGAAGATCGGAAATAATGAGCTCTGAGCTCGTTCCGTAGGGTAACATCTGGCTGTCTCGTCAGAGACTGCAGCAGATCAAACAGTGAAACACACACACATACACAAACACTCACACACTTTTCTAGTCGATACTCCTTGACCATATTTCCAATTTGCATCTCCTCTCCTTCCTTTCCCTTCCTTGTCTCAAAAATTTCAATCCTCAGTTCCTCGGCCATCCTTGACACTTCCACGTCGGGACCAAGCTATAGACGTGCATCTTTAATTTTCAACCTACCTCAACCTTATCGACTTCTACTCCTATACACTCCATCCACTTCGTCCCTCTCATTCTTTTAATCTCTCTCTCTCTCTCTCTCTCTCTCTCTCTCTCTCTCTCTCTCTCTCTCTCTCTCTCTCTCTCTCTCTCTCTCTCTCTCTCTCTCTCTCTCTTTCTCGATTCTATTCTTCTTTCTCCCTTATTTTCCTTCAAGTTCTTTCTCCTGCCTCTCTAGCTCTGCCTGTCGTCTCTGTCTTTCCACGCGTCGATCCAATAATCTCTCTTACGTTTTTACTTTCTCTTCCTCGTTCTATCTATCACTAGCTGGCATCACCCTTCATATTGTTGCTACATTTATTATCTATTACTCCTTCTTGCCATCTTTTGTCTTTTCCTTGTGTCTCAATTTCTTCACATCCTCCTCCTTCTCCTTTTCCTCTTCTTGTGCTATAATGTGTATCTTACTAATAATTAGTCCTTCTGCCCCCTTGTCCTCACCACCGTTCTTGATTTGCCGAAAAGTATGAAACAATAGCGATTATTATTTGCTCGTGAAATTAATCGATTCACTTGGCCAGTCTGTAAAAGAGATGAAACTCAAAAACAAACAATGATTTCAAATTTCAAACTTTCTGTGGTTCAGTTGTGTGTGTGTGTGTGTGTGTGTGTGTGTGTGTGTGTGTGTGTGTGTGTGTGTGTGTGTGTGTGTGTGTGTGTGTGTGTGTGTGTGTGTGTGCTTGCTCGTGTGCATGCATACGTACGTGCATGAGCGTGCGTACACACGCATACACACACACACACACACACACACACACACACACACACACACACACACACACACACACATACACACACACACACACACACACACACACACACACACACACACACACACACACACACACACAATGTCAAATAAGTATTGTTATTCTTTCTTCCCTAAAGTATTTTTCTCTTCATTCGCGTCATATAAAGAAAAATCCCACTTGTTTTTATGAGGACACAAGAATTATCAAGACTGAACGTTTTCTGCTGTTCACTCTTAGTATTTTTGGAGGAGCAAATATTTTCCCACACATTCAGCGGCTTTTCTCTTCTGGGTTGCCGCGTATCCACCAACCTTTCCTCTCCTCGCCTGAAGCAGTTGTTGTCCACACTCGACACCTTCAAAGCCTGACAATATTCAGCGCGGCTCACTGCACCTCCACTTTATCCTTGGTGTTTGTTGTGCCCCAAACTGTTGCCTCTTCGTTTCGTGTGGAAAAAAAAATATGAAACTATAGTTGTGTGTGTGTGTGTGTGTGTGTGTGTGTGTGTGTGTGTGTGTGTGTGTGTGTGTGTGTGTGTGTGTGTGTGTGTATATATATATATATATATATATATATATATATATATATATATATATATATATATATATATATATATATATATATATATATATATATATGGCTCCCGTCATGCATCAAACGGATAATCTCTGATGTGTAATCCTTTTTTCGTGTTGCTTCATGGGTCTGGCTCCAATATAGCGATGGTGGCACTAAAACAACATAACAGCAATATAAATGAAAATAATTTAAGTGGTTCACTGAGTGCGATGTTAGGAAATGTGTCGTTTTCTGAGATACAGGCACGGGAAGTGGAGGGAGATCATACGTCATGGTTAAGACGACGTGCGGTGGTGCGACCCGCCTGGAGGTATGGTGCAGAATACAGTGCCAGCTGTACCCAGACGCTGAGTGTTTCACATCCCTCTCCACTCTCTCTCTCTCTCTCTCTCTCTCTCTCTCTCTCTCTCTCTCTCTCTCTCTCTCTCTCTCTCTCTCTCTCTCTCTCTCTCTCTCTCTCTGATATGACAAACTGCATGCTGTAGTGGAGTTGGATTAGGTGACGCGAGTGAGGAGCTTCTGCCTGCAGCTTTAAAGGAAAGACTCGAGTTGTTGTGAAGTCATTGTCTCTTGGAAGTCTCGTCAGACATACAATAGATGGCCTTTATATTGCCATGTTAGCACAATAGCCGCCATTCATGTGGTGATCTCTAACGTAAGGCAGAGAGATTCCTGTCTGAGTGGAGTAAATAGTCCACTCAGTTCCTTGACTCCATAATTTAGTGTTCAGAGATGCTACATCAAAAGCGACCCTGCTGTGTTTTGGAGTTTTGCATTGTTTCGGCAGTACTAAATATACGTATACATAACTTTATAAGAAAAACAGGTTGTTATAATTACTATTAATGTTTAACTAGACTTTTTTTCTTTTTAGAAAAAGGGAGGTTTTAAGACATTTTTAGATAATCTTTTGGCCCTTTCCTTTCGCGATTTCCAACTCAGTGGGCCCTTTTCTAAGTTTTGTACCACAAGGCCGGTGCTCCTGATACGTGAAAAAATTGATAAATGAATAAATAAATAAATAAATAAAATCTATGTTAGGCAGAACTGTTATTGACGGACGATGGAGGCGTAATTTATACTCTTATACAATTTTCCGCTAAATATTAAAAAATTACATTTTCTGCATTAACTGATCACAATGTTGTTCGTGTTCATGATATAATTATTTTCGTGTTACAATACTAACATAGACCTTTTCTATTTTTTATTTTTCATAATCGAAGTCTTTATCACAATGACCT
>NC_059298.1:11098580-11103580 GCF_017591435.1 Portunus trituberculatus
GAGTGCAGTTTTTCAGGGAACAAATATCCTGCACATGTACACGGCAGAATTATTTTGTTCTCTCCACAAAAGTTACATTTTTTTTTTTTACAAGGAATCATTTACATACTATTTTAATTCAGTCTTTGGAAAAATTTAATCATAATGTTTTTTTTTTTTGCCCTCTAGTTTCGGTTTTTTTTTTTTTTTTTTTTTTTTATTTATTTGTTTATTTATTTTATGTCATCTAAGTCACCCTCATTTTGACTGGCACCAATTTGCATAATCGACTTCCTCATCCCTTTAAACCTCCTCTGTGTTCCCTGCATGTCATACCACACGGTGACTTTCTCTCGCGGCCTCGGCTCCTCCACATACCAGGAAGAAGTATTCCTATCCTAGCATTCCCAGAAATTTGAAGTATTCGCATTCGTACCCTTAACTTGTGTTCCTTCTCCCTGCCTCATACTTTCATCACAACATATTCACCTTAATCCTTTCCACCTCGTATTATTGGTTCTTGGCTCTCATTTCAGTGACACAGTGCTTAATTTGTGCTAGCTGTTGCTGTGTTACACGCCTCCACATTACAACATTAATCTTAATCTTCCTCTCCCTCGTCTCCTTCGTATTTTTTGCCTCATATTTTGCCTTTGGGTAACATAATGTTCAATTCAGATTCATTAACGTGTCTTCACATTACAATATCCATCTTAATGTTCTCTGTTTCTTCGTGTTTGGGTCAGATCCTCTCCTTGAATGACATAACTTGCCGAAACGAAGCTGAGTGGGAGGTTAGTTTCCCTGACAGCGTCACGTACTCGCTCCTCCACAAGTTACTCAACGAGATGGAATCTTCTGAATTCATTCTTGCTTCCCGGAAAGTGAATAATTGCCACGCATAGTTGATGCTTTTGAACTAACATGTTTGTTAATGCCTCTGTGACGGCCTTGCTGAAGGGCGGTGGTCGTACTTGCTGAAAAGCTGAGCGAAGGTTTTAGGAAGGTGTAAGGACACGGGAAATAATTAGACTAGGATTATCATTTTTTTCATCTGCTTCACAGCCTTTAATGAGAAGTCTCCCATGCTATTTTCTGAATGGGTGATGCAATAATTTATACGACAATCTTTCTTCAAGGAATGGGACACTTAATTGTATGGGCCTAAAGAGCATGTTCTACAAGTCCTAATGTGCTTATCCAAGCACTCTGTACCTTATCCTGCTCCATTACTGGGCATGCACTGTGATCACGCCCTCAGGTGCGAGGGGCACGGCCTTAAGATCTGGGGATGCTCTTTGGTAGAATTCCCAACTAATTTAATTAAATTCGAGGCCAATTCATGTAAATATGCAGCGAGTCGTTGAGCAGAAACAATATCCTGATGCATATTTTACAAGCAAATACTGGTAAAGTTTTGAATAATACAAAACGTTTGCCACCCATTTAACTTACACGTTTAATTTAGACATAACTAGAGTCTGCTGCAGGTAATGAGCTCCGTTAAATTAAGCCGGACGGGTGTACTCGATAGCGCCGTTATCCTTAAATTGGTTCGCCCAGTAATTACCCGCCTGATACCTGGATTGCCCTGACGACCCCCACAAGAGCTTAAAATGCAAACGTGCTGCTTTACCTTAAGATTTCACTAAGCCAACTGGACTAGCGACCCTGGAAGTTAATTCTCAAGGGACAGGCGAGGAGTGGCGGAGCTTTGGCCGAGAAACGCCGAGTGTATGTTAAGTATGTGGCTCTAGTGATGGTGGATTTTCTTTACCTAATGTGACACACCTTCCAAAACCCGTCATGACCGTAATAACAAAGAAATATAAAGAAAAAGACATAGGAAACCAGATAACTTCAGGAAAAAAAAGAAGAGAGAGGGAAAAATATGAGTGAACGAAAGAAAACTTAAAACATTAGAAAGGGAGAAAGGAAAAGTAAAATATGGGAAAAGATGATAGAAAACAACAAAGAAAGAAGAGAAGAAATGTAAAGAAAGTTCTATGAAAAGAGAAGAAAAAGAAGAAAGACGATCGAAAAAGTAATGGAAGGGAAAAATATTACACTTGAAATTGAAGGTCTGAGAGGTAAAGAGTGGCTTAATGGGACCGTGATTGAGAGAGAGAGAGAGAGAGAGAGAGAGAGAGAGAGAGAGAGAGAGAGAGAGAACTAACCATTTGATACGTCTGAGAAAAGTATGTCATTTAAACTTCTATGTTTGGCGTCAAGGCCTGAGAGGGAGAGGAAACGGGAGAGCCTCTGTGGTGGAGGAACTTGTGGTAATTGGTAAGGAAGGAGGGGGTCTGTATGCGTTAAGGGAGACAGGTTGGGCGAGAATCAAGAGAACTTTTTGATAGAACCCTTAAATTACCAGAGAGGTTAAACTTAAGAACCATGGCATCAAAGAGAGAGAGAGAGAGAGAGAGAGAGAGAGAGAGAGAGAGAGAGAGAGAGAGAGAGAGAGAAGGGGAGGAGGGAGTATAAGAGTTATGCAGGATGGTAGGAACAGCCAAGAATTATTCACGACGAGGCAGAAGGAAGTGAGTTAAGCTCCGTCTTAGTGGAGTTTAGAAGGAAGATGTGTAGTACAGACTGTCAGAGAAAGACAAGAGAGCGCGAGTGAGGGTGAGGAAGGCTAAGGCTGTACGTATAGAAGAAAGGACGAGTTTAAAATGGAGGGGGGGAAATTGTAGTCTCTCCTCATACATGATGCTGAAAGTGTGGACCTCATGTGGTTTTCCTTGAAGATGCGTGGAGAGGAGAATAGTGGAACATGACTCGTGTTCTTGAAAATGGGGGAGCGTTTGACTCTTCTCAGGTTAGGAGTGAAAATACCACGACAGAGAATCATGCTTTATCTGCGAATATATTGGTTAATCATGCGTCCTTTATTTAGGTTAGGGTGCGACTTCTTTCTTGTTTGAGTGAAGTAAAACAGTGTAGATATTGAATAAGTCAGCTTTTCTTTCCTTCTATTTTTTTTTTTTTCTTAATGTCGTGGTGAGGTATTAGAGAGAGAGAGAGAGAGAGAGAGAGAGAGAGAGAGAGAGAGAGAGAGAGAGAGAGAGAGAGAGAGAGAGAGAGAGAGAGAGAGAGAGAGAGAGAGAGAGAGAGAGAGATGGATGAAAACGTTTTTTTGTTGACAAAAGAAAAAAAAAACTTTCTTTTGGTGTCAATTATAAAAAGTGACGACAGTGATATAATGACAATGATGTAATGTCAATTATAAAAAGTGACGACAGTGATATAATGACAATGATGTAATGTAAATCTCTCTCTCTCTCTCTCTCTCTCTCTCTCTCTCTCTCTCTGTGTGTGTGTGTGTTTCACTGTTTGATCTGCTGCAGTCTCTGACGAGACAGCCAGACGTTACCCTACGGAACGAGCTCAGAGCTCATTATTTCCGATCTTCGGATAGGCCTGAGACCAGGCACACACCACACACCGGGACAACAAGGTCACAACTCCTCGATTTACATCCCGTACCTACTCACTGCTAGGTGAACAGGGGCTACACGTGAAAGGAGACACACCCAAATATCTCCACCCGGCCGGGGAATCGAACCCCGGTCCTCTGGCTTGTGAAGCCAGCGCTCTAACCACTGAGCTACCGGGCGTGTTGTGTGTGTGTGTGTGTGTGTGTGTGTGTGTGTGTGTGTGTGTGTGTGTGTGTGTGTGTGTCTCTTCACTGCTCCCTTTCGCCCTATTCAAAATCTCCACATTTCTATTCATTTCCACCTCGCTGCCCTTTTCTTCCGCCTCCCCTTTCACGCTCCTTACCTTGCCTCCTTCCTACCACTTATACCCTTCCTTCTGCTTCTACTTCCTTTCACCTACTTTGCTCTCTCCTACTCTGCCTTACTTTTTCTGGTTTTGTCATCTGCTACTTTGTCACACTTAGGATTATTTGTGTGTTTTTTCTACCAGCATTTGTTAGAGTTGAGTTTTGGTTCAGTAATGGCCTTCAGGCGGTCTACAATATTGACTTTTTGTACTTTTCAAACACTAAGCACATTAGCATATTTATTGCATATTTTCTCCTTCATTTGTATGCATTCTCTTGTCTTGTCTTCTTTGTAGTGTACTTATATTTTTTTCAATTTTTTTTCTCTTTTATTCTCTTTATCTGTAGTAGTTTTCCTATCGTGGTATCTACTGTACGGTGTCTCTTTCTTTCTTTGATGTTCATTCTTATTCCTCCTCCTTTCACAAACAGTATTATAGAAATAATTTACGTGATTTTCTTCTTCCTATCCATTCTTTTTTCCTTCATGTTCTTTCCTTCCTCATTTTTCTTCTTCTCTTTCTTGATCTTACCTCTTTCATCCTGTGTTTTTTTTATATTATTTTCTTCCTTCTCCTTCCACTCTTTTTCTTTTCCTTTCCTTCTCTTGTTTTTTACTCTTATTTTTTCTCCTTATCTAGCACCTATTTCTCTCCCTACCACTTACTTTCCCTTCTAATCCCTTCCCTTTATCTCCGTTACAGCCCTTACTCCTCTTTAAAATGCGTCTCGTTCCCCGACCCTTGTTTCTGTTCACCTCCCTTCATTTCCGCCTTCTGCCTCTCCCTTCTCCCGCCTCTCCCTTCTGCCTCTCCCTCGCTTCCACTCGACAGCCGCCTCCCCGCCCGTTCTTTTAAAGTCTCCCCTCATATTGCCCCAGAATAATTATACGAGACATCCTAATGAGTTTATTCTTCCTGAGACTCTAAGTAAGGAGGGAATAGCGGTGGTGGCGGTGGTGGTGGTAGTGGAAGGTGCAAGAGGTTGAGTGGAAAGGTTGAAAAAAAGCGTATCAGTACAGACCAGCAACTAGCAGAGATACGTAACGCAGTGTATTGATGGAGCAGTTAATGTCTCTCAAGATTTATTGGTGGTAAAGGCTGAGTGCTGGAGGGGGTAGCATTCGATTACTGCCTATCTGTGCGTTGCGTATTCCGTCGCTGTACGTACCTCAGCTAACTCATTGCTTTACTGTCCATCTCAGTGAATTAAGCAAGAGTTTACCTTTGTCTTT
>NC_059298.1:11106080-11118580 GCF_017591435.1 Portunus trituberculatus
GCCAGAAAGGGATGCAACACTGGCGAACTTTGAGAGCTTGTAGTCAGTCAATTAAAGAAGAGGAGCGGATGGAGCAGTGTTGTTTCACTCCACCTCGTATACAAGCGTTGCGTGAGAGGATCCCCCTCAGTGCTTGAGATGTGAACACGCTTCACTCATAGGCTGAAAATCGCATATACCATACAGGGAAGTAGGAAGAGATTTTATACATCAAATTTCTAATGAAAAAATTGAAAGAAGGACTGTGTCTTTGGTGTGTTACCTGAAGTTGTTAAAGATGGCAATGGTTGATATATTATTTCTTCATCTTTATCTGCAGTCAAGCTACCCCTGGCGATATCAAAAAAGAGAAAATGCTTGCTTGTATGGAAGGCTGTTTGAGGCTCAGACGAAGGAATGGAAGGTCTTTTCTGACGAACCAGTTTTTCCACTAACAGAAATCATAAGATGAAAATGATAAGTTAATGCTGAATTGTGTATTTTCATTCCGATGGCACATTTCCCCTCAAAAAATATTGTTACACGTTTTCAATCACTAGCATTGCGCTTTTTAGAGTCGAGGCAAGAAAAAAGAATGGACGTTTAGGTGATGCAGTGATCCATAAATTCGGTAAATTGCTTAATGAGCACGAGGCGTCCTCTGTCATAGTCACCTTGCTCACGAGATTTGTTGGGTGGCACAGTGGAGCTTTACTCTTGATATTTATTGCTCAAATCTGGCCAATGGCATCGCTAGTGGCAGTAACGGTTTCCTCCGTACACTTCACCTGTCCTTCCCGTCCCTCCATCACTTCTCTCTCCTCGTACCCCTTTCTCTTCCCACCTCCAATGTGTGCCCTTAGCTCCTCAGTGCCGCTCCCTATTCCTTCACACCTTCTCTTCCTTTATCTGATCTCCAACTTCTCCAACACCCTTTATCACTCTCACTGTTGCTCTCTGCACCTCCTTATAACCCCTTTCCGTCCATCTTCTCTATTAACTTTTCCGTTCATCCCTCTTGTCCCTCTCGCCTTATCTTTCTCCCCTTCTGTGCCCCTTTATCTCTTTCTCGTTCTTCTTCCTCCTTCTTCCTTTCCCTTCCCTTCCCTTCCTTCTTTCCGGCACAGATGTATACGCATCGGGAGGAAGGACTGGCAGCAGGAGAGAGTGTGAAGAGTGTCATTTCTATGTTAATGCCTTGTGTCCTGCTATGAAAGAAGGATGGACAGAGCAACAGCCAAAGACAAGAAAGATGAAGTAAAGAAAAAAAAAAGGATTCATGATCTCCTTTTGTGGAATATCAGAAAATAATAGTTTCAGATGTTGCACGCTAAAAAACGTTAAATTAGGAGAGGTTCAAATGTAATTGTGATATGACGTGTGATTAAATGGAGATTCTTATTTTAAATCGCCATCTTTTTCGCAACAAAACTATTTAGGAAAATGTCATTAGTTTTTTGATTTTTTTTCTTTTGAGAGAGAGAGAGAGAGAGAGAGAGAGAGAGAGAGAGAGAGAGAGAGAGAGAGAGAGAGAGACTAATAGAAAGACCACGAACAAAGATACCATAAACACAGGATGCAAACACACTTAATTCATTTTTTTTTTTTATGTTATGGCTTAGCGTCTGTAGGCATACTTGCAGATTATATGTGGGTAGCGCTGTTAAGCTTTCCGCCCATTTGTGGCGCAGGCAATTTTATTTATAGTGGTACCCATCTTTGGTGTAACCACGTAGAACCTGGGTATCATGGTGACATGTAGGTAACTTTAAACCACTCGACAAATGGCATAGCATCAAAGCGGTATATGGTGGGATTCTAACCTACGCGTGGACGTCTGTCTGATCCCACGCTCACCACCTCATCCTTCACGCCACCGCCTCCCTATACTATATATCGCAAGGCAGGAAAATAATGCAAGTCTGATTAGCGTCGATGAGAACCGATTGAGAACAAGTGCATTGAATTCAAAGACGTCCCCGCTGGACATGGCTGGCGGGTGAGACGGAGGTTACAGGAGGTGGGAAAGGTTGTGGGATGAAATTGCGTCTATCCTTGTAGTCTCAGGGGGAAGGAAGGAAGACATGCAGCAGCGCCTCGGATAATTATGTCCTTATGAATATAGCCTTCATGTTTCCCAGGCAGCTCTGAATTGCCTCGCGTTAGTAAAAGGAACCTAACAACATTAATTCATTCCTCAAGGTTAGGTGGGGATCTGGTGCAAGAGAGGATTATTTTTCTTCTTTTCTTTTTTTTCATGTTTTCTGTGTGTTTATGTTTCAGGTTCATTCATTTATATTCTGAGGATTTTTGTTAATCTCTCTCTCTCTCTCTCTCTCTCTCTCTCTCTCTCTCTCTCTCTCTCTCTCTCTCTCTCTCTCTCTCTCTCTCTCTCTCTCTCTCTCTCTCTCTCTCTCTCTCTCTCTCTCTCTCTCTCTCTCTCTCTCTCTCTCTCTCTCTCTCTCGCTTTCCTTGCAATAGTTATTCCGACACATGGAAATTTGCTGCAGTCATGGAAAAGAAATATGTTTGTTTCTGACATGCATTCGAGAATGTTTGCTCCACATTTATCTATATATTTATTACTATATCTTATGTGAATCACATAAGATATAGTAATAAATACATAGCTGGAAATTTAACATTTAGAAGGAAAGATGACTGGATTTCTGAAATTGATCTGTGTGTTGTAAAACAGAATACTTTAGCCTTCATTAAAGAGTTGGTGATACAACAGAATGTGTGGGTCTGACCACGCACTGAACATAGACAGAACTGCGTTTGCTTCGTCCAAGGAACTCCTGGCAAGGTCGGAACAGTTAGGTACCTCGTACTACCACCAACCAGTGCGACACAAATTACAGAGAAGTGTATGCCTCAGTCAGGTAGATATGGAGAAGATGGCGTATGAATTACGGATCTATGCTCCGCCAGATGTGAGTGGTGTCATAAATGTAGATATAGCACTGACGGCAGAGTGTAATATCTATCATAGAACGTGCACGTAGAAACATATCGTAAGACTTGCACCTCTAGACCACACGTGGGAAACAAACCAACCCAGATGGAAAAGAATACTTGATGGAAATTATAGTAAATTGATTTGGATGTCCATTAACTGGAAAGGCAATGTACAGATAGAAAATACGGAAATACGTGCAGATAAACAGTTTAAAGTGCATTTTGAAGAACTATTAAATCCTCCAAACGTGAAAAATGCTGAAGGAAATGGGATTGGCAATGATAATTTTGATGATCTACCATATATACCAGTTTTAGACGATCTATCTTCTTTGAGTGAACTTGACCAGGCCACAAAAGACTTAAATAAGAACAAAAGTTATACAGGAATATGTCGAGCTTTACTGAGTGTATTCGATGTAACATGGAGACTGTTCTTATTATTGATTCTTAATGTAGTGTTCACTAATATGTATTACCCAACTATTTGGTGTTATAATAAACTGGTAGTTTTGTTTAAAGCAGGTAACCGTATGATGTGTAATAACTATCGGGGTATAAGTGTAATGGATACATTGGCAAAACTGTATGATAATATGATACTTAACCGACTTAGACTATGGTGGGACATAGACAAATGTCAGGCAGGTGCCCAGAAAAAGCGAGGGTGCATTGAGCAAATTGTTACCTTAAGTTTATTATGTGATTATGTGGCATACAAGAAAAGAAAACTCTATGTACTGTTTATAGACTTCAGTAAGGCATATGATCGAGTCCTTAAAGATAAATTAATAGAAAGCTTAAAACGTTTAGGATGTGGCAGAATAATGGTGAAGGCAGTAAAGGCAATGTGTAGTTGTACAAAAAAACATCTTAAAGTTAGCAGTAATAGAGTCATCTATTGGTATTCTTTAATTAAGGGGCCCTGACCAGCCGTTTTCTTTTTGTTTTATATATTGATCCTATGCTAAAAATGATAAAAAAAAAAAAATGAAATGGCAGTGGACGTTATTTTAGGAGCATTACATGTATTACTTTTAATGGATGATGTGGTAGTATTAGCAACAAACAAAGAGATGTGCGAATAAAAAGCTGAATATTGTATTAAAATATTGTAATGAGTGTGGAATGGTTATCAATGACAAGAAAACAACATTCTTTGTTATCAATGGAGAGGAAGCAGATACAGTGTGACTGTCAACTACGTGCCTAGATACTTGTATCTGGGCGCATGGTTCACTGATACTGCTAAGATGAACGATGTGATTAACATGCATGAGATAGCTAATGAGGCTGTTGTAAATAGATTTTCAATATTTTGTGCAACCAATACGTAGATGCCGTTTATATACAAGAAAAAAGTGTTTGACGCGGCAGTGACTTCGGCACTGCTGTACAGTTGTGAATCATGGCTAAGCAACAAAATGAAAAGTTTAGAGAGACAATACAATACTTTTGTAAAGTGTTTGTTGGGAGTAAGAAGAAACAATAGTATTAATTTATGTATGCTTGAAACTGATATCCTACCTGTTGTAGAACTAGTGAGGAAAAGAAGAAAACGTTTCATAAAATCTAAGTTAAAAAGTACAGATACTGACCACCCATTCAACACAATATATGATCTCTGTAGACGAGAGAACGCACCAGGATATAGATTTCTGTATAATTAGATATATTCAGAAGCTGATAGTGAACCCTTAGATAAAATTAAATAGACTATTATAGAAACACCAAACACAGCAACAAAGATTATGACTTATAAGACAGACCTTAATCCTTTGTTGAGTATACATAACGTATATAAGAGCAATGTGTATATACCTGACTATCAACGCGAATCATTTTCAAGATTATGGCTGATGTCACACAGTCTGAGAATAGAGGCAGGGAGATGGAGTCGTACGCCTCGCCAAGATAGTGCGTGTGCGTGTGTGTGTATGTGGTGTTATATATTCAGATACAGACTGAACTACATGTGTTGGTGGAGTGCCCGCTAAGTGAACACCCTCGTGGCAGGTATCCCATGTTACAGTTTACAAATATTAATGATTTGTTAAATGAAAATGTATATGTCAGAGAATTGTGTAGCTTTATTTTTTATGTTTTTGAGATTTTTAAATAAGTTACTTCTACAGTTTATCAAGATATGATATTCTCTTTTGAACAAAATGAAGGGAATGTAATCTTTTGTTTTCATGTGATATTGTATGCAAATTTATTTTGTCAATATACTACTAATTAGTTACGCTTACTGATATATATATATATATATATATATATATATATATATATATATATATATATATATATATATATATATATATATATATATATATATATATATATATATATATATATATATATATATATATATATATATATATATATATATATATATATATATATATATATATATTGCTGCTAATACAACTTTCGTACGCCCTGCCAAACATATGTAAGAGAGTCATCCATTTTCTCAACGTCTAAGTGTAACTATTTTGTTCAATAAATACCTCTTTAGTTGTTATTCCATTCATTCCCTCGAAATTCAACGCAAATTAGTTATATCTTTAGTTACTGATTTATTTCCTGATATGCCCGTGTAATTAATGTCCTACAACCGTCTTTATCCGTTCGTCTCTCTCCCATTTATTATTCATGGTATGTTCTTGTCTTACCTTGACTTTGACTTGTAAAGTATTATCGATTTCCTCCACTGGTGTATGAATTGCATACGTCAGTGGTTGGCGTTTTTTTCATCACCTTTCAGAATTCACCAGACGAAGCAAAGAAAAACGAGGCAGCCGTGCCGCGGAGATGAAGAAGGTGAGGTCAGAGCGCGTGCTTCCGTGGAGTGAAATTTCAGTAGTTTCGGGTTCAAATATGAAAAACTAGTTTTATATCGAGTTGCCTCATTTGTGACCGTAATAAAAACCGCATTTTTACCCGCAACAGCAAAATTTTACGAACTCAAAAGCGTGCACGATATTTGTCCTATAATGGAAGGAAATAACTGCGTGTTTCATGAACCTTTGCTTCCATTACGATACGTTTCAGGAAATTGGGAGATTTTTCAACCGAGGCGTGGTGCGACGAGGTGGGTCCAGATGAGAGCGGCGAGGAGAGGGGAGGAGAGGTCTGGTGTCTCTAATTGGTTTATGTTGCTCCTCCACTTGACTCTTGAAGGAGATGCTCGGTCCGAGACTCATCCCTCCTGCCCTTTCGTCGCCGCCAGGAGATAAGAGGTTGGCTTCCTCGTAAATATTGAATCAAGCGTAAAGCTGCGTCAAAAATCGTTACCTTATGACACATATCCGATCGGTTTTCTCTCTCTCTCCCTTTCTCTCTCTCTCTCTCTCTCTCTCTCTCTCTCTCTCTCTCTCTCTCTCTCTCTCTCTCTCTCTCTCTCTCTCTCTCTCTCTCTCTCTCTCTCTCTCTCTCTCTCTCTCTCTCTCTCTCTCTCTCTCTCTCTCTCTCTCTCTCTCTCTCTCTCTCTCTCTCTCTCTCTCTCTCTCTCTCTCTCTCTCTCTCTCTCTCTCTTTCTCTCTGTGTCACCTTCAAGGCTCATCGAACATCTTTGTTGGTGTATAGCTGGAAACCATACTTTCTACAAGCCTTCATTAGCCATTGTTGATGCCCTTTAGGTTAGGTTACGTCAGGTTAGATTAGGTTTGGTTAGGGATCCTCAGATACTTGATGAATAGAGCAGCTCATCACCTGTACGAGGAAAATCCCCTAGACAGTCCGCTAAACCACTACACCAGCACCCTCATTCCCCAGCTCCTTCCTGCCTGCATCCTAAATCTCCTTCCCTCTCCTCTTGGCACGCTACCCATCTCATTCCATTTACATTTCTCATCATCCTCGCTCCTGAATATTCTCCCATTTCCTGGCCACGCTCGTCTTTATACAAATACATACCTTGATAGATGGACAGAGAGGCAGATAGGTAGATGGATGGGTTGATAGATAAGTAGATAGATAGGTAGGTAGAATGACAAAGACAGTCATGGATATTTCTTGGGTTAGAAGTAGGCATGAATTTTAACAAGACAGGCTGGACTCTTTCTTGAAGCCACTTTGGTCCGTTTTGGTATTTTATTTTGCTTTAACCCCTTCAGTACTGGAACACACACACACACACACACACACACACACACACACACACACACACACACACACACACACACGATACTCTCTCTCTCTCTCTCTCTCTCTCTCTCTCTCTCTCTCTCTCTCTCTCTCTCTCTCTCTCTCTCTCTCTCTCTCTCTCTCTCTCTCTCTCTCTCTCTCTCTCTCTCTCTCTCTCTCTCTCTCTCTCTCTCTCTCTCTCTCTCTCTCTCTCTCTCTCTCTCTCTCTCTCTCTCTCTCTCTCTCTCTCTCTCTCTCTCTCTCTCTCTCTCTTCACTCACGGCTAAGTAAAGTGACATACGCACGCCGCCCTGCTTGTCCTCGTGTGTGTTCGTTTACATATGTGGGTCGCTGCCTGGAAATTTAAGCTCACAGCCAACATTACATGACGAAATTTTACTGTGATTTATGAAAGATTTTTTTTCTTTACTGCTTTTTATTTATTAGTTTTTGTGTGTGTGTGTGTGTTGTTTTTTGTAGGTGTTATATTTCCAAGAGTGACATTTGAAACGTAGGCTATTTGTCATAGATTATTAAATCCGGAATAAAAAAAAATAGAAAAGACAATTTATTCAGAGAGAGAGAGAGAGAGAGACACACACACACACACACACACACACACACACACACACACACACACACACACACACACACACACACACACACACACACACACACACACCACCACCACCACCACCACCACCACCACCACCACCACCACCACCACCACTACCACCACCTATCTGCACTCCATCCATATTGCGTTTCGGTGTGGTTTCAGTTTACATACAAAAGTTTACATCTGGATCGCCAACCATACCGCAAACTCTTGCTGCGCGTGGATACAAAGTCACTCAGTATTCCGGTGGCAGCTGCGTCAGAAGCTCCATAGGCACTCGGGAACTGTAACTGGCGAAAACCCAAAGCATGAGTTACCAAGTTGCAGTGTAACTCTGCCGCGATATGTGAGTTACCGCAGCGGGTGTTGTAGCTGCCACAGAAAGAGGGAGTGTGATGTTTGCGTGACGGGTACGGGAATGTAAGGGGAAAGAAGATCCTAAGTGTGTGTGAGAAAGAGAAAGAGAAAGACAGAAAGGAGCAGGGACGGAGAAAGAGAATATCAAGAAGCAAGAAGCAACAACGGAGCGATAAAAAGAAAAGAAGAATAGAAAGAAATATATATATATATATATATATATATATATATATATATATATATATATATATATATATTAAAACAATTAATAAAGAACATATATACATTAAGAAAACTCGCATAGAAGTCATTAAAAAAGAAAGAGAACAGATATTTAAAAAAATAGTAAATGAGATGGAAGATGAGAGAGAGAGAGAGAGAGAGAGAGAGAGAGAGAGAGAGAGAGAGAGAGAGAGAGAGAGAGAGAGAGAGAGAGAGAGAATGTATACAAACAAAGAAATGCATATCTTAGTCCATTTTGTGAGAGAATGGAGAGGAAAGCTTTCGAGAGGTTGAGATAACAGGGAGACAAATGAGGACAAGGAGGAGAAGTAGGAGGAGGATAAGGAGGAGGAGGAGGAGGAGGAGGAAGAACAGGAAGAAGAGGAACAGGAAAAGGAGGAGGAGGAGGAGGAGGAGGAGGAGGAGGAAACAGAAAGATTTGAAATGGGAAAAGAAATAGTGGAAGAAGAGAAGGACTAGAAGTGGAGAGCTAAAAAAAAAAAAATTGGGGAAAGAAAGGAGAAAGAGCAGAGAAAAAAAAGACGAGAAAAGATAAAGAGTGGTATGATTGATTAAACACTAAAACCACCATCCCATAAAAAAAAAAAGATAGAACATCCCAGCCAATAATGGTGGCTCAAAAATATTTCCCTTGAAAAAAAAAAACCTTATATTTATACCGGTAAACATGGGAAGGCTAGGAAAAAAAAATACCTTTGGAGAGTTCAGAAAAATAAATAGAAAAAAAATACTTAAGACACGAGATGAAAAACGCTCTAGAATTAGTCCAAAATATCTCGTTATTTCCTCTCGACCCACCACGACTTAGCATAAATTATCCATTAGTTTCCCTTGCAGGTTCCCCCCCCTCCTCTCTCTCTCTCTCTCTCTCTCTCTCTCTCTCTCTCTCTCTCTCTCTCTCTCTCTCTCTCTCTCTCTCTCTCTCTCTCTCTCTCTCTCTCTCTCTCTCTCTTTGTTACCCATTCTTTTATCCATTTTTTCCATTCCTATCTCATAATTCCTCCTTTTTAATTTTCCTTTTTCTTTATCACAACCTCCTCCTCCTTTTCCTCTCTCTCTCTCTCTCTCTCTCTCTCTCTCTCTCTCTCTCTCTCTCTCTCTCTCTCTCTCTCTCTCTCTCTCTCTCTCTCTCTCTCTCTCTCTCTCTCTCTCTCTCTCTCTCTCTCTCTCTCTTGTGTCCCTTTGCTTCTTTCCTCCCGTTGAAAGGTCGTTCATCAAATATCCTTTCCTTCCTGATGTGCCATGAACTCCGGAGTGTTTCTCTTCCTTCCTAATCTCCTCCCTCATCTTCTTCCATACTGTCTCTTTATCATTGCTTCAGGTCTCCCTCTCCTCTCACCTTAAGTGCGTTTTTGCTTCAGGACTTGCGAGATTTTAGTCATTCATAGTGGCTGTCATATCTATATGTTGGTGGTGGTGGTGTGGTGGTGGTGGTGGTGGTGGTGGTGGTGGTTTTCATTAAGATTTTTCAGGTTATCTTGTCTTTCAGTTCGTTCTCCTCTTCATAGTTTCATTACATTGTGGATAAGTTATACTAATATTTGTATCACTACTATCACCAGTTACTATTGGTGTTGCTCGTTCTACTGCTCTTGCTGCTGCTTCCATTACTACTGCTGCTGCTACTACTACTACTACTACTACTACTACTAATAATAATAATAATAATAATAATAATAATAATAATAATAATAATGATAATAGTAATGATAATACTATTTCAACTACTTCTGCTACCATCACAACAATAAATAATCACTACCATTGCTACGTCTAGTGTTACTGTTATTGCTCTTCTTTCGCTCAAATTTTAACCCTTATTTCCCTTTATTGTTATTTAGCCGTAACTTCCAATTTCACCACCCTTTGAACGCCATTTATTCACCTACTCTCCTTTCCATTCTTCCTTTCACCATACCACGCATCCCCCTCCACATTTCCTATCCACTTAAACACCCCATTAACCTACCTTTTTTTCCCATCTTTGCCCTTCCCTAAGCCTACTCCCTATACCCTACTACAGGCTCCCGTCTCTTTCCATTTAGTCTCTCCTCCCTTTTCTAACTTGCCCTTCCTTTTACTAAGCCACAGGATAGTTGCTCTTTTTCCCTTTCCTTCTTGAGAGCTGGTCATTGTTAGTCTTATATTACTATGATCCCTTCTTGTTGACATTCACGGCTCCTAAAGGAAAGTGTTTGCATGAAGGACAAAAAGAACGGAGAATCTAATCCCTTCAATATTGGGATACATTTTTACCTTGAGATTTGTGTACGATTATACCATTTTATTGACATTAGGAAGGGTCTATGGGGGTCAAAAGATTAATGTCCACAGTCTTCACTATTTTAATACCACACATGAGTTTTTTTAATCTGTATAAAATCACCAAATTAATCATCAAAATATAAGCAGAATGAATATAGAGACGCTTCCTGGCACTGAAGGGGCTAAGGTTTGTTTAGAGTTTTCAGGTTACTGCACTAAATGAGACACTGCAAAATAAGCGTTTGAAAAAGATACATGAATACAAAAAGAACAAAAAACTGAAAAAATATGAATAGTTTCGCGTCTCCAGACTTTTACTATCATATGAGACTGTAATATAAACAGACTTATCTAGGAAAAAAAAATTAAAACATGGCAAGCATCTGATCGTGAAAGTCACATATCTGACTCGTGAGTCGAACGAATTAAGTCAAATTTAGTCGTGAGTCAGTTGAAGGTCGTCTCCATTTTCTTTCTATTTATTTTCTGCGTCGTTCATCGTTGATATGACATACAGACGCTCCGTAAGGGCGATGACTCCTGTGTGTGTGTGTGTGTGTGTGTGTGTGTGTGTGTGTGTGTACCCTATAAGAGGACATAAGAGTCACGTCTTCGTATTGGCTCATCGGAAAGACATCTCTAAATTTATCGTTGTTGGAGAGGAAAAGACATATATTGCAGAGAGAGAGAGAGAGAGAGAGAGAGAGAGAGCTGATAAAGCTGATCTGCGTATTTATCTCGTATTTTCTTTATTTGATCCTGTGTTTCCGGGTAGCATTGTATTGGTACATTTTATTCACTTTTTTCCCATTCCACAGTCTCTCTCTCTCTCTCTCTCTCTCTCTCTCTCTCTCTCTCTCTCTCTCTCTCTCTCTCTCTCTCTCTCTCTCTCTCTCTCTCTCTCTCTCTCTCTCTCTCTCTCTCTCTCTCTCTCTCTACACTCTCCCCACTCTCCCTGTTTACGGCTTTCCTCATCTATTAGAAGGCCAGATGGAGGGTATTACAGCTGCGTTACATAGTGGGGAGACACGTTATGGTGCCCTGAGGCGGTAACAAGCCGTGTGTAGGCTCAGGCCCTTGTTTCCCATCCAGGGCTTGTTTCCATCTCTCAACAACTATTTTAGGTTGCCACATAGATTATTAAGGTTTTTATTTCTCAATGTTTATCTTGTTGTTTTGTCACTAGAGCGTTGAAATACATTCTAGGAGGTATATTCTATTTCATTTATAGGATTCTGGAAGTAGTTTAAGTGTGTGGAGATGTGATGCTATGGTTCTAATGTGAGTGTGTTCCTTTCCTTTCTTCATTACCGCATTTATTTGATATTTATTTTTACTTTTCTTTTTTCTTTTCGTTTTTTGCAGATATTTTTGTTTCCCAAATATCCTTTATCGGTTCTTATTTTTATGTCTGTTTTCTTTTCTTTTTATCTCATTAATTTCTTGAATAAGTTTTCTCCTTTCCTTCATATCATTCTTCCTAACAATCTCGTCCTTCCTGCCAATTGTTATCTTCTCCACTTTTTTCCTCTTTGTTCCTTTTTTTTTTCATTTTCATCCACTTCTTTCCACTAACTCAGCCCTCCTCGAACTTCTATTACTCGTCCTTTCCTTCTTTCATTTTCCTTCAACTTTCTTGCAATATCATCCTTACTCTCAGGCTCGTGCGTCCTTCCTCCTCATTTTTTCTTTTTTCTATCACAGTCTTATTTTAATCTTTCTTCATTGGCTTCCTTTTCTTTTCTTCCCTTTTTCCTTCATCACATTACATCCTCATTCTTCTCCTGCCTCCCTGCCTTACCTCTCAGCTTCATCTCTCCATATCCTCCCTATAAACCACAATATCCTATCGTCCTTGCCGCCTGCCCTTCTTCCCTCCCTCCTTTCCTACCTGCCTCTAAGCGTCATCTCTCCAGGGAAACCTATTGAAATTCTCGATCTAGCC
>NC_059298.1:11121080-11136080 GCF_017591435.1 Portunus trituberculatus
AGAGAGAGAGAGAGAGAGAGAGAGAGAGAGAGAGAGAGAGAGAGAGAGAGAGAGAGAGAGAGAGAGAGAGAGAGAGAGAGAGAGAGAGAGAGAGAGAGAGAGAGAGAGAGAGAGAGAGAGAGAGAGAGAGAGAGAGAGAGACATGAAAAATAGAAACTCCATATTTGAGTAAATGTGATACGTGCAAACGAAAGTGGCAAAAATCTGCGGGCTGTCTGATGCAGAAGTTACATGTAAAGAGGATTAAAAAAGAAGCGTAGGATTCGTTGCATTAGGAAAATTGACAGAAAGCAGCAGTAATTTATAGCGAATGAAGTTAGGAGGAGAAGACAGCTCAATATTGTCATCGTGCAGTGGACCCAGAAGAAATTAGAACAATACTAATACGTATGAAGCGATGCAATCTTGAGTGGATAATCAAGTGTTAATGATAGAAGAATCTTACTTGCCCTGCAGTTTGAGTTTGCAAGTATCTTTTATCGAAAGAAATGTTGATTTATGCAGGTCATTGATATTAATTAAAGCATACAGAAAAATTAGCGTTTGTCCATTCAGCTAATAATTCTTGACCGCACCTGTCAGGTTAGAATTACGATATACGAAATTGTTAAAAATCAACGATTATTGCATCATTAAAGTAGCTTTAATGGAGGCCTAAGTTTGGGCACTAAAATCATTCACAAAACTCCCTCTTTTTCAGGAAAACAAAGGCATAATTACTATTGATCGGTGATGAGAGACCATAAGAGATTGCTTTAAAATTGATTCCCTTTTTATTTTGCTAACAAAAAGCTGATTAACAACATTTTAAAACAAAAGAGCAAAACATTATGCACATAAAGAGCAGCTGACGCGCGCGACTGGCCAGTGCAGCAGCAGGAGGCAGAGGAGGGTGGAAAAGGTTGCTGTTATCGTTGGCGGCGCGGGAAGAGTGCTGTGCTATGACTGTGGGGGCGTTAGTGATACACACACACACACACACACACACACACACACACACAAGTCATCAATGTTCAGCACCATTCCACACCATCACGGCTGTCCTTTTCATCGCACCAACTCACTCTACTTCGTCAATCCCTTCATCCCCTCAACCCACACCGCCCCCCTTTCCCCACACAACACACACACACACACACACACACACACACACACACACACACACACACACACACACACACACACACACACACACACACACACACACACACACACACACACACACAACACCCGAGGGACATAAACAGAAGATAAAAATAAAAAGTAGAGCGTATTACCATATAGAAAGTTAATGGGTCTTCTTTGATCCTACCTACGTAAAGGGAGAATGACAAAAAAAAGGCATAAATAAAAATAAAAGATAACAAAAACCTGAAAACTGTGACAACACCACGGTACTCTTAAGACACTTGCCGTAGGAAAATTTAATCTTCTTCACGTTATATAATTTTTTTTCAGCTTATTGTTTGTATAAAAGAGGATAAGTAGGTAATTTTTCCTCGTTTCCTTTATCACTTGTTTCTTTTTTTTTTTTTTTTTTGTGTTGTTTGGCGTTTTCTTATTTTGCTTGCTATATTTTCTCGTTTTCTTTATTTCATTTTGCTTTTTTGAAGTGTTCTAATTGGTGTATTTGTAATGGAAATGAGTGAATGAATTGTGTTTGTTTAAGGTTTAGACTCTCTCTCTCTCTCTCTCTCTCTCTCTCTCTCTCTCTCTCTCTCTCTCTCTCTCTCTCTCTCTCTCTCTCTCTCTCTCTCTCTCTCTCTCTCTCTCTCTCTCTCTCTCTCTCTCTCTCTCTCTCTCTCTCTCTCTCTCTCTCTCTCTGGTTTATGATCACTAACTTATTCCTTGTGACTCTCCACTTCAGCCTTTCCTTTCCCCTTTTTCCAATTTAAGCTCCAATTTTGTTCTCACCCCCTCCCTCCCGCGCCTCCTCAGCCTATCCCTTCGCGTCAGTCCTTTACAGTATACACAGCATCCCATTCTCTTCCATATATCAGCTTTCCTTTTATTTCTATCCACTTTTAGATTTCTTTTCTCTATATATGTTTTTTTTAATGGAGTTTGATTTTTTTTTTTTATGTATATTCCAGGAAACAGAAATGGGATGGAATTATTTTTGTGGGATTCCTTTTTTGTCTTTAGATGAATAAGTTTTGTCTAGTTAAGTTTTCTAACACTCTCTCTCTCTCTCTCTCTCTCTCTCTCTCTCTCTCTCTCTCTCTCTCTCTCTCTCTCTCTCTCTCTCTCTCTCTCTCTCTCTCTCTCTCTCTCTCTCTCTCTCTCTCTCTCTCTCTCTCTCTCTCTCTCTCTCCTTACATATGAGTAGCGGTTATTGATTTATGGAGTAAGTTTGTGTACATTCGTCCCTCGCTTCTTTCACCGTCTTTCCTAGCCACTGTGTTTGTCTGTGTGAGATCGTCATCATTGCTGTGGTGGAGGTAATGGCGTGCTATGACTAGTAATTCCTTTATGGTTCGTCTTGTTTTTCTCCCCCTTCTTTCAGCGGTGCTCTCTTTCCTTTTGCGTGAGAGGATTGAAGGAGGATTATGAAAGAAAGGGTTTAGAGTTTTCAGTTCCATCATTCGTAATTCTTGTCGTGGAAATGGATAGCTGTTTTCAGTTTTCTCAGTGCGTTTTGTTTAGTGACAAGCGAGTTCTTTCATGGTGGCGCCAGTGCTCTAGACGCGCTACACATTATCATGTCACTTACGTTAATCTTTTTAATGCAAGTGTCAGACAGTACGTATCTTTTTCTCCTTTTATTTTCATTGTCCTCCTCGCCGGAAAACGTTGCGACGGACGACTTGTCTCTCCCTCTCCTTCTACCATCCTCACTCGCTTTCCCTTTTTTCTCCTTTCCGCGACTTAGACTTTTGGAAAAGGGAAAAGGATCGTGACACCTCCAAAATAGAAAATTGGATTTCATTGTTCTTTTTACTTTTTACTTTATTCCTGCAAGAGCACCATGGGGCATTTTTATTTTCTTTCTATGCTTTATATGTATTTTTTTCTTCTGTCCCTTCTCTTGTCTTTTCATATGAAGTATTTTTCTCTTACTCTCTATGCCAGGTATGACGATTTTTTGTTATTCCTTTTACGACGGATATAGATGTTTATTTTTCAGTTGCCCGTTGTACTTTTCACACGCAAAGGCTGCAATGTGGATGGAGGCTCCAGCACTGAGTCTTATTGACCTTACAGCTTCCAAAGGTGACGCTTAGTGTGTGTGTGTGTGTGTGTGTGTGTGTGTGTGTGTGTGTGTGTCTGAAGGTTAATGTGACGTATATTTAGCAAAGAACGTTGGATGTGTACGCACGTGTAAGGTTGTGAATTCAGCATCAAAGTCTTCCTCTCTTTTTCAACTGCACTCGGTAGTTTACGTAGCTTAATCATCCACCAGGCATCACATCAGTTTCATCTGTCCTTGGTTTGACTTGCTGGATTATTTACTCATTTGCATTTCCCAGGTTGCTCATACATTTTACTCACACTACTCACCTTTTAACTATATTTTCTATCTATTTATCTCTCTCTTTCTATGTTTGCCTGATTCAAACAACTTAAACTTATATGCATCTCCGTTAGCATCTACCTTTTCACCTGTCTATCTCTCTGTTCATCTGTGTGTTTGTTTGCCAGTCTTCCTGTCTATCCGTGTTTATCTTGTTTCTGTATGTGTTTCTATCTGTGTGTCTTTTTTTGTCTCTTGTATGTGCACCTTTCTTTGGGCCCTGTCTCCAACTTTGTGTGTTTGTCTTGTACCCCCTCTCTCTCTCTCTCTCTCTCTCTCTCTCTCTCTCTCTCTCTCTCTCTCTCTCTCTCTCTCTCTCTCTCTCTCTCTCTCTCTCTCTCTCTCTCTCTCTCTCTCTCTCTCTCTCTCTCTCTCTCTCTCTCTCTCTCTCTCTCTCTCTCTCTCTCTCTCTCTCTCTCTCTCTCTCTCTCTCTCTCTCTCCACCAGTCTCTTTCCCTTCGTACTCCTTCCATTCTCTGTGTATTTTTTTCCACTAGGCAGCACACGCGGCGCTGCTCGAGCCTTAAATACAACCTCCCTGTCCAAACACTTGCTACTTCCCCTCTCTGAAAGCAGTTGTTGTGTTCTTTTGCTTTTTTTTCGTTTTACTTTATTGCATTCAATTTAGGTTAGTGAAGGCAACTTTATTTATCCTTATTCTATTATTTTCCTACACATTTTTCTTTCTTTTTATTGCTTCTTTTTTTTTTTATTTTGTCTTATGTGAAGGGTTGAATTTCTATACACCAAAGGAAAAATTCAAATAAAGCAAGAAAAAATGTGTTAATTGTTTCCAAAAAAGAAGAAAGAAATGAAAAATAAAAAATTTCTTAAGAGCTCTACAGAAGAATTATACTTTTGTTGTGTGTTTTCTCTATTATTGCTCGTTTATTTATTCATTTATGTATTTATTTATATTTATCTATCTATATTTCGGTTCACTTGTTATCCTATTTTTTTCTATTGATCTCTTGCAATTTTCTTATTTCTCTATGATTTTATTCATTTCTGTTATTCCTACTTGCTTCCTCCTATCCAATCTTCAGTCAAGTTCACTTCATACATTGTTCATCCTTTTTCACATTCTTCATTGTCCGTTATATGTTTTTTTTCTTTTTATAATGTTTTGCTGAAATTTGTTTCTGCCCTTCTTTGCCCTCTCTTAAATCTCTCCGTAGAAAGCGTTTGCATCCTCTCTCGTGCTCTGTGCCTCGCGTTTCTTCCTCTCTTTAACTCTTAACTCTCGCTCCATCTTTCTTCTCTTCTCTTCTCTTATCTCGCTTCTTCTCGTTTTCTCACACTTTTCTCTACGTCTTTTCCCTCCTCGGCCTCTCCTTCCTTCGTTCTTCCGTCCTCTACAGAATAACAGATCTACTCGTGAAATACACCTATTTTTTTGCAGTGTATTATTTCACATTAGCGTTAGTATTTGAGGGTATATTATATGTTTTATTTCCTTCTTTTTCTTGTATGTTAGTTGTATTAATAATATTCCAGCTATAAGTTTACTATTTTGGGTTGCTCTTTTGTATCTCTCTCTCTCTCTCTCTCTCTCTCTCTCTCTCTCTCTCTCTCTCTCTCTCTCTCTCTCTCTCTCTCTCTCTCTCTCTCTCTCTCTCTCTCTCTCTCTCTCTCTCTCTCTCTCTCTCTCTCTCTCTCTCTCTCTCTCTCTCTCTCTCTCTCTCTCTCTCTCTCTAATTGTAATTGTACGTTCCTCCAGCTTTGTTCCAATACTTTTTCCTCCATTTTATCTTTCCCTTTTTCTCTACTCCTTTTAGCATTTTTTTCCAGTCACTTCCTCAGATTTTTTTTTTCCTATGAAGCCTTTGTTACTTTTTCTCCGTGTTTTATTTTTTTTCTCACTGTAACTTTTCTATGTCTTCTTCCTCTGGTGATGCGCTTTTTGTATATTTTTCATGAGTTTCATATTATCTTGCTTTGATTTTTTACTTGAGTGATTTTTCGTATTCTCTTCTGCTCTCCCGTTAATTTATCTTGTCCAATTTCATGACGTTTTAGTTTTATTCTTTTCCTGCCTTTATCTCTCTCCTCTTACCTATTATCAAATTATCTCCATTTTTCCTTTCCTAAATTTTGCCTCCACCTTTATTCTTCACTTTTTCTCTCTTGTTGCCTTCTTTCAAAGTCATTGCTTTTTTTTTCCAATTCCACTTCTGTTTTCTATCATTCTTTTTCTTTTCTTTCAATCTCCTGACTAATATTCGTCTTTTTCTCTTTTGTTTATCCCTTCCTCTCTTTTTCCTTTTCCATCTCTTCTCAACTTTTTCTCTCTCTCTCTCTCTCTCTCTCTCTCTCTCTCTCTCTCTCTCTCTCTCTCTCTCTCTCTCTCTCTCTCTCTCTCTCTCTCTCTCTCTCTCTCTCTCTCTCTCTCTCTCTCTCTCTCTCTCTCTCTCTCTCTCTCTCTCTCGCTTAAGCATCTCATCACGTGTTCATGACTCACAAAAGGAAAACATCGCTAATTAACTTGCCTTTGTGAACGGAGAAGTAATGGAACAACAGGAATGAAGGAGCGTGATTACCGTCCGCTGATCCTTTTTCTCTACCAAATGTACGTGGAAATGAAGGACAATTGGAGGTGCTTCCTGTTTTTTCGTACTGTGGGATGTGAGCCAGTGATGGTTCGCGGCGTATCAGCAAGAGATTGACTTGTTTTGCTGTTGTGATATGTAGATCTACTAATGAGTGACAGTGTCGAGATACAAAAGAAAATGGAAAAAGTTACTTGGTGTCTATCATATGACTTCTTCCCTTGTCTATATGTCTTCATGTGTGTGATGATGTGCGGCTAAGAGTAGTGATGTGTATGTTGAGTTCTGTCATAAACGCAAATATTTGAATTGTTCAGGTAATTGATTTTGCATTGTTTACAAGTTCGAGGTCAATATAATATCTATCATTCTATTGGTTTCCATTTATGTATCTATTTGTTGATCTATCTGTTTATCTATGCATCTATTTATAAATTCGCTCATCCATCTAATATACATATGTTTGGCTTGTTTTTATCTTTCTAGTCCTATCGTTTCATATTCTTGTCACTTCATATGTTTTCTTCTCTCTCCTCTTCCTTTTCTCCTCCATTGGTACTGCTTTCATGATACCAACTCATTCGTGTTGGCCGGTGTCATGCCTCAAGTTGTGAGTGAACATCGATCTATTGCTAAACGAATTATATAATGTGTTTGGTTCGTCGTGCTTGATAATGAAATAATTACGTGAGTCGGTGTTTACATTTTAATGTCATTATTGAGATTAGTCTCACTCACAGTTTATATGTCACGCGGGAGTAGTGTTATTGAACCGTTTTATGATATTAATCGGGTATATATTATAATGGTTTTATTTTGAATGCTTATTCGACTATAATAAGTATCTTTGTTTTTAATATAATGAATTTGGTTGGGAAACACTTAATTTCATGAAGATTTTCTTTTACTTGCAAATTTTGGAGTTATGAACAGATCAGCTGAAATGTACTGCTTGAAACTGTGTACGTGTCATAATATCCCTTCTAACAGTAAATGTAGAGGAAGACTCCCACTGATCACGGATGTACAGTGTGTGTTGGAGGAGGGATGGTCAGGATATGTAAGATGTGCATATTTATTTAAGAGCTTCTATTGCAGTTTGCTTTTTTTACAGAAATTGCCTTAAATCTTTCTAACCTTAGAATTTAGCTTTCTTAAAGCTTTGCAAATCTTAGAAAGTTACTAATGTTAGAAATTAGTTAACTGATAAATTAATTACCTTAAAACTTAGCTAAGCGTAAAATTTAACTACCTTAAAAAATGCAGCCCTTAGGACTTAGTAACCTAAAACTTACCTTACTTCAAATTTAACTAATTAGAAACTCAATTGAAAAATAAATGAGGTAATTTTTTCTAACATCACTTTTACTTAAAACAATGAACAACATGAGCCTGAGTAAAAGCTTATGAAAAGTAAGCTTATGAAGTGACTGACATTTAGTACAAAAGCAACATTTTCCCATAAAATAATGTGTTTTTTTTTTCTTTCATTTTTGCTCCCTTATCTGCGACCTTCATATTTCGTGTCCTGTCCACTGGAAATGTGCCTCTGACTCTGGCCTGTACTTGTTACCGAGCCTCTGACAAATGGCTTCCTTCACTACGCTCTTGGTGAGTGGTGGAGGGAGGGAGAGAGAGAGAGAGAGGGAGAACGGAGGAAAGGGAAGAGAAAGAAGAAGAGAAGTGTGTGGAAGGGGGAGAGGAAAGAGAAGGAAGAGGGGGCAAGAACCTATAATTCATCTTTTCCTTAATAAGAGAAAAGTGGTTATTTTTTTTCTATCCGTATTTTTTTTTTTTTTTTTTTTTTTATCGGGAAAGAATGTTGTAGGCGTTTTTTTCCTCCTTTCTTCCCAAGTCTGGAAGATGGCTGTCCGCGGGATCACTTCCTTTCTTTTTAAGCGTGTGTCCTGTGGCAGCTGAACACACGGCTGCACGATAGAAGCATATTTTCTCAGCATTACATACGCTTGGCTACATCCTTCCTTCTCTCAAATTTTCTCACGTTCTTCTCCACGAGTTTTTTTCATTCTTCTTTTGAGAATGTTTTCTTTAATCTTGTCTTAAATTCCATTGCATTTTTAAACATTTCATTTCTCAAGTAAGAATCTTTTCTCATGAGGAGCATATGCCAAGTCACCACATTGTAGATTCATATAAAGAATTTGTAGAATTTAGATATTTACAAAGAAAAGATTTGCACAGAAAGAGCAGATTGCAGAAAACCTCTTGGTGTATAACAAATGTATCGGTTTAAATACATGTTACCTTTAGTAAACTATGCATGGAGGATCAGAAAAAAATACTGCACATGTCCTCGCTCGTATGCCTCATCCTTCAGCAACGTGTCGGGTTTACAGAGTACGAGAACACGGAAACATATCTATAGATAAAAGAAATAATGGGAGACGTGTACATTTTTACAGCTTAAATAATCAACTATAATGTCTACAAAGATCAAATATTCATAAGCATATTTTAGAACGAGTTTTGAACGAGTTTGGCGAAGTCTTTTCCTGGAGCTGGAATCACGTAATATCACTTCCCCTTCATTCCTAAACTAATAGGGCCAAGAAAGATGCCACAGCCAGCTCGCCTTCCAATCTGTAATTCTGACAGTTTTTATAGATTAGAAACAAAAAAATGTCAGTCAGATATTTCTTTTGGGTTCCCTGTCATTTTTTCCGCGTGAGAGAGAGAGAGAGAGAGAGAGAGAGAGAGTGAGTGAGTTTGTGTTTCACTGTTTGATCTGCTGCAGTCTCTGACGAGACAGCCAGACGTTACCCTACGGAACGAGCACAGAGCTCATTATTTCCGATCTTCGGATAGGCCTGAGACCAGGCACACACCACACACCGGGACAACAAGGTCACAACTCCTCGATTTTACATCCCGTACTTACTCACTGGTAGGTGAACAGGGGCTACACGTGAAAGGAGACACACCCAAATATCTCCACCCGGCCGGGGAATCGAACCCCGGTCCTCTGGCTTGTGAAACCAGCGCTCTAACCACTGAGATACCGGGCGTGTGTGTGTGTGTGTGTGTGTGTGAGAGAGAGAGAGAGAGAGAGAGAGAGAGAGAGAGAGAGAGAGAGAGAGAGAGAGAGAGAGAGATCCACCCAAAATACATGCATACATACAGATAGACACACAGACAGACAGACAGACAGACATACATGGATAAATGAATAGATGGATACATAGATAAGAAAATTGTATGGACACAGATGAAAAGACAGACAAGCTCTACAAATGGGTGGAGTCTGGTTAAGCCTAGCAACCCTCCCTCCTTCCGCCGGATCTGCCCAAGTTCCTGCCTTCCTGGAATTTTTCTCGTTGATCATCTTCCACATTAGAAGAATTTGTTTTCGGAATCCCAATGTGCCTTTTATTCTCCGTGGACGTGATTCATCGGTGGAGGAACACTTTTTCTTTACTTATTTTGATGGTGTAGTGTGTGAATGTTAAGTTACATAACTATATAACCTCTTACCTACAAACGTATCACATTAGCTCTTTTTCATGTACATTCACCGATTTTGTTAGTGTGAGCGTTTTACTAGTCTTCCATCCATCTTCTCTCGTATTTCCCTCCTCTAAGGTGCAACATTTGTCTTCTCTCGTTTCCTCACGCTTCAGCTTATTTGCTTCTCTCCTTTACTCCTCAAATGCGCACCTCGAGACAGCCATGAGCGGAGCAATCATCAATTATCTGGAATTTCTTGATATTTTTGGCTGAGTAGAGCGTGTTATCTTCCCATTCCTCTTTGGCAGCGTGTGAGTGAGAAATGGGAGCGTGAATGAGGAGTGAGGAAGGAATAGTAGGACTGACGCCAGGAAGAGGAATGCGAGATGAGAGGACAGCAGAAAGGAGGAGTTGGAGGATGCAAGGAGGACGGTAGATGGGAGGAGGCCACTCAACAGGAGGAGGAAAATGATGAGGACAAGGGAGAGTAGGATGAGAAAAATCAGTGTGTCCAAGTGCAGCGGGAACTCAGATTATGTTCTTGTGATGCTCTGTGATGCTCATTTGAATAGTTTTAAAAAAAAAAAAAGAGCCACGTGACAACATTTTGGGATGCTTTGGCCTTTTATGGTTGGATTGCTCTCTTTCTCTCTCTCTCTCTCTCTCTCTCTCTCTCTCTCTCTCTCTCTCTCTCTCTCTCTCTCGTGACAGAGAGAGAGAGAGAGAGAGAGAGAGAGAGAGAGAGAGAGACTATATATATTGCCTATGTAAATTTAGGCATTAACAAGACGGTATAATCAGATATGCAATTATTCATCGGTGTGGCTCTACAGAACAACGTGATGGTAATGGTACACATTGTCTCGCTGAGGCTGCGTAGTGTGATGATCAGAGTACCGATGGGAAATATATTAGTGACGTGTTATTAGGGAGCTTTAATAAGAAGATTACACAAATGTATAGGTAATTATTGTAGGAAGTCTGCATGTTTAAACAGCGACCGCCACATGTAGATCTGTCGACTTATGTTCTTTTAAGGAGCTATCACACTGGTCTATGATACGCGGAACACGGGCCATGGTTCTTGGTACGAAACCAGGAACACTATCACACACAAGCTGCCCGTGTTCTTGTTATGCTAGGCAAACGGCCCACTAACCAAGACAAAGCCTAATCAAAATAAACCAGAACAAAACCATGCTGCTTATACCTCAGCCTGTGCTTTGTCCTGGAACTGCATTTGCATTTCCTCTTGTTGAAGAAAAGTAAGTAAAAAAAAAAACTAGAGAAAAGCTGAGACGTGCGCGATGGCAACTTTACAGTTAGAGGTGGTTGCCATGAGCCCAAACTATCGACATGATATACGTATATATATATTTTACCTTTCTAAATTGATGAAATATTATTTAATATTCCAATATGAAAAATTTAGTCACATTCTTTTTAGTTCAAATGAAAAGTTTTTATTACATATATCATGTTTACTTTCCATTGGGATGGCATACGGAGAACCGGGATGGATATGAAGCCATGCCAACTTGGTTCCGCTAATCCCGGGCAAGTTCCAGCTATCTAGAGCGGATGTTCCTGGTTCCGCGTATCATAGGCCAGTGTGATAGGGCCTTTATTCGTAGGTGGAGATATATGAGGGAATTGGTTCTCAAATAATGGTACATTAATGGAACAGACACAGTAATCAGGCTGTTTGTGGTTTTAAGGTTTCTCGCTAAGTGTGTTTTTCATGTTTCCTTTTGTCTTGTTAGTGCAAAGTTGTTTCTAGATGCTTTGCTGTTAGAAATTTATGTTTTTGTTTTTTTCGTTGTTTTTTGTGGTGAGATGTGGTGAGGTGTGGTGAGAAGTGACTGGAGTGGTGTAAGGGAGCATTGGGAGTTGGTTGAGATGTGGTGACGAAGAAATATGGGTGAGATGAAGCCTTGAAACCTTAAGCCTTAAACCTCAAAAGAAGATGGGACAAATTTATGTATGAGGACGATAAGACTTCTACGTGTAGGCATGAAGACTTTTTGCAGCTTTCCTGATTTTTTATTTTCTTATATTCTGAAAGGACAATAAAGTGAAGAGGAGGACAACAGAAATTAATCAGGCAAGACTCGATAGTTCAACTCGATGATGAGCCAAGCCAATCAAATCTTAAGGTAGATGACACATATGTCGTAAGATTTACATGTGGGCCCCATTCACTCGTTCACTTTTTCATATCCCAGTAGGCCCTGACCATTTTCCATCTGTCCCTGAGTAGCTTAAATCATTAGTACGTTATTTTTCCCCCCTGTCCTTTAATCATCAGCTCGGAGGGGAAACTCACTGAAACAGAGCTTGGATTGCTATTCAAAGGTCCTTACTTGTGACGGGGTGAGACAGAAATGCCCTCCTACTGGTGCTATATAATTTGGTTGCTGCGTCACCATAACCCAATCAATCCATCTCCAACCTCATCAACCTATCAACGCCTCTGATACCATACAGCAAACTACCGCGGGTTTCATAATACGCATCTACTACAGCTATGTGCACTTAGAGTCGCTTAAAGACATAAAAGGGTCTGCCGTTACTTTCTATACAAAACATGACTGATGGTAAAAGCCAATATAGAGTGAAAAAAAAATATATATCGATGCTTCCATTTATATTTTTGGGTGGTATTTTTTTTTTTTAGTTTTCTTTATCATGTAAGAGTAATTTGTTATGTTTATGAGCATTTTTTTTTCTCCTCCTCCTCCTCCTCACGTTGTGCATAGTCACGTTTTTATTTTTTTTTTCTATTTACTATTTATGGCGATTTACCTTCGATTTCTTTTATATATTTTCAGTTTGTTGTACTCTCTCTCTCTCTCTCTCTCTCTCTCTCTCTCTCTCTCTCTCTCTCTCTCTCTCTCTCTCTCTCTCTCTCTCTCTCTCTCTCTCTCTCTCTCTCTCTCTCTCTCTCTCTCTCTCTCTCTCTCTCTCTCTCTCTCTCTCTTTCATCTGCTAAAACCCACCTTCATTTTTTTCATTCATCAGAAACTTCGTTCCTTTTTGCCATTCTGTCTTATCAATCTTTCATTCTTCCATTACGTAAGCCTTTTGATCCACTCATATCGTTTCCTGTTTCTTTTTTTCTTTTTAATCTTCCTAGTTTTTATTTTTATATGAATTTCCTTTATCTTTCCATATTTGATTTTATTGATTTTATGATTCCATTCTCTTTTTTTAAGCTCAACCGCATTACTTACTTATTAAATATACGGTTTCTTACTATTCCATTTATTTATTCATTTATGCATTATCTCCTTCATTTATCTTAAAGTTATTCCTTACCTTCTTCCTGCCTTTATCATCTATTATTTTTTCTTACTTGTTTCTGTCTTTTGCAACATTCTTCCTCTCTTCCTTCTCCATTCTTCCTATCTGAAATTTCTCCTTCACTCCCTCTCCTTACCTCTTTCTTTTTTTCTCATTCATACTCCACATCTATCTCTTTCGTCCGTCTATTCTCTTTTCATCGTAATATGAATTCTCTATCCTACTGTAATCCCTCTCAATGTTCTTCCATCCATCCCACTCTTCGTTCACTTTTATTCTGTATACGCTGCCTTCCTTTCCATCCACCCTCTTTGTATTTACTCTCTATTTTCCTCCTCATGCGCTTTCTTAAGTCATTTGCTCCCTTGTTTTAGCTTTCTTCTTTGCAAAATTCTTTCATCCTTAGAAGTAGCTTTATTCTCCAGTTAGTGCCAGAGAATAAGACAGTGAGGGACATGCATCTCTCTCTCTCTCTCTCTCTCTCTCTCTCTCTCTCTCTCTCTCTCTGGCTCTCGCTCTCTTCATCCCTTCGTCGTCCTTGCATTTTTATTCATCCGATATTTCAGAACTCTTTGGAAAGGCACGCAAAAGTCTATATATTAACCACCCTCTTTTACCCTCTCTCCTTTCCTTTGGCCTTCACCTTATCTTGAAAGCTCACCCCCCTCTCTCTCTCTCTCTCTCTCTCTCTCTCTCTCTCTCTCTCTCTCTCTCTCTCTCTCTCTCTCTCTCTCTCTCTCTCTCTCTCTCTCTCTCTCTCTCTCTCTCTCTCTCTCTCTCTCTCTCCTTCCTGTTCCTTCTTCGTCTTCCGCTCTTTCATCCATTCTTTTATTTTTTTTTTTTAACTCTTTCCCCGCTCATCGTCTCTCTTCTGCCTAGACATGCGGTGACAAGAGATCGCCTTTCTGTCTTAGCAACTTAGCGAATGAGAATATTTCAGAGAGAGAGAGAGAGAGAGAGAGAGAGAGAGAGAGAGAAACTTTATAAACAGCTTCGGTATTCATCTCTCTCTCTCTCTCTCTCTCTCTCTCTCTCTCTCTCTCTCTCTCTCTCTCTCTCTCTCTCTCTCTCTCTCTCTCTCTCTCTCTCTCGTGTCTTGCTCATTTTTTCATAATGTCCCTCATCTCTTATCTAATTCATATCGTTTCTATTTTATTCTCTCCTTTCGTTTTCCCTTTTCTTCTTCTCCTCCTCCTCCTCCTCCTCTTCTTCTTCTTCTTCCTCCTTCTCCTCCTCCTCCTCCTAGATCTTTTTTAAGTACAGCATCCTCCTCTGTTCTATCCTTACCTCCTACTAAGTATGTAGCTTCTGTACATGTAGTTTAGTAAACGAGTGACCTCGTCATAGGTCGCAAGGCCTCCTGTCACTCGTCTTTCCTATGTATTCCTATGTATTCCTCCTCTCCTTCCTCCTCCTCCTCCTCCTCCTCCTCCTCCTCCTCCTCCTCCTCCTCCTCCTCCTTCTCCACCTAGATCTCCTTTAAGTACACCATCTTGTCAGTTCCTTCATCATTCATCTGTGTTATTAGGGTCTCCGGGTTCACGTTCTGTAAATGCTGTTTTGAATTCCCCTGCTGGTTCTGTGCTCTCTCGGCCATTACTGCAGAGTGGACGTGTTCGCAGGTAATGGAGAAATGAGTACTTCCTGCAGCGTAATTTTGCAAGTATCAGTGAGTGTAGTAATTGTTTATTGTTATTATTATTACTGTTCTGTTTGGTACTCCTGTTTGTATTGTTGTTGCTTGCAGTACTGGGAGTAGACATTATACTTTATGCTATTGTTAGTGGTGGTGGTGCTGGTGGTGTTGTTAGTAGCTTTAGTAAAAGTTGCAGTAAGAAATTAATTGCAGTAGTAGAGCTTTTCCTTAATTTATAATATTATACATAGCCGGAATTCGAGATATAATTGACTAACAGTTTGCATTAGCATTTTTAACTAATGTTTTTTTTTTATAAAAGTTTATATAGTAGTGAGTCTTTCATAATTTTATTATGAGTATAATACTTTTTTACCGATAGATTTATGTATGGCCACTCTGCGTATAATTCATGCATATATGCAGCACAATGCATCAGAATATACACTCACTAAAAAAATAAACTGAATTAAGCGTTACATGCATTTTTTACGCTTGTTACCATTGATTGCCCGCCTACCTCTCCGTATGCA
>NC_059298.1:11141080-11163580 GCF_017591435.1 Portunus trituberculatus
CGTTCGCAATTCCTTATTTCCAAATGATATGTTAGCTCACACTCACGACTCACATTAGATTTGGCACTTCTTCTTGTAGCAAGTAATCAATGCACTTTTATTCTAACCAGATACAGTCGAAGTGAATCTCATAGTTATGCGATGATTATTATACTACACTGTCCGGCAAAGTCTAGTAACAGACGCTGCGCTTGCAAAAGTATCGTTGATAAAATCTAAATAATTTGCTGCAGTGTAAGTGAACGGAAACATGGCTAATTACATTACGCATTTTTATTCTCCTGAGTTGAATTTTGCAAAGTGAAATTGGCTAATAACCCCTGACGCATGCAAACCTTTTGAATTAACGAAAATAAGTATTCAATTAGTATACTCAGGGAAGACGAGTGAAAGTCAGTGACATTAGGTTAATCCTTTCACGCTAAAAGTGACGAACACAAGAGAAACTGTGATGTCCTCATAGGTAAAATGACATGACCTGTCCACCGATGTAGCGGTTTTCTTCCTTGGCGTGAAAGGAAGCACAAAATGAACAATAAGAAATGGCAGAGGAGAAAAAAGGACGGTGAGTGAAATAGATTAAAAGAAAGATATAAAAAAAAAAGTAGCAACACATTGGCCAGAAAAGAAAAAAAAGAAGGCTAGGCGAAGGAGGAGTTGGAAACAAAAGTAAGCTGAGAAGATGAATGTAAGACAATATAAAGAAGGTGGAGGAAAGAAGATAATACAAATGAAAATACCAATATATAAAGTTAGAGTAAAAGAACTGCGAAGAGAGAAAAACAAAGAAGAAGAAAAATAACAATAAGGAAAAATACGAGTAAATACAGGCTGTAAAAAATAAAGAGGAAAATGTAGAGATAAAAAGAAATAAGCCAAGGAAAAATATAACATAAAGCTAGGCACAGGCCTTTACAATTCAAAATTTCAGCGGGAATAGTTATAAAAAAATAAAGAAGATAAGGAAAAATACAACTTTCCGGCAGTTTTACCATTTGGCCAAGATTCCCCAAAGTCGTGTCCAGTGGCTGTGTTATTGTATAGAAGGGAGGGAGTTTCTTTACATATGTATGGGCTCGATTTTACAGAGGACGCTGGCCCGGCCCTCTACCAGCCTGGGAATGTCTCGTTATATGAAAACAAGAGGCGTAGGCGAGACTGGTGTTCCTTTGTGTCATTTATCCTCGGCTGAAGGGGTCTTTTTATATATGGTTTTACTAGATTTTGCTTATATTTAGTTTGCATTTTGTGTTTTTTGTTCGTGTGTGTGTGTGTGTGTGTGTGTGTGTGTGTCTGTGTATGTGTGTGTGCCATAAAAATACACGTTGCGTCACATTAAGTTTTATGAGTATTGACTGCGATGTTTCCTCGACTGAAATATACTACCTGCACTATTTACATCCGTGTTGTATATTTGTTGCAGTGCCGAGTTGCCTTTTTTTTTAATGTAATAGTAGTAGTAGTAGTAGTAGTAGTAGTAGTAGTTGTTGTAGTAGTAGTAGTAGTAGTAGAAGTGGCAGTAGTAAAAGTAATAGTTGTAGCAGTAGAAGTAGTAGTAGTAGCAGTAGTAATAGAAACATCAGAAGCATTCCAAATTTTTTTTTAGAAAAGTATTACGTAGTACTTATATCAACGAACAGTTACAAGCAAAGAATAGAAATAAGAGTGTTTCATAATATTGTCCAACTATGCATGGATATATCAAATAAGCAATAATATATGTGCTAATGACGCACAGGAGGAAAGCCACGCGGACAAATGGTGACTATAGAACAAACAAAGAGAGCATAGCGTTGCCTCAGGAGGGACAGTGAGGACCCGCCACTCTACCCACGCAGGGCCACTCTCCTGCCGTGTTTACAGGTCATTAGCGTCACACAGTACTGAAGGGACAACGTTCCGATGCCTCCTCTGGACACTGAGGAGGAGGAGGAGGTGGACGATTGGAGAGACGAAAGCATAAGAAGACCAAAACGGAAAGAAGGAAAGGAAAGGGAGAAGGTAAAAAGAAAAGAAGTAAAAGGAGTGAGTAAGGAGATGAAAGGGGAAGAGGAGGAGGAGGAAGAGGAGGAGCAGAGTGCATGGTGAAAGAGAAAAAAGGAAATGAGGAAGAGGTGGAAGGGTTTTAACAAAAGAAAAAAAATGATATAAAGACAAGAAAAAACAAAGAAACTATGAGAAAGAGAAGAAAAATTATATTGTGAAGAAGGAAAAATTAATAAAGGAACATGAAAGGCTGACAGGCTGACAGGCGGATAGACAAGAGCAGATAACCAGATAAATAAAGCCGCGGAAAAATATCACGAAAATAATAACATGAAATAAAACTAATAAAAAAAAGAGGAAAACTATGAAACGCAAAATAAATAATCCTAATTCAACTTTCTTTCCTGTTTAAAAAAAAAAAAAGAAGAAATTGCCAAGACTTTACTGACCTTGTTAATGCATAAAGCAAAATAATATATATAAAAAAAAAGCAGGATTCACAAACACGTAAGAGGAAAAATAAAGAGCAAGAGGAGGACTTGGAGGAAAGATAACATAGTTTCATCCGAGTAAACTTATCTTCACGAGGCACTAAACATAAAAGCGTCGGGTTATGTTTCAGGTTTTAGTCCTCCAGGAAGGTTTCGAGAAAATTACAACCTCTCTTTCTTCTTCATCTTGTTCTTCCTGCGCGTGAGAGGCCAACACTTGAGATCACGTTACCTGAGGGGATAAACATTTTTGTCATGTTGAATTATCATAGGCACACCGCTGGATTGTGTGTGTGTGTGTGTGTGTGTGTGTGTGTGTGTGTGTGTGTGTGTGTGTGGGTGGATTGGTGGGTGGGTGGGTGGGTGGTGTGTGCGCTCATTATGGTACGGAATTGTGCGTTGTATGAAAAATTAATGAGTTTTCGAGAAATTGCCGTCAAAAATTTCTCTCTCTCTCTCTCTCTCTCTCTCTCTCTCTCTCTCTCTCTCTCTCTCTCTCTCTCTCTCTCTCTCTCTCTCTCTCTCTCTCTCTCTCTCTCTCTCTCTCTCTCTCTCTCTCTCTCTCTCTCTCTCTCTCTCTCTCTCTCTCTCTCTCTCTACACACACACACACACACACACACACACACACACACACACACACACACACACACACACACACACACACACACACACACACGCGCGCGCGCGCTTTTGCCACTGTCCTTGGAAATCCTGAAAAGTCAAGAATTTGCAAAAGAAGACAAACCGAAGAAATAAAACACAGGCAAGAAAATATAAAAGGCATGGAAGAAAGTGGTATATTGATTCACACACACCTTTTATTTACATTCTCTTGCGCTTCCCGTGTTTCTTCTTTCCCTCAGTTTTCCTTCGACTCTTCCTACTATTTTGTGGACATAATTCATCGTCAGTGTATATCCATTTTTCTTTTCTTCACGGTGGTGTCCGCAGATGATCATCGCAATGGACAGGAAGAGAGAACCGTGTAAATATGTACATGTACAGACTGAATTATGTGAGGCAGATTTTAACTTAACATACGTATGATGGAAGAATGTAGAATAGATCACGATTCATCAATAAGAAGACTAAACTTTCTCCTCTAGTCAGACGATACACTAGACAAGAAAGAGAAAAAAGAGAAGATAAGAACTTGTCTGTTTATGTTATTTAGTTGTCTGTCTGTGAGCCCACTGGCCTTTAACAAGTCCCTACTGGTAGTGTGTATTGACTGTTTATATCAATTATCTATATATAGCCATAGTCACTCCCACAACCACCAACTACGCATCAATTTTCACCCTTTCCTGAAGGTGTACTTAACTTCACGTTGCTTTATGTTCCTTTCTCTTAGTAACTCTTCGTTGAAATTGGTCAAATTATTCTAGTCGCGTGTGAGCGTGAATGTAGCAACAGTGCATGATGATAATTTGAAGTAGCGCATGTTAATTTGAGATGGTGGAAAACAAGGGGTGTGTGAGATTGTGAGAAAGGAAAAGTTTGCTGAGCGATAGATGCATTTCTCAGTGTAGAAAGGGGTATGGAGGGATTATGTGGAGTCGTAAGCAGATAATTAGGAAAGAACACAAGTTTTCATAGAGGAATGAAGAATAAAGCATTAGGGAAATCTTTGTCCAGCAGAATCATGGAGGCTTAATGTGGTGGTGTTGGGGGTCGTGATGATGATAATAAGGATGATAAGTGATGATGATGATGATGATGAAGACAAGGAGGCAGAGATACAAGTAAGAGATGAATGAGAGGAAGAAGAAAAAAATGAGGAGGAAAAAGAGAAGGATGAGAAGGAGGAGGAGTAAAAATAGAAATAGGAAGAAAGAGGACTAAGAGAAAGAAGAAAAAAAAGAAAAAAAGAAGGAAAAGAAATAGAGGAAACAGAAGAAAATCTTAGGAGAAAGAGGAGGAGGACGTGGCGATGACCAGCTGATGTGAGATACAACGTTGTCGGTTGAGGTGTTGTGTTTGTTGGGAAAGAAATGAGGTGCTTTGGCTTCTCAAGTTCTCACTAACATGGACCCAAACTTCACGTGTCGAAAGTTTCTGGTACTCGGAGCGAACGTAGCAAATCGGAAATCAATCGGATCTCACTTCATTAACGTATTTTTCTCTCCTAGACGTTTAGGCCACGAACCTTTTTTGTGAACTTTTCTCGTCGTATAAACTCCCTGACTGGGGTGAATCTCACGCCAAAAGACAGAAATCACCAAGAAATTGGATGCGTCACTGATACTATCTTAATCGGCCCCGTTGAGACTTGATTGAGCCATAGTGTTAGCGGGAGAAAAAGGGAAGGAGAGAAGGTACGTGTTTCCCCTCGTGTATTTTTCCACTCCATTCCCATTAGTGTAATTATAAACCCTTCCCATCCATTCCCTCCTCTGAATTTTTACTCCATTTCTTTTTTTCTACCCTCCGTGCCAGATGGTCTTGAGTTGGCCTTTTTGTTTCAAGGTAAATCCACAGCATAAATCAAGCCGTAATGGATTACCGACGAGGCGTGAGTCCTGAAAACGACATGTGATCAGAGTTCCTCCTTCTTCCTCACCCTTGCACTACTAGTCTGTCCTTCCACCCACGCCGGTAAAACCAACCTAACCTCCTCCTTACCTCTGACAATATATTACTGGTGTCTCCGCCTTTTTTCCGCCTTCTTCACGTTATCGTTTTATCTTCCTGACTTATCACCGCTTCAACACTACGTATACAGTCTATCACCGCTTCAACACTACAAAGTCATTACTGCCACGTCTCTCCCCTAGCACAACATTTCTCGTTTAATCGTATATGTTTAATAGCACATATTTAATGGTCAAAGTTGTTTAATCCTACTAGAGTCTTCTCCCATAATTACTTACATAACTCTTAAGATTGCGCTAGTCTCTTGTGTTGTTCTGTTTCAAAAGAATAAATAATTATTTTTTTGTGTGTTCATGTTTTTTTTTTTTTCCAGCGTTCTAAATGTTAACGAACGACGACAATTGATGAGATTCTCTTTCTTTACTTTCATATGTCTTCACTCAATTTTCTTAAGTGCGAGGAAAGAAAATCTGTCCCATCCACAGCCGCAGAAGAGTTATATTATCAAAAGTCGCTTATAGTGACACCGTTCCTGCACATTACCGTATCTTTCGTTGCGGCATCATCAGTTCTATCATCGTAAATCTTCCACTATCTCATACCCATTTCATCTCCACCTTCACCACTACTATACCATTTCCACCACTATTACCGCCACATCATATTCCTTCCACCAGTAGTCGGTAGAGAGTAGGGGTGCGCTGAGGCACGGCACTGATACAACCATTCATAACACGTGTGAACAAGGTGTTGCCGCCTCCCGCAGCCTGTCGAGAGCCGCAGCAGGAGAGCAAATGTTTGGTATTCAGAGCTCAAGGGTTCCCATCATCTCCGGCGTGTTTGTCAAGGACTAAGGAGGATCTAAAAAGCGGGAGTACGCTCAAAAGACGGCTTTAGGTCACGGCTGGGAGTGTTGAGGAAGCTTGGCTCTCTTCTTTTATATATTTCCCTTTAGAAAATATCGTAAAATTCTAAATACATATATCTTCGTATCTTTCTTTATTTACCTGCTTACTCATCCATCCTTACCTACCTAGCTATCTACTTTTTTTTTATCTTTATTTCATAATAGAAATCACAAATTCTCTGAGGCACAAACAATCTCCAATCTTTCACCAAGAGTCCCTGCACTGTGTCAGTCTCTGCGAAGCTTTTTTTCCTGCAGTTTTCAATCCCACATCCTGCTTCCTGTATGGTCTCGCTCGACTTGAAGTTTCATCTCCTGGGACTCAGCCGCTCTGTCTTTTCTTCCATTTCTTATTTGTTCTTGTAGACGCTTGTGTTGCAGTTCTCTGCTTTTCCTCGTTCATTTTTATTTTTTTTTTCTTTGTGGTGTCCTCAATTATAGTTCATTTTTCTTTAATCTATCAATTTTGACTATTATCTAAAAGTATGATTTTGTTACCGTTTAAATTAGCATTTGAATATCATATACGTGTTCTTTTTTTACTTTTGACGGGGAGATGAGTGGACAATGAATTAGTATATATCTCTTGAAAAAAAAATGAGTTTTAGGTCCACTACTCACTATCTCTTCTCTTTAATGTTATTATTTTTTTTTACACATTTCATTATTATTAGTTTTTTTTCTCTCTCTTCTGCAGTGTGGGCTTCTATTTGTCCATTTCCATCCAATCTCGTGGTTTTCTTTTATATATTGGTGTCATGTGTGATGCGTGGTGGCGTTTCCGACGATCCCCTCTGGCGACGGCGGCGGAGGGAAGGGAGAAGGGAGAGGGTCCAGGGGAATGTTGAGTATCCACCCCGAGATTGCATTGCGGCAGGAAGATCGACGGAGGATCAAATCTTGCCTTCCAAGTGACTAGGGAGAGTGTAACTTTCGGTGCGAGGAAAGAATGGCACTATGATGACTGAGAAGAAAAAGGTAGGAGGGAGGAAGGAAGCTAAGAAGGAAGAGAGAAGGAAGAAATAAAGCAAGGGATATGGTAGTGAGATGGAAAGGAAAGAAGGGAGAAAGACAGAGAGGAAGGCATGTAGATAAGGAGTTGATGATTGGAAAAAGAGAGGCAAGAAAGGAAGGAGAAAACTAAGAAAGAAAATTGGAATAAAGGGAAGGAAAATACGTAAATCTTTATGGTTTTCAGTATTATGAAACTTGGTAACTTGTGTGGACTGATAAAAGAGATTGGTGTTATTTTCTTTGGGACGGAATTTGATAGACAAATGTAACATGAAAAAATATCCATAGCTGTTGCTGAACATGTAAACACTCGCCCTTTTTACTTATCTTTTTTTTTTTTTTCCTTTCTTCTCATACCATTATTTATCCACGCTTTTTTCTTCCCTGGAAACAACAGTTGCAACGCAAGACCAGTTTGAGTAGTTGCTCTCTCTCTCTCTCTCTCTCTCTCTCTCTCTCTCTCTCTCTCTCTCTCTCTCTCTCTCTCTCTCTCTCTCTCTCTCTCTCTCTCTCTCTCTCTCTCTCTTGGTCTGGATTTTTTTCAGGGTTCACGAACTCATGACATTATTGGTATAGGTGTGAACAACACTGGAGGACAGGCAGGAGGGAAGAGAGGAATCTTGCATCAAGTTTCCTGTATCCCTTGGCTGCAACACGTCTTTAATATGACCACATCGATATCGATGGGCAACCGCTAACCTGAGAAGCCAGGTTGATTAACAAGTTCCCATCGGTATCTTGTATACATTTACTGATTAGCAGCCACCCATCGATCTCCTGTGTATCATGGCAGGTAACAGGCTCACCACTGCAATATCTAGGGTACTGCTAGGATGGCAATTCTCGTTACACACATTATTTTCACTGTCGCCAGTAGATGAGTGAGATTCATCTTAAAACACAGAAGTTTTCCTGCCGACACCAGCTGAGTCTGCATCCACTCGCGGCACCCGAAAGTGGAAATTCAATCGAGCTCCTCAGGGAAGGAAGCCGCGTCTGCGTTCCTCGTAATTGCCTCCTTTAATTTACTCGACAGGAGGAGAGAGCCACTTCCCGGGCTGAGGGTGGAGGGGAGGAGGAGAGGGGCGGTCACCTGAGGTTTAATTATACCAGTATTGGCTCTTACGGAGTGGCTCGTGCGGACTGCAGCGATTTTGAGGTACTTAGCGGGGAATCCATTTCTCTTTTACCAGCGGTACTAGTCTTGTATCATTTTAGTGGTGGAGAATATTGACAAGGAAGAGAGATTACCATCACCAAAACTGTTATTTCAGGAACCATTGCTATTTCTGTTCCAAAAATATCACGGTGCAGACTAGAAACATTCATCCATGTGGAAAAAAATATTTTATCTTGTAACACAAAAGTCACTAGTATAGATGCAAATTTAAACTTTAAGCAATTATTAAAAAGAATACAATCAATATACAGTTCCCTTATCATTAACTATTCTATTCCTTTGTGCATTACTTACTTATGTCGCTCCAAATGATTACCGAGGGAAGTTAATCAACAAGTTTTAGGAAAGCTGGTAGTTTTTGCGTAGATGAGAGCAGATTTCCACTCCCTGGTAGAATATTAAAGGTAATTCTCTGTTGCAAAGAAAAAAAGTGCCCCAAAAATATTACTTTATCATCGAAGCAATAACAGTTAATGACGAGAGAGAGAGAGAGAGAGAGAGAGAGAGAGAGAGAGAGAGAGAGAGAGAGAGAGAGAGAGAGAGAGAGAGAGAGAGAGAATATATATATATTACTTCTTATCCTCTTCTCCCTTACGAAAGAAACACACACACACACACACACACACACACACACACACACACACACACACACACACACACACACACACACACACACACACACACACACACACACACACACACACACACACACACACACACACACACACACACACACACACACACACAATGAGGAAGTGGAAGGGAAGGAATTTACGCTTCCAGGCCTTCACCTATCTGATTAAGAGCCTCTTCTCTAGTGTTCATTAGGACAATTTTCCACCTGGGAAGCCTCGTAGGGGCGCCGCCTCTGACTGTTAGAGATGCTGGCATTCCGTAGCCTCCACTGATCTGTCGCCACAGTTCCTTTTGCTCACATAGTAGTAATAGTGGTAGTAGTAGTAGTAGTAGTAGTAGTAGTAGTAGTAGTAGTAGTAGTAGTAGTAGTAGTAGTAGTAGTATTTGTCGTTGTAGTTTTTGAAGTAGAAGGATATAAAGCGGCTGTGATTGTTGCCGTGATTGTTATTTATTATTTCAATTTTTTTACTGCTGTTGTTGCCAATACTACTGTTAATAACAATAATAATGATGATAATAATAATAATAATGATATTAATGATAATAATAATAATAATAATAATAATAATAATAATAATAATTATTATTATTATTATTATTATTATTTTTGAACTACGACTACAAAAACAACTACTACTACTGCTGCTACTACGAGTGCTACTACTACTACTACTACTGTTACTACTACTACTACTACTATTACTACCACACCACTGCCACCACCACACCACCACCACCACCACCACCACCACCACCACCACCACCACCACCTGGTTATAATAATAATAATAATAATAATAATAATAATAATAATAATAACAATAATAATAACAATAAACATGGTGGTGGTAGCAGTGGTGGTGTAGTGGTGCAGCAGCAGCAGCAGCCACCACCCACCACTGCTGCTGCCACCACCACCACCACCACCACCACCACCACCACCACCACCACCACCACCACCACCACCACCACCACCACCACCACCACCACCACCACCACCACCACCACCACCACCACCACCACCACCACCACCACCACCACCACTGCTGCTGCACCACCACCACCACCACCACCACCACCACCACCACCACCACCACTGCTGCTGCCACCACCACCTGCTGCTGCTGCTGCTGCTGCTGCTGCACCTGCTGCTGCTGCTGCACCACCACCACCACCACTGCTGCTGCCACCACTGCTGCTATTATTGCTGCTGCTGCTGCTACTACTACTGCTACTGCTGCTGCTACTACTGCTGCTACTACTACTACTACCACTATCATGATCAATAATAATAATAATAATAATAATAATAATAATAATAGTAGTAGTAGTAGTAGTAGTAGTAGTAGTAGTAGTAGTAGTAGTAGTAGTAGTAGTAGTAGTAATATAATAAAGTTTCTTGTAAGTACATAAAAATCCCGAAAACTAACTTGATTTCATTATTATGTGGCTTTGCTCTTACCTGTGCTATTAATGTTGACTATGACCACCTGAGGACTGACTTACGGCTGCCATTTGCTCATAAATGCCTCTATGGTGACGTAACCCTAATGTCCATTTTGTCTTAGTGCATTTATTCAGGAAAAAATATACTTGCGTAACTATGTTGGAAATTAACATGAAAAATACACCTACCTTTTTTTACTTAACACTATTTCGTATGATTATATTTCTCTGTAAACCTAACTCAAAGGTAACTAATAACACAAGTAATAAAGGAGTGAAACGTGCTTTACTTCATATTGCTCTGTGACGTGAAGAAGGGAAATAGATAATGAAGTATTTGCCCCCGCTACAAATTATGACCCTACGTGATAGGAAGAGGAGGTGAGGGATGAGGGGATGAGAGAGGAGGAACAGAAGGAAGAAGAAACATTATATGTAGGTTATGTATGATTTAACTTTCCTACTGAAGTCTTATACATTCTCAATGAATTGCTGACTGATTCACTGAGTGGTTGGTGGATTGACTGGTGGTCTAACTGACAATTGACTAAATGACTGACTAAAATCAAGCATATTTATCAATTCAAAACCTTGGAATTGATAATATCTTGCCTTGAATAAACACACCAATGTCAGCAGAGAGTCGTAAAAGTCTTACTGTATTTTCCATCATATTTCACTACCTAGCGTAGACTTGCACACTGGTCAGCCGCTCGCAAGCCTCCAAGTCACTACATAAGGGGGCATCTCTGTCATTACTTGATGATGCTTTCATCCTCATCCTCCTTCGCTTAATACTGAGATGAAATATTGATACTGCAAATAATATTAATGTTGACGAAGAGGGGAAAAGGTTGTTTGCATTATGGATTATGGTAATGACAAACACACACACACACACACACGCCCGGTAACTCAGTGGTTAGAACACTGGCTTCACAAGCCAGAGGACCGGGGTTCGATTCCCCGGCCGGTTGGAGATATTTGGGTGTGTCTCCTTTCACGTGTAGCCCCTGTTCACCTAGCAGTGAGTAGGTACGAGATGTAAATCGAGGAGTTGTGACCTTGTTGTCCCGGTGTGCGGTGTGTGCCTGGTCTCAGGCCTATCCGAAGATCGGAAATAATGAGCTCTGAGCTCGTTCCGTAGGGTAACGTCTGGTTGTCTCGTCAGAGACTGCAGCAGATCAAACAGTGAAACACACACACACACACACACACACACACACACACACACACACACACACACACACACACACACACACACACACACACACACACACACACACACACACACACACACACACACACACACACACACACACACACACACACACACACACACACACACACACACGCATACATACACAGATATTATTCATAAGAGATGAGGCCTTGCACACAGCTGACAGTGCACACAATATGAACATGCACAAGGCAGTCAGCTGTGTCAAGCCAGGAAGAGGGAATGGACGTACCGAAGTTGTCTCTGTCTACCCATACCTTCATTTTTACTCTATCCCCCTCTGGCAGCCTTTCCTTCACTCTCTCTCCCTCACTCCCTCACTCTCTTCCTCCACCCTGACCTATTCCACTCACGCAGCATCGCTTCCCTGCCCCGAGTTTCGTTTTACTCTTTTCCCTTGTGCATTCCTCTCTCCTATTCCTCTCTCCCTCCCGGTTATTTCCCTTCGCGCCTGTCTCTTACTTGTTCCCTTTATCCCCTCACCCATTCCTCTTACAGAACATCACTTTCCTACACGTCCTTCTCTTTTATTCCATTCCCCAGTGAAACACTTTCTCATCTCTCTCTCTCTCTCTCTCTCTCTCTCTCTCTCTCTCTCTCTCTCTCTCTCTCTCTCTCTCTCTCTCTCTCTCTCTCTCTCTCTCTCTCTCTCTCTCTCTCTCTCTCTCTCTCTCTCTCTCTCTCTCTCTCTCTCTACCTTAGCCCCTCCATGTCCCTTCTGCTCTCATACCTGTTACTCTCATTTAACATCACGTATATACCTTTCTTTTTTTTTTTTTTAACTCTATTCCTTCAAGCACATCTCTCATTTTCATTTCTCTTTCCTCTCTCTTTCCCAGACTTGTACCCTCCCTTATCTCGCCCACCTTCTGGCCATCATTTCAAGGTCCACACTTCAAGGTCGTGTTTCACCTTAAGTTTGATAAGCCGCCGTCAAAACAACAAAGACATCGTCCTCTCGTTGGCTTTACTAACTTTAGGTCAACACTTCAACACTTGTTTTTCTGAGAGAGGGTTTTGATGAAGAAACACATACTCATTCAGATTTCAGAGTTCTGTGGGGATGTTTCTGCTTTGTTCAAATATGTTTTGGTGATGTGTATTTTCTAGGTCACATGTGTGTCCTGGGATAGATGATCCTGCTCTTCCATTCCTGCTTGCCTTACCATGTGGTGATTCATGTCTTCTTACGTGGTGAAATGAAGTATATGAAAATAGTCTTTCATCCATATAGCCTTGTGACTTCCGCTCCATGTGTAATGAAGCGTGCTCAGCTGACGAGAATGAAATATATGTATTGTTTGAGAGAGAGAGAGAGAGAGAGAGAGAGAGAGAGAGAGAGAGAGAGAGAGAGAGATTTTGTATGGGTAGAAGATAGGAAAGAGGGAAATAAATTGAAATACTGAAATAGACAGAAAGATGGACAAAGACGCTAAAAGGTCATACTCGTAGATGCAGACAAACATATGGGCCTACATATAGATAGATAGAGATAAAAGAGTTGTACTGTATCCTCAGAAAAAAGGTTACGAAAAAATAAAAAATTAAAAACATTGAGAATTTAATTAAATCCACAGGAGATGATAAGGACCCATTGTCATTTTTCCTCCCACTTCTTGGTCATTCAGACATAAAGGTTTAATTAGTGACACAATTAATGGATGAGGCTGAGGGCGACACATGGGGAAGGTAGGGGCGGGGTAACGAGAGGTGGGGGAGTGGGGGGCATGTGTCCAGTAATGAAATGTCAACAAAGTTAACCATGCTTGTTTAAAACTAATGCCCCGTTATGTAGGAAACCGTAGAACGCATCTGATGTCGCGGGAACAAACAGTTAACCTTACAATGCTTCAAACAGCAGAATGAGAGAAACTATTTTGGTCCTTTCATTTGTCTCCGTCGCGTGTGTGTGTTTTCCTGAAGCAACATTCTTCATTATGGCATCTGTATCACATCCTGTCTGTCTGGTCTGTCCCTCTTTCTGCCTGCTTGTCCGTCTGTTTGTATGCCAGCCTGTCTGCCTCTTGTGAATGACCCTTATGAAGAGATTCCTTTAAAGCTGAATTTTCCGAGGACATGTGCACGATGAAGTATTGTATTATTAAAGTGTTTATTTGATATTACTTTGGCAAAGTTAAACAAAGTGTGTTGCTGCTTGTCATGAGTGACTTCATTCCATTATTACATACTGACATGAAAGTTGAAGTTTCTTCCTTGACTGTACATTGAAACTCCTGTGTAACTATAGGGAAGTATTGTAAATTATTATATTGATATATTTTTTTCATTGACATTAAAACGTAATAAGCCAGATATTCGAAAACCAACATGTCTTATGTACGGAACGACTGCCATCAGGCACGGCGTAAGTCTGACACTAGCCGGCGCCTCACCTCTGCCCTTTCTGCCTCCATCTCCTAACCGCAAACAGCTCAACGTTTTCACTACTGTCTCGTCCTTCCTGCTTCGTCACTTCGGTGATGATTTTTATTATAAACTTAGATTTTCGATGCATGTAAAGGTGATAAACAAAACGATTAATGCAACTATGTATCTTATTTGGCTTGATACAAATGTATTGTTAGATTTCTTGGTTTTTAATGTCCGTTCTATAGTGCAATAAAATTGGTTTTGCTGCACGCCAAACGACTTTTCTTGTATATGCGCGCTGTTTATCTGAAACACAGCAGAAGGATAACAAAATAACATAGTACGGAACGAAATGCGGAAGTATCTTACTGTATATGGGCGGCACTTACCTTGAGAGTGTCGTCCCTGTAGCCCCTGATGGTCCTGGCAATGAGGGACACCCCGGCCAGGGACGCCAGGGTGCCGGAAGCGTAGATGCTCTGGGTCACACCCACCGCCAGACCGACAGACACATTTTCACGTTGCAACGTCTCGCAGGTACCTTTGAGGGAGCTGAGGGTGAGCATGGGGGTCTCTATGGCAACTCCCTCCAAGCGGAAGAGGCCACCGAGAAGGCGGTTTTGTTCTTGCAGCGACTGAAAGAAAACAGAGGAAAGGCTCTGGATGTGTTCCGGCTCGAACACCGCCCCGAGGCGATACACTGGGGGCGTGGTGTTCTTCGGGACGGGGGTAGTGGAGGTGGCAGGCGACGTCGGAGCATGTGGCTTGCTTAGGGTATTGTGATCTTTTTCCTGAAGAAGCGCGTCGCTTGCCGGGCTGAAGACTGTAGGTAACGAGATGGTAGTGGTGATTTCCTTCCTCACTGTCTGGAAGAGGCGGGTGTTGAGGTGGATGGTCGCAGAGGAGGAATCGACGGTGGTAGGCAGACCGTTGTGCTCGGAGATCTTCAGCGCTGCGTGGGATGGGGGTGCCAGGCCGGTGTTGGGTGACGGGGCTGCGTGGGTCCCCGGGCGTCTCTCTCTTTCCGGTGGCGTGTTTGACCTTTGTGACCCATTCTGGTGGTCGTCAGGGAGCCTTCGTCCTCCACCTCTGCCTCCAACAGCAGAAGCAGCAGAAGCAGTGGATAAGAGTATAAACGTGGAGAAGAGGAGGACGAGAAGACGCCTCATGACAGCGAAGAGACCAGTTGGAGTAGTTTCCAGTTGAGCATAATCTTATTGACTGGAAGGAACACCTTGGGTCGTCTCCAGGTCATTTCAGGTCAGTTAAGGTCAGGTGGAGAGGAAGGTAGTGTGCGGGAGAGCTCGGGAACTGTCCGAGCATACATCTGTGTTCCCGTGCACCTTTAACTCTCACTGCCTTCACGACTCACCTCCATTCCTACCTTATCCCCGGCCTTTACACCATCATTCTCAAAGTGCTTAAAGTGGTGATACTCATCTTTTAGAGCCAGGGAATCCTTGAGGGAGCCGCGTAAGTTCCAGCAGTGTACAAAAGCAATTCTTCAGATTCCATTACCGATATAAGATTAACGTGGCAGGTGAATGCCGCAGTACAGATGACACGTATTAACAGAATAAAAAAATCACAAAACTTTGGCTTCAGCGTAACTTCACTCTCTGCTAAGGCCAGACACTAAAAGATTGCCTTGTGAAGAGGTACGGGGAGCAGAGGACGGGGATGCGACGTCACCGGACTCCTGAAGACGAGGAACTATATGAAGGAACACGCCCAGCGCTCTTGGTCCCTCGGAGGCTGCCCCTTCATAAGCCCGCGCGCCCGGAGCCACTAATCTGCAGGGAAAGAAAGCATGTCATTAAGGAGGTGAAGATTGAAATGAGTTGGGTACACACAGCCTTCAAAGATCATTACTATGTCCTGCGCCTCAAAAGAATCTTTATTTATTTTTTTTTTTTTATGTATTCGTAAGTAAAATGCTAAGTGAGTGATTGAGAGTCCAGGTAATATCAACGTTAATGAAGTCATATCGCCTTGAAATATATTAAATTCTTGTAGTTTCGTTAGGATATTTTCATTTTACACGCACATTCAACTCGTTTCGGAAACATGGCGTAGGGGAGCAAGGAAGTAGAGCCGCAGAGGTACTCGAAAGAATACAACTATCTATCTTGATTATGGACACGAGGATAAGACAGTCAAAAAGTGTGGGGGGCTCAGGGTTTGGAAACATATAGGAGGTAAGGAACGAAGGAGGCGTGTAACTTATGATAGTGACTGGATAGGTAAAGAGGGTCATCATGAGACATTCAAGGCAGGACATGATACGAAGAGGAGCGAATTGCTGTGTGTGTGTGTGTGTGTGTGTGTGTGTGTGTGTGTGTGTGTGTGTGTGTGTGTGTGTGTGTGTGTGTGTGTGTGTGTGTGTGTGTGTGTGTGTGTGTGTGTGTGTGTTTATACTGTAGTTAAATTTTTCGCCTAAAAGACATTTAAAAGTTGCCGAAAATTCTTACGAAACTTGTTAAGAAAATTCCTCCTCTTCAGACAGTAAGTAAATAAACAGGTATAAGATAAAATGAAAACAGAAAATTATTATGAAAAAGCTAATGTATTTTTAAACTTTCATTATGATGACGACAACAATGATGATGATGATTTTAAAAGTGTGAATATTTTCAACCCCTGGCTCTCGCTTCTATCCTTGTCTCCTTTCCATCCCCAGAGTTCTCAGTTCCCTGCTGAATATCGGAACAAAATCTTTTCACCGTCATTATTCAGTGTCCTCTTTTCTCTCTCTCTCTCTCTCTCTCTCTCTCTCTCTCTCTCTCTCTCTCTCTCTCTCTCTCTCTCTCTCTCTCTCTCTCTCTCTCTCTCTCTCTCTCTTCTTCTTCTTCTTCTTCCCTTCTTTGTCTTCCTTCCCTTCTTTCTTCCCTTCTCTCCCGTTCTTCTCCCGTCCCGTTCTCCTCCCCTCCCTTCCCTTCCCTCATCTTGGTTACCTCTTGACCTTTAACTGTTGGTTGTCTCTCCTCGTCTGTCTTTATCCCTCTCTGTCCATTTTTTTTCCGTGTGTTAATCCTATTTCATCTTCATCTTTCTGTTTTTTTCAAGTTTCTCTACTTTCTCTCTCTCTCTCTCTCTCTCTCTCTCTCTCTCTCTCTCTCTCTCTCTCTCTCTCTCTCTCTCTCTCTCTCTCTCTCTCTCTCTCTCTCTCTCTCTCTCTCTCTCTCTCTCTCTCTCTCTCTCTCTCTCTCTCTCTCTCTCTCTCTCTCTGTCTAGGAAACACACAAACACACAGTCCCGTCTGTGTCACAACGAGGTGTCTGGGTTGGTGCGCCTAGTGTGTTTGTTTTTTCTGTCTGGCGCGAGAGGCGAGATGGAGTGCAAGGTCGAGCTAAACACACAAACCCACAAACATCCGAGCTAAGACACTAAGTTCATGAAGGAAAAATTGCAGCTTTAGTTAGTAATAACACTGCTTATCGCCATCACAGTCTTTCAACTTTTCACTCCCATGATTTTAATTTGTATGTAAGCCAGAAAGTGTTGGTTAAATAGAGTCGTTCAATCTATTTATCGTCACCAATATACGAGACTTCAGGAGACGGCGGCTTCAACGTGCAGTTAATAAGAACGTCATCGCACTCAAGCTTAATGCTCATCCTTTTATTTACCTCCCAGATTCTCCTGCTTGGAGCTTTAGTGAATGACTTAGGATAAAAAAGTGAAGGCTAAAACTTTATTAAAACGTTCCAGAAAAAGGGAGAGGGATGGGTGAGGGAGAGGCGAGAGACAAGCAAAAGCAGCAAGGATGAAATATTTTAGAAATTATCTTTAACCAAGCTTTAAAACATTTCAACACTTTTAGATATTTCAGTTGTCGTAATGATATCTATATGAGTACTATTTTCAAATTAATACTTTGCCTGCATCGTCATGCACCGCTGCAAGTGAGAGAGAGAGAGAGAGAGAGAGAGAGAGAGAGAGAGAGAGAGAGAGAGAGAGAGAGAGAGAGAGAGGGACTCGTGCACCTCATAACATTAAAGTTAAAAATCAAATAGTTAATCAAAGAAGTGGAATCAGGTCATAAGAATATTCATAAGAGAGCACCTTAATCATCATGTAAAGGAGCCTTCTTTGATGACTCCTTCCCCATCATCCTCTACCTCTATTCTAACTTTTCCTACCATCCGTCTACCGCTTTTCTTTGACCTCCTCCTGCGTCTCATCTGTATCCCTCCTGCCGTACTTCTTGAGACCCTAGAAAAGGAGTTCATCAACCCTTCTTTTACCTTCCCGTCCTTTCCTCTTCCCAGCACAATGGCTCTGTAATGGACAAGAGACAACCTGAATATTACATCGTTTACGACACGCTATCATTGAGATGTGCACAGTCTTAGCAGTGGATTTGCTTTCTCACGCTTTTTCATGTGACGACCTTCAAGTTTTATTAATTTCAGATTGATTGATAGATTGGAGATAAATAGACAGAATAAAAGGACACAAACTAGTTAAGTAGATAGGTATATAAGTACTTCTAGAACATCAAAAAACAATTCTTTTCTAAGAAGTCATAAAAAAAACTAGATTATGAGGACGCGAAAAATAATCTGCCATTACATCAATAATATTCTCTGTTTTGTACCCGTTTCTCAATTCCTGCAAGATTTCACGTCAACAAAGTGCTACGCTAGTCTGCCTGTCATTCACAGTGACATTCCTATCGTCTACGTTTTTAAGGCACGCAATTTAATATTTTCTGTTCTCCTTTTTCTGTCATGGTTCGCTCTGGGCTCGATACTGCACCGTATTTTCGACACAAATTCCATTAACTTATTACGATGCTTTTGGCTTCCTGGTGAATCCATTGTGGCCATGAATATGAACAACCCACATGCACATTGACAGCGGTTGCTTCCTGGTCAGTCGCCCAACGTACCGTCAGCACATCACTCTTCATGTTTTTTGTTAAGTTTTTGTCTGAGTCATATACTGTTTCCATTCTCCGAAAACGTTCGCTCTTTTTATTCTCTCGTTTTTATTCTTTTGTTTTTCTTGCACAGTATCTATCTCCCGGGTTTTTTTTTTCTCATTGTAATCATTCGTTTTCGTTCTCTGTTATTCTTTTCCTCTTTTTTAAATTGTCTGTTTATTTCTGGTTGGTTTCGACTCAATAAAATATTCTCATCGATTACCTTTTACTTGTTATTCATTCGTGTTTGTCCCTTCACAATATTTTCTGCACACTCTTCCTTCATCACTTAATTAGTTTATTCATCCTTTACCATTTCTACATTGTCGAGGCACCTCTCTTATTTTATGTTCCAAATATCTTGCCGTTTATCAAAACAAAACCTCGAACCTTTAACTCTTGCTATTTCCACTTTGTCCACACACTGATCAGCTGCTTCTGTCGTGCCTCACTCAATTTCAGCTCGCTACCAGCAGAGTGGGACGTGGGGAGCCTTGAATAGTGCCGCGGAGGAACTAGGTCATGTGCAGTGGCGGCGAAGCTTTGTGTTGAGGCCGTCAAGGGGGACTGGGCGGTGGGCGGAGGAGGTGACACAAATGGCACAGAAGGGGAAGCATCGAAGATTCTTAAAGTGTCCCTTTCTGATACGGAAGTTCAATTTATTTTGCGAGAAAGAATTATTGCGTCGCTTTCATGGACTGACTAGTGGTAGGAGGCGTCTGTTCATGTCTTACTGCAGTCTTGTAACAGTAGCTAATTATGTTTTGGTATCAAACCAATGATAAGAGGAAATCGAGTAGCGGTCGTTTTTGTCTCCCTTTAGTAATTTACACATTAGTAGCTAATCTTATTATATCCCAATGCCAACAAAAGCACATCGAGAATACCATTCATACAACTCATATGTAACAAATTTGTTTGGAAAGTTACTGCCTTGTCTTCATGAGCTGGTTAGTTAATTTGATGATAGGAAAAACAAATAGATCACCAAAAGCATTGATATGTAACTCTGCCACGTTTTGTAGACAGATGTGTATATATTTTCTCTTTTATTTTAAGAAAGTCCTTACTAAATCTTTTTTCCACATCAGTTACATCAAGTAAATCAAGGAGGAATTTACTCTCACCAAACCAAACACACAGGCGCACATTAGACGCAACTCCTTCCAGTACATTTGAGTCTCGAGGAAAAGGAGTTTATGTGACAAGAAATAAAATAGAAGACCAAGGTTTGACGTTGGAGGGTCACTAAGGCCCTATTTTTCGGTAGGTTATTGCTTTACCTGACAGAGGAGAAAATGAATAATATATACTAGAGGCGTCCCTTCAATAGTTTATCGTCTGGGCCCGTAAAGGATGGGATGGGAGCTGAAGGGAGGCGAGCCGGGTAGAGGAAGATGAAGGGGGGAGAGTAAGCTGCAGGATTTGTGAAGGATTTTTTCCCTAGACCACCGACAGCTTTAAGAAAGGAGATTAGAGGGATAATGCCATTCTGGCGGAGTAGTAATAGTAGTAGTAGTAGTAGTAGTAGTAGTAGTAGTAGTAGTAGTAGTACTAGCAGCAGTAGTAAAAGTAGTAATAGCAGTAGTAGTAGTAACAGTAGTAGTAGTAGTAGTAGTAGTAGTAGTAGTAGTAGTAGTAGTAGTAGTAGTAGTAGTAGTAGTAGTAGTAGTAGTAGTAGTAGTAGTAGTAGTAGTAGTAGTAGTAGCAGTAGTGTTAGTAGTAGTAGTAGTAGTAGTAGTAGTAGTAGTAGTAGTAATGATAATAGTAGCATCATCATTATCATTAACTTCTTTAATTTCACTATAAAACAAATATATCACCAACTTCTTCACTCACATTTGTTTCTTGTGATAAGTCTTAAGGAACCGCAAGAAAAGTGTCTTGTCCCTTTATCTGCTTTTCTGTTGTCTTGTACATTATCTATTAATACTTTCAAGAGAACAATAACAAATGAGATATACTATTAAGGAGGTTACTTCTGATCGTGCCAGCTTTCTCTCGGATCAAACCTGTATAAACAACGTCCCCATCCCCAAGCCCAACACAGTAAAACATTCATGAGATAAACACCGAAGGAAAAAATTGTGTACGTACGTACATTCAATATCATATTTTGGCATGCAAGGTTCACTACATTGGGTCGAGTTTTGCTGGACCATCTGCATTTATTGAAGAAAAAATATAAATTGCTTTTTATTTACACGTATTGCTGTGATTAACTTCCAGCTATTTAGAGGATTATCCTCCAGACCAGTAATCTCTGCGTGTGAGGCTCAGCTCCTCCCTTCCTCTGATGCTGGCCAGGCTGGTGGGAGAATCTGACATACATCTAGATTCATAGACACCCTGATTTTTGGTACGTATGCACGACTGGTCATCCTTGACGTAGTGGGTAGCCATTGATCCCTTAAATTAACGCAGAACACTGGCGGAAAATTAAGTCTGGCACACGAAAGGTTATAAATAAATATGTACTTTAGTAATGTAGATTTCAAAATGTGTGTGTGTGTGTGTGTGTGTGTGTGTGTGTGTGTGTGTGTGTGTGTGTGTGTGTGTGTGTGTGTGTGTGTGTGTGTGTGTGTGTGTGTGTGTGTGTGTGTGTGTGTGTGTTTGTTTGTTTGTTTGTTTGTTCAATGCAGTGCATCTAAAAAAATAATGAAAGGAAATAATATATATGAATAATAATATAATAATAAATGAAAATATAGTAAAGACTTTGATGAGGATTGTAAATCAAATACAATAAACCAAGTCATCCATTAATTCTTGATACAATAACTGAACAATATTTTGAGTGTTGTTATGAGGAATGTCTGTATCAGTGTTGCTAAATTTCAGGAAAAAATTCACTCACGATAATCAGAAATTCATGTTCCGCTCACATCCCTGGACATGAAGAGGTTCCGATCCGAAGAATATAGTTTTCAATTAAATGAATAGACTGGTGACATTTGCTCCTTACATAAAATCTTGAAGGTGATATTCGAGTCCTTATATTCAGCCATCCTGTCAGTACAATTATCCCGACACAAGCAAACCTGTCACGTCGAGTTAATATACACCGTGAAAGGGAGTTGCAGCCACCTGGCGCGCGTGAGACGAGGGGCGAAATTAAAAAGTGTAGACGCTGCTCCTATGACTACATCCTCGCGAGTATTATATTCTACAAAGCGCCTCCCTGAAAATGCAATATTGTTAGACTAAGTAACTCCAGAATCCTGTTTAACTTTCACTTCACCACCCCTGAGTTCGTGCTGCGCCTGCCATGGATCTTTACCTATTAGTTCGTACTTTGTTACCAAGAGATTTTGATGGAAGTATTCATTCTTGGCGACTCAGCAAATAAAGGAAGCTTTGACCTGTGTGTTCTGTCTATGACTGTGTCCGTGAACTACGATTAAAGAGGAAATGGAGGAGATGAAATATAGCTTAGTGTTCATAACCTCACCAGAATATCTAAGCCTCCTTTCTGTCTCTTCTCTCATCAGAGTCCTTCCTCCTCCTCCTCCTTCTCCTCCTCCTCCTCCTCCTCCTCCTCCTCCTCCTCCTCCTCCTCCTCCTCCTCCTCCTCCTCCTCCTCCTCCTCCTCCTCCTCCTCCTCCTCCTCCTCCTCCTCCTCCTCCTCCTCCTCCTCCTCCTCCTCCTCCTCCTCCTCCTCCTCCTCCTCCTCCTCTTCTTTCTCCTCCTCCCCAGGTTCGTC
>NC_059298.1:11173580-11198580 GCF_017591435.1 Portunus trituberculatus
CTTTGTAGTGAGAGGCGCCCAGCGAAACTCAAATGTATGTTAATGGCTAGCTAGATTCAGGGGACCGGGAAGTCGTTTGCCATTCGATGTTCGAAATGACAATGAAAATCCGGTCGTAATATGTTAATGTGGTACTTGTTAAAGATTATGGAGGCTTTAGTAATAAGTGGAACTCATCAAAATTCAAATGTACACTAATGGTTCGATTCAGACGATGGAAAACTTGGTGGCCGAGCTCAGGGTCTCTTAGGATGTGTGATGAAGTACAGGATGACATCTGTCTCGTATTGAGAACTCATCACAGGGGAGTAATGAGTGATTTGTTTGTCTTTAAAGTAGCCGTGTTGTGTATGAGGGACCTTTTACGTCATATTAACTGTTCTCTATAGATTATGAAGAGTAACCATTACATGTCACGTCAAGAGGTAAATGAATGGACTTTGGAATTGTTAATTTAAAGTAACTGCCACCGCAAGACGCTATTATCTGGAAGAGCATCAGTAGTAGTAGTTTTTTTTTTTTTTTTTTTTTTTTTTTTTTTTTGTCTGTAATTTAAAGAGAAAATTCCATTTGTACACTATTTAGTACCTAATGCTGGACATGTTGACACACGTACACACACCTTTCAGTTATTCTTGCCCCGTGCTAAGAAAATATCCCATTCCAAAACTGTAAATCTATGAGAGAGAGAGAGAGAGAGAGAGAGACGGGGGGAGGAAAGAGTTGATTTGCAGCCTTTCCACCCACTACATAGGTGCATTCAATGGATCTTTTCTCTTCAAGTTCGTCTCTCTCTCTCTCTCTCTCTCTCTCTCTCTCTCTCTCTCTCTCTCTCTCTCTCTCTCTCTCTCTCTCTCTCTCTCTCTCTCTCTCTCTCTCTCTTGTGCCCCACATAGCAGCTAATTTAGTCAATCGGACTCATTCGTCCCTCTTCTATATGTCATCGTTTTAGCCTTCTCTCTCCCTCCCATTTCCATCTTTCTACGCTGCTTCTCTACCTCTCACCTTCCCTTCCTCCCCCCTCCCTTCTACATCCCTCTTTCCCTCTCTCCCGCCCTCCCTCCTTCCTCTCATCCTAAGCCGCCTAATCACTTCACAGAAATGGGATATTAAAACGTAATCTTCTTCCTTGAGGGACAGACCACCAAATTAGTTCATACTTATAGAGTTTTTTTTCTAAATAGTAGATAAGATAAGGAAATAAGAAATGGACTTGTGGGTAGATTAATTTCATATCCACTCTATTTGTATTCTTAATCTTGTTACTTTTTTTTGTGTGTGTGTCTTAGATGTGTTATTATTTAGTTTTGTTGCGTTTTCTTTCCTTAGCAACCTTGTGTATATATGAAAAATGGGAGTAAGTCTGGTAAGATAGATTTAGATAACAGACCTGTAAAAATAGTAGTTTAATAGAATAGACTCAATAATAATGTTTTATTTAAGTGTTGAGTCATTAGGGAACTTTACAAAAATTTATGAATAAGGATAACAGGTGTAAATAAATAGCCTTTTTCATAAGAGTGACTGCAGCGTGTAGATTTGGCGGCTTCTTGCATTATTTTCTTGCTTTTTTTTTTTTTTTTTTTTGTCTTGACACTAAAATCAGAAAGATAAAAATTCTGAAAGTCGACAAATTTCAGTATGCTCGTTATTTTTTATCATTTCTTCATCTTTCTCCTCATCAATCTATCTCTTCTATAATCATTAATTAGTTAACAAAAAAATCCATGCGATATACTTTTTTTTACCATTATCTCACTTTTTTCTCAATAATGTGGAATTAATAATCTTTCGTATAGCTAAACTTTTAAGCAGTTATTCTACTTGCATATTTTTTCCCATGCTTTAATATCTGTGCCATGTTTTCCTCACGCCTGAATCTCCCTCAATAGCAGTGTTGAGCGCAGAACGATAATGGAGTGAAGCGACCGAGTCAATATTGGCCGGGAATTAATGAAATGGCATAGTCGGGGCAGGGCTACAGGACGGGACGGGACGCCGGGACATGGAGGAGGGAGTGGGTAGAATAATGGGTGGGAGAGACAGGGATGAGGTTGAGTCTGTTAGAATTGGACATAGAGGAGCGTGAGTGTGGGGGCGTGATTGTAACGAGTAGGGTATGTGGAGGTAAGGGGAAGTGGAAAGGTTAGTTTGAAAAAGGAGAAGTGTAAAGGAAACAGATGTGTGTGGAATGAGAGAGAGGTATATGTGGAAGTAATTAAAGAGATTAGGTTTAGGAGCGTTACAAGAAGGGGACATATATGATGGATGTGAAAGTAGGTGTGTGTGGAGGTGTAAGTGTGTTGTAATCAGGTAGGAAGGGAAAATTGTACAAATATTAAGTGTACAAAATTAAGGTTTAGTGGAAAATTAAAATACAGAACAACACACACACACACACACACACACACACACACACACACACACACACACACACACACACACACACACACACACACACACACACACACACACACACACACACACACACACTCTCTCTCTCTCTCTCTCTCTCTCTCTCTCTCTCTCTCTCTCTCTCTCTCTCTCTCTCTCTCTCTCTCTCTCTCTCTCTCTCTCTCTCTCTCTCTCTCTCTCTCTCTCATATCTCCAAGACTAGATATTTATCACTTAGTGTATAGAAAGCTCATTCTAATCCTTGTCCTTTAATGCTCTTTTGTTCTCTCTTAAACACCGCAACACAATACGCGTCCGATCTGAACTGAACTTTGCTAATGATCTGAGGGATTATAATTCTTGCCATTGTTGCTGTTTTTCTAAGAATATCCTCTGTTCTTTGTTATTAGCGTTGTGATGGAGTTGGAGTTTTGACGTAAAATAGTGCGGTGCGTACATGACCTCTTGCAGCTTCCCTCATTGTCTTATGTTCTTATGCACTCAACTGATATTTTATATGCTTAAAGTACTAATAAAAGGAGCTGAGAAAAATACTAGCCATTTTTACACATGAGCTCTTGGAAGTTTTGCAAGAAAAGGCTTAGCTTAGTAGACACAAAAATAAAGAAAAACACACATATAATCAAACATAGAGACATTAATACTTACAAATACACATATACTTATTGAGAGAGAGAGAGAGAGAGAGAGAGAGAGAGAGAGAGAGAGAGAGAGAGCAGATTTCATTAGATTGAGAGGATGAAGATGACAGGGAGGAAGATATGAGTTCTACAATCCGCGTTAATTAAAGTTGTAATCTCAGTCATTAAGTGAAACAGCAAAATTCACAGAAAGGAACAAAGAGGGAAAGGAAATATGTGCATAGACTGCCTATGTATTTAACTTATTAAAAAATCCTTTCATCACGTCTGTATTCCAACATGTATGGATTCATTGACAAGCAGAAAATAAGGTTATGTTATACAGATGAGATGTAGAGACAGTTAAATATTTTCCTCCTACTACCTTACATAAATTTTAGGAGAGACACGTAAGGGAACTGGCATTCAAGTGGACCTTTTTTTTTTTTTAATCTTTTGTTTCCCTTGGTCGGTTTCCCCTCTTGCATAAAAAAAGAATGGAAACATGTTCATGAGATGATGCATTCAGGAGGCAAGTTGTGTTTGCATGTTAATTAAAGACAGGGAATGAGGCAACACAATCGTGCATAATTGAATCTCTCAAATAAGAAAAGAAATGTAATGCTAATGACAAGGAAGTTTTAACGGGAAGAGTTCATGTTTGTTGTTTGCACTATTGTTGATGAGGTGATGACATTGTTCTTATTGTTCCATTATTATTGCTTTTGAAATTCGAAGGATCCAGTGGTCAGCTGATGTAAGGATGAAAATTGTGTATCTCCTTATATTTTTCAGTAGGTTCTGTGAGACGAGACTTGACTTTTTGCCCCGGGAAATCACCGTTAAGGAGGATGTTAGATTGGTGCATAGATAGATAAACTGATAGATGAAACAGATATAATTACACCCATCCCTGTTTGTGTGTGTGTGTGTGTGTGTGTGTGTGTGTGTGTGTGTGTGTGTGTGTGTGTGTGTGTGTGTGTGTGTGTGTGTGTGTGTGTGTGTGTGTGTGTGTGTGTGTGTGTGTGTGTGTGTGTGTGTGTGTAATAAGAATAACTTTCGGTTTAATTAATTAACATTTCGAGGTCTTGCTGCTGCACATTTGCATCTAATTTCAATTAAATTCTACTTTTAATATATCTTACCCGCAATTTCCAAAATTAATCACACACACACACACACACACACACACACACACACACACACACACACACACACACACACACACACACACACACACACACACACACACACACACACACACGGGCGCATACAACATAACGAACCTTGCACCGTGGATGATGGAATACAAATTGAGAAGAAAATAAACTTTTGTTCCCTTTCATTAACGAGTTTCGGATCAAAGGCAAATGTGATACAGAGAAACAGACGTCCGACAGTTCAGGCACGTTGAGGAAACAGAGACGGGAGAAGAAAGCAGTCAGTTGTTTCTTAATCAGATAGTCGAGAGCGAAAACTATACGAATATGAATTATGACTGACGTCCGGTGGTGATAATTGTAGGAGCAGCAGCAGCAGCAGCAGCAGCAGTAGTAGTAGTAGTAGTAGTAGTAGTAGTATAATAGGGCAAAGAGGAAAGAGAACGTTTCATTTATTTTTAAATATCAATACAGAATTTAGATTTAAGTAAGTGGTATCCTTATCAGTAGTAGGAGGAGGATTATGAGAAAAAAGGAAGAGAGGGAGGAGGAAGAGGAATAAGAAGAAGAGGAGGAGGAGGAGGAGGAGGAGGACGAGAAGGAAGAGGAGGAGGACGAGGGAGAACAGGATATGTAGTAACAACAGCTGTTCCTGACATGGATTGTCATTTTTTTTTTCTGTCGTTTCCGCTGCTGTTAGATTGTGGAGCTGCCGTTGTTGTTTCTCTCATTGAAGTTAGTGGCTCTGTTGCAGTAGTCATTAATGTTACTAGTGCTGATGCAGTAGTTATAGATATCGTTGTCGGTTGGTGTAGCACACACACACACACACACACACACACACACACTCTCTCTCTCTCTCTCTCTCTCTCTCTCTCTCTCTCTCTCTCTCTCTCTCTCTCTCTCTCTCTCTCTCTCTCTCTCTCTCTCTCTCTCTCTCTCTCTCTCTCTCTGTTTCAGTGTACGGTTCTTGTATGCATTGGTTTTGGAGTCTTGGATTGCTAGCCTTTTGCATTGCTTAGCGTGTTTGGTTCCCTCTTTCGTTCCACAAGCGCAGGCAGGATTTTTTAAATATCTCCTGCTTGTCTTTGATGCACTCGCGATAGAGCACATTGATCATGTTAGCATGGCCCGCCCAGTGTTCACAGGAAGATGTCCGCGAGACTGCAGTAAAAGTAGAACTCCAGTGTAGCATTAAGCTAAGCAATTTTACCAGTACAATCATGATTTTTTATCAGGAAAAAAAAAAAAAGCGAATATGTTGTGCCTTTCCCTGCTCGGGGGAAGCATATACTTCCTGTTAGTGGAGAAAAATGTGTTGCTAGTTTTATTGCTGAGCCACAGTGCTGCAGTGTGCACCTGTGCGAGGCTGAGCCCTTAAAGTTCAGGTATGCATGCAGCTCTCCATGATTCCGCCGCCGTGAATACTTTACGCCCCCGGCAGGTCAGCGTCGTCAGGGGCGTGGCAGGCTGGTCGCCCTGCCAACACCCTGAGCGTCCGAGGTCATCTCTGACTGCTCAGTCTGCCTTCCGGTACCTAGGCAAGACAGGATGCTTATCACTGAGACACACGAGATCATTATCTGTACATCAAACCTCGAAGGCTGCACTACATAAATATAATTCCCTGGACTTGCCTACTGTTCATTCATTATCAGAAAAAGAGCAACCTGCGCTTACTTCTACTGTTTTCATTATTTTGTCTCTCAATCTTAATCATGAAATATTTCCTCTATTGACAATTCATTTGCACTTGATGGACCCATAGCAGACCAAGCGATTAAAGACTAAAAGGAACACTCTAAACACAGTAAGAATTACGAGTAGTATAGTATGTTACTCCACTAATGGCACTAAGTGCCATTGCAAGTGTTCTTTGCCCACGTCACAGCAGATGTCAGAGTAACGAGGAAGAAGTTAACTGCTTTGCATGCATCATGAGTCATGGTGGAGTCTTCCTCTCGCCTTTAGGAGAACATTAGGCAGGCAGACGGACCCAGGCACCCTAGGGAGGCACCGGAGAGACGGCCCGCCAGATGGAACGAGGACGCGTGACACGTGTACCTGGTGCCTCGCCTTACCCTTCCTGAATTCCTGTCACCTGTCTGCTTCACCTGGCCACGCTTGTCCCGGTCACAATTAGACGGGAAGAAGAGATGCACCAGGCATATAAACGTTTGCTTTTAGCTTTAAAATTTTCAGAAGAAGCTCTTGTACTATATATTTCACATGGATCACGCTTTCTCTCTCTCTCTCTCTCTCTCTCTCTCTCTCTCTCTCTCTCTCTCTCTCTCTCTCTCTCTCTCTCTCTCTCTGATAGATGCAAATAGATGAAGAGAGAGGGAGAAGTAAAAAAATACAAATTATCACTAAATACCAGTCCATAATCGGAAAATAAAGTCGAAAATTTTCCCTCTGGTGAAGATAATAGGCTCCGTTTATCTCTCAGTTTTCCAATTCACTTCCATTATCATCATCATTTTCACTATCATTATTATTATTATTACTATTATTATTATCTCTATTATTATTATCATTATTATTATTATTATTATCATTATTATTACTATTATTATCATTAACATTATTATTATCACTTCAGTCCATCATGAAAAAAAAAAACGGAACCTGAAGCACTGCCGAATTCAGTTTCAGTTGGAGTAAATGTAGTAGCACTCGGCAGGTCATTCACGCCCCAGAGACGCCCACCACCGCCGTGAGACAACGGCTGGGACGCTAGTAAAAAGAATCCTTGTGCGCCGGAGAGAAGGTGGAGGCAGTGCAAAAAGAACGAAATAATGAAATGAGAAGGAGAGGAGAAAGAGAAAGAGAATATGAAGAAGGCGTGGGGAAAACTAAGAAGGAGAAGAAAATATAAGAGTAGGGACATAGTAATGGTAGTAGTTGAGTGCATGAAGATGTTTCATTTATCCGCTGAAAGTCTAGAATGTGTTCCTTCATGGTACTGTGTTGTGGTGAATTGAAATACGAGAGATGTATTTCAAGATGGCTTAAAATAGAGAGAGAGAGAGAGAGAGAGAGAGAGAGAGATTAAACCGTAGAGCTAGACGAGAAGACCCAAAAAGGAAGCTCTGTTTGGACACAATCTCTAAGGCTTTGACCACCTCGCGTACGTCCACCTTGCTTCGTCGAGCCTGTCCTTCCTTCCTTCCTACCTTCCTTTCCTCTCATCGCATTGATAGTGAATATGAACACGAAATAATATGAAAAGAATAAATGTCTAAATATGTTACCTAGCTGCAGTGAACAAAACATTAGTCTGAGTGTATGTTTAGAATCTCATTACATTCATCGTCATTTATCTTCTTGGCCACCGCACGACTAACCTGTTTGCACTCATTACACTTATTAACATTTGCCGCTTGAGGACACTTTAGGGAGGAACTTCATCAAAATAATTACTTTAATACGCATGATTACTTGCGAGATAAACGACACGACACAGTGAATTTAAGCATCTTGTTCTTTCCATCTCCTCTTCCTTTCTGTACTTTTTTTTTTCCTTTTCCTCTTCACTATTTTCTTATTTTGCCTTTCGTGCCATTTTTCAGAATTTGTATTTCTTTCTTTGCTTTTAATATCTCTACTACTTCTTACTTTCTTACTTTCCTCCGTTTTCTCTCTCTCTCTCTCTCTCTTTAATCTGATTCCTTCCTATGTCCTTCTTTCTCCCTCCCTGATTCCTCAAGTTCATTTCTTGGTACCAGATTTCAAGCTTAAATCTTTTTCTTCTTCTCTTTCCTTTCTTCCGTCTTTCTTCCATAATATCTCTTTCCTTTCTTCCTTCCCAGAGACCTCAAGGGGTTGTCTTTCCCTACCCTCTCTCTCTCTCTCTCTCTCTCTCTCTCTCTCTCTCTCTCTCTCTCTCTCTCTCTCTCTCTCTCTCTCTCTCTCTCTCTCTCTCATCTATCTTCCTTCCTTCCTCCTTTCTCCCTTCCCTTCCTTTCACCTTTCCTTCCTCCTCCCCCCTCAAACATGGAGATGGAAGAGTAAACAAAGCAGAAGAGTTCGAATAAAAGGAAAAAAAAAACAAGAGAAAGGAATGGAGAAGAGAACAAAGATGAAACAATATACAGAAGACTTTTATCCCTCCATCTCCTCCATTCTTCATTCCTTCCTTTCTTCGTCCCTTCCTCCTTTCCTTCCGAGACGTGAGAGGGTGGGGAGGTTGACAGCGTGCCAACCTGTGCAGCTTCAACATAACTATTTAGTGGTGTTCGTCCTCTCTCTTAAAACACATGCTTACCAGGGAGTAGGGAGCAGGAGTGGGAAAATATTGTTCGTGGTTGTGTGTGTAATAGTTTTACCTGTGGTGTGTGTGTGTGTGTGTGTGTGTGTGTGTGTGTGTGTGTGTGTGTGTGTGTGTGTGTGTGTGTGTGTGTGTTTTATTTTACTATACCATTTGAAACATTAACTATTAAAATGATAAAAATTATTATGATAATGATGATAATAATAACAACAACAATAATAATAATAATAATAATAATAATAATAATAATAATAATAATAATAATAATAATAGTGATAATAATAGTAATAATAATAATAATAATAATAATAATAATAATAATAATAATAATAATAATAATAATAATAATAATAATAATTATAATAATAATAATAATAATTATTATTATTATTATTATTATTATTATTATTATTATTATTATTATTATTATTATTAAGAAGAAGAAGAAGAAGAAGAAGAAGAAGAAAAGAAAACAAGAAGAAAAAAAGAAGAAGAAGAAGATAAAAAGAAAAAGAAGAGAAAGAAAAAAAGAAAAAGAAAAACGGAAAAGAAACAAAACCAAGAGGTGAAGGAGGAGGAGGAGGAGGAGGAGGAGGAAAAAGAAAAAAATTAAGAAAAATATCAGAAAAGAAAAAAAGAAAAGTATAAAAGACATAAAGATACTGACAACAACAACATCATGGATAAAAATGACATCGGCAAATTAAATACAAGCATTCACAACACTTTTGGTTTTGCGTTATTTTTTCTAGCTATATCTAATCACTTTACAATTTGTCGGAATGAGGAATTCAAAACACTCCATTTCTTTATCTCTTAAAATGTATGTCAAGTACTTAATGGATCTTTCTTTTTTTATACACGCATACAAAAAATATATAAATTAAAGGATGGGTATAAATAGATAGGCAAATAGACATATAGATAGATAGATAGACATGTTTATAGATAGATAAATAAGTAGATAGATCATTTAAAAGATAGTTGCATAGGCAGAAGGAATAATGTATAGATAGATATTTAGACTTACAAATTGATTAATAGATAGATTGATAGATAGATAGGTAGATAAATAACAGAGAGATAAGTAGAGAGAGAGAGAGAGAGAGAGAGAGAGAGAGAGAGATAAACAATCAAACAAACAAATAAAATCATATCAAATAGACAGAAAAATAATTCAACAATTACTTTATAGTTGATAATTATTAGCGTAGATAGAGACAAAACATAGATAAACAAAAAGAAGATAAGAAAGAAAGAAAAAAAACCGATGGATTGCTAAAGTGACTTGTTAATCTAAACATAAATTGACAGGCTGATTAAATAGCTACATTGACCCACTCATAGTAATTAAGAGACTGCGAGGTGAAAAATGGAAGATAGATAAACACTTAAATATACAGGTAAACATACACACGTACGTAATGACACTAGTTAGGTTCATTTTACTTAGCTCTTAATTCGTTATTGTGTGTGTGTGTGTGTGTGTGTGTGTGTGTGTGTGTGTGTGTGTGTGTGTGTGTGTGTGTGTGTGTGTGATTTACAGAGTCATATATTTATTTTTTCTCGTGACAAAGTTAATCTATTGGGTATCATTGAACCCATGAATTGTGTTGCATTTTTTTTTTCATTCATTTAAATAATTTTTTTTTTCATTCATTTAAATAATTAGTTGTATTTCTGCTGTTAATTTCTATATTGATCTCTGTGCATGCATGTTATCTTTTTGTAATCTATCTATTAACGTATCTATTTACTTACTTCTTATCTATTTATTAATGAATTTATTTATTCTTTTTTACTCTCACATAATTCTATCTTATCTAACTGTTTATTCATATGCAGTGTTTATTTTCATCGTTTCATTATAATATCTATCCATTTAATGTGTGTGTGTGTGTGTGTGTGTGTGTGTGTGTGTGTGTGTGTGTGTGTGTGTGTGTGTGTGTGTGTGTGTGAGTGATTGATAGATGGTCTTACGGTGTTTATCTTCTCTTTCATCTTTACACACCAGCTCAATTCCTGGCCAGGTGTATCTTTACCACCTCCTCCGTATACCTGAGTTAAATGTCCCCTGCTTTCACTTATATATGTGGACAGGTAGTTATTCACGCCTCACTGTAGCAGTTAATTGATAGGCATTCACTTTTTACTTATAAGTCTCACTAGTCTAGTATTCTCTTCAGTATGGAGAGGTGACGAAAGTGTTTATCTACATCAGCTATTTTTTATGACCAAGGGAAGAGTAGAAAAAAGATGATGTGAGAAAAGATAGAAACATGGTAGTGGTGGTAATAGAAGTAGTAGTAGTAGTAGTAGTAGTAGTAGTAGTAGTTATTGTTGTTGTTGTTATTGTTGTTGTTTTGTTGTTGTTATTGTTGTTGTTGTTATAGAAGTAGCAGTAATAGCAGCAGCAGCATTAGTAGCACCAGTTACGTAAGATACATAGCCTTCACTTGTAAATAAACCTTTCTTCCCTCCACCCAATGTCTGTATACGCGACCCATCCAGCACGTCTCCTAGGAGTTTACACCACTTGATCTTGGGTGCTTTTCCGTTCAATTTAGGGAGTACAATATTTACTCTTAACCCTCGGTACTTCTAAATCAGTAAAAAATTAGTATCTTCTAAGTGCACGAGGATATTTATAGGAACTTGTGTGTGACTCATCTATGTTCAATTTATGTTCTTTGTATGTAGTTCATCAATCATGCGTATGTGTGTGTGTGTGTGTGTGTGTGTGTGTGTGTGTGTGTGTGTGTGTGTGTGTGTGTGTGTGTGTGTGTAAACAAGAGTGTTCTCAACTTTTCTTTCCTTCAGTGATTACGAGGTTCATTATCATCCATTCTCTTTAATGTGTCGTAAAGGAAAAAGCACACTCATTTGTTTTCTTTCTTTTTTTGTTCTTTGTCATTTCCTTCATTTTCTTACCCCTACTTAGCCGCACGCTATTAAAATTACTTCTGCTACCTGTGCACGACTAATTTGAAGGTACGCACCCTTGGCAACGTCTTTCTCACTTCACTTAACTTAAAGCCAAGTCGTGATTCTTGTTTCCTTGAATCTTAAGGCACTTTCTTTTCCTTGTTCGTTGGCATTCTTCTTCATTTTAGCTTTTGATCTTCCTGACTTTCACTTTCCTTCAGTATAACAAAATTTCACTGCAATTTATCAGGTTCATTTCTTTTCTACTGTATAATATATCCACTTCATTATCTCATGTTTTTTTTTGTTTTTTTTTCTTGTCTTCGTGTTCAGTCACACATGTATTCCCCTCTTTTTGGTCAGTTTTCTTTATCTATTTACCTATTTTCTTTTTTATCGCTTTGTGTTTTATTTAACGTAAAGTATAAACAAAACATAAGATCAGTACTCACCTGGATAGCCTCCTGTGACATTGACTCACTTGTGTGTGTGTGTGTGTGTGTGTGTGGGTGGGTGGGTGGGTGGGTGGGTGTGGGTGTTTGTGTGTTTGTGTGTGTGTGTGTGTGTGTGTGTGTGTGTGTGTGTGTGTGTGTGTGTGTGTGTGTGTGTGTGTGTGTGTGTGTGTGTGTGTGTGTGTGTGTGTTTCGTCACCGTATCCTATACATCCAATCCTTGATAATTATGTCACTTGATATTACGCATCATATTATCATATCTTATTGATTTATTTTTTTCCTCTACAGATGTGTATCAAGATAGTTTTCTTTGTATTTCTTTACTTTTTTTCGATCTTGTTTCTTTTTCTATTTTTTATCATTATCATTTATATTTTTTGTCGTTGAAAATCTCACTGTTCATGACCTTACTTGATATGCACATTTTTCACAGTAATACACCATATTATTCACTACTTCTTTTTTCCATGGAGTCATCACAACAGCAGTTTATTTAATACACCTTATATTTTCACGTCAATGTATTTAATTTCTTCAGTACATAGCTTTTTCTTATAGCACACGAACGTGGCACTTCACATGACGCTCCTTCACTCTTCACCCTGGAGATGGTGACCCTTTACTTCGACGTATCATGGCACATCCCTCCATTCACCTCAGGCTATTTGAGTTCCTATAACTTTGGTTAGGTGTCAAAAACTTCGGTCATCACAAGCTCATCAAAAAGTCATAGCTCTTCTCACCTCAGACAGCCAGGCAAGTTATCCTCATTTTCTCTGGTTGTTGCACTTTCTTCTTTTTTCTTTCCCTTCCTCACATCATGATAACACTTCACAATAAGCCACACACGAATCGATCGAGTAAATTACAAAGTTCGTCATTTATATTCTTTACTATTCAAGCTCTCCTATTTAGAATGACCCCAGGAAAGATACTACACGCTACTAATGGATTTCTAACCCTACCACTATTAGCAGAATAACAAGGACAATGGTATGAGGGTGAGATGCAATTAAGAAGACAGTGAGGAATATAAACCATGAATACAACCAACCATATTAGAATCATCAGATTTAAAGATATTGCTTGTGCTATAGATACTTTTAAGCTTAATATAATCTTAGAGAAATACGGTTGCATGCATTCTGTAGGTGATGAAAACAATGAGCATGTCAAAGAACTTTCATTGGTAAAGCACATAACGAAGGTAGAGAGGAAGGAGAACGAGACAATAACAATACAAGAAAGAAGTGACGATAAAAGAAACAGAGGAAAAGTGGTGTTAGTGAGAAAATCAGAGAGAGAGAGAGAGAGAAATTGTCTGTCGATTTACGCACCAAGAGAAACAAAAAAATAAAAGCGAATCTCCCAGGGAAAACAAAAAGAGAGAATCGTGTTTCCGAAAAAAAAAGAAAAAGAAAAAAATCGTTCTAACTATTCTTACTTAGTGAGGCGGAGCAATTTTCCTACCATGTTTGGAAATGCTGAGAATAAGCCTCGTTGGGAGAAAAGGCAGTCACAAAAAATCGAGTCTCTTCTACTTGATGAAATTTGAGAACTAAGAAAGAACCAGATATATATATATATATATATATATATATATATATATATATATATATATATATATATAGAGAGAGAGAGAGAGAGAGAGAGAGAGAGAGAGAGAGAGAGAGAGAGAGAGAGAGAGAGAGAGAGAGAGAGAGAGAGAGAGAGAGAGAGACACACCCTACGTTTATGTGTACAGTTTTTGTCATTTTCTTTCCATAATAATTTATCATCAGTATATCCGTCCGATCGTATTATTGAAGATACTAAAGATTCAAATTCTTTATTCCCCTTAATCAAGGAAAGATGAAGGTGGTAGTAGTAGTAGTAGTAGTAGTAGTAGTAGTAGTAGTAGTAGAAGTAGTAGTAACAGTAGTAGTAGTAGTATATAGTGATAGCATTGATGATAATAATGGTGACAACAACAATAATAATGATAATAAAAATAATAATGATAATAAAAATAATAATAATAATAATAATAATAATAATAATAACAATAATAATAACAACAACAACAACAACAACAACAACAACAACAACAACAACAACAACAACAACAACCTTAATCCAAAACAAAGTAAACCACTGAACAAAACCAGCGTGAACTGAGGAAAGCAAAAGCAGCAGCAGTAGCAACCCAGTTAGTCAGTACAGTACCACCGCTAACAATGCCTGCTGACCCACATCACCACCCACACCACGACCCACTGGCACCAACGAAGCGAACTGGGCCACTGGGGAAGTAGAAGAGGGGTGGGGGATGGTAGTCATGGGGTTGGTGTGGAGGGGGCATATCGATCTCCTGGTAATTGTTTTCCTTCATCCAGAAACGTGCTGACTGCTAAATACAACATTGGAATGAGTGTTGGAGGAGGAAGAGGAGGAGGAGGAGGAGGAGGAGGAGAAGGAGCGAATTAAGAGGAGGAGAAGGAGGAACGCTCTATGCATTGACAGGAAAAAAATAAATAGATAAACAAAATGCTGTGTTGTACTGAAGCGGTGCCTTTCCACCTTCCCTCCTCTTTCCTTTGCCGTTTCTCTCCTAGGGGTTCTCGGAATGGGTGGAAGGCCCATTGAAGGTGATCATCGACCCCAATCCCAAATAATTAGGAGCCGTAAAGCAGTATTGGAGTCAATGTCTAGCGTAATTGAGTCGTTACGGCCCCACCGGCTGCTTGGCTTCAGGTAAACACATGCACCGCAGCTATCCTTACTGCTCTTTGAGGCGCGCACATTGGAGTTTATAGTTTTTTTCTTCTTCTTTTTCTGATATTTGGAGTTCTGTGATATGTTACAACTTGAGTCATTCTTTATATTTGGAAGTGTACAAAGGACAGGCGTAGAGGTTAGTTTTCTTTTCTATTTAAAGCTCTATGAAGGAACACTGGATTTATAGAATTGTCTTTATATATTCACTTTTATAGAATATTGTTTTAAAGTTCAGTATTTGTGTCGAAAGCTCCATGAAGGACGGATGCTAATTTTTCTTTTCCAATACAGCTCTATCAAGAAGAAACATTGAGCTCAGTTTTTTTTTTCTCTTTTTTTCTATTTGTTGTTTAGTGTTTACCTCGGATGTCTTTTTAAGTACAGGACACACGTATAGATGCTAATAGTTGGTGACTCGCTGATCACTTCACATAGCACTGGTAGAACGATGGGTTGTTCGTATCAATGACCCCTTTGCAGCACAGTTTGTTGTGTCAATGTTTTCAAAGCAGTCCAGCAAAAAATTGACCGATTCCATTTACTTTTCCATCATTGCTTTTTTTTCGTATTTTTACTATTTCATTTGTTACTCTGCTTTCGTTAGTTCACTTTGGTTCTTTTTTTCCCTTTGTATTGATCACTATACTACGTTACACTGTTCTTATTTTTATTCAGCGGAAATTCCTTCTGTCTCTCTCACCTTTCTCTGTGTTTCTTCTTCGCCATTCACTTGGACGTTTTCTTTCTTTTTTTTTTTTTTTTTGTCGTGGTTTTTACATGTTATTTTCTCAAGCTAAAGAAGACTTTCCACTTTCCAACGGAAAATTAATGTATTTCGTTTTATGAATACTTCTACACTCGCATGAAGTACAGTTACTATTGTGTGTGTGTGTGTGTGTGTGTGTGTGTGTGTGTGTGTGTGTGTGTGTGTGTGTGTGTGTGTGTGTGTGTGTGTGTGTTCAACCTTGCTCTTTAATGCGATGGCTCTCTCTCTCTCTCTCTCTCTCTCTCTCTCTCTCTCTCTCTCTCTCTCTCTCTCTCTCTCTCTCTCTCTCTCTCTCTCTCTCTCTCTCTCTCTCGTCGTATAAACAAAAGCAACACAAGCGAGGAAGACGCAGAACAAAGAATACACTGTGATCATCAGCGAAGAAAGACAGACTAGTGAATAATAATGAAGGTGGCAAAGGGTAAAGCACTTCTACCTTTGTTCCCCAAAATAGTCACCGCCCTCTTAAATGTAAATGTAAATTCGGGACTTTTTTTATGTTGAGTTGAGCGTGCAATATTTTCCACTCTTCCTCTGACGGACTGGGTAAACTTAATCAAGAGGTTTTTTTTTCATATAAACATCTGGAAAGTGCTCACTGAGAAGACAGGCATTTTCTTTTCCAGAGTCACCGTACCTTTGAGTGACAGCATAAATGATAACAACCAAATAAACCTTAAAATAATAATGGTCATAAGATCAAATGAAATAAGGGCATAACTTGCTAATTATTTACTGCAAAATTCACCGGATTAGAGATAAACGATTAATGCTGAGAAAGAGCAAAAACAATGGAGGAATGGCTGGAAAAAGACAGATATGAGGAGTGGGAGCTGGGAAGAAAGAGCAGAGAAGAAAAATGGGAGGATTTGGGGAAGAAAAGTATTAGGAGTGTGGAAATAGGAGAAAAGAGGGAGAAGGAAGACTGGAGGAGAGAGAGAGAAAATAACTTGGGAAATACCGAGGGCATGAACAGTAAAATGAAAGGATGTAAATGGAGTTGTTGTGCTGAAGTTGGAAGGAAAAATTGAGTGAAGTAAATATGGAGGGTGGGAAAAAATGCATTGATGATTATGCGGTCAAGGAAAAAATATAAATATATATATATATATATATATATATATATATATATATATATATATATATATATATATATATATATATATTCCCATATTTTAAGAACTAAAAAAGATTCTTGATTTTCGACGATCACATGAATTGTATAAGGTAATAATTTTGATTCTTTAGTATTTTTCAAACTCATTATTAGCTGAAAAAAAAATAAATCAAATAAAGTCCCTTATTGTTTTCTTTTTTATTCTTTTTTTAGAAGCAGGATTCAGGAGGAGGGGGGAGTTTTGAGAGGGGCAGGGGACAGGGTCACTGGGTAGGGATATGGTAAATGGGGGAGGAGGGCAGCTGGCAGCACAGTATCCCCGGCGGACACCATCAAAACTAAAGTGGACTCGCTCATGGTACAGTGTAATCATCCGCCTTGTGATTCACGTACGCTGGCGACGCCTGAGTGTCCTCCTACCCGCGCCTCGACAAACTTGACGAACCTTTGTTGGTCACCCCGTCAAGACCAACGCGTGGTGGGAAGCGCTAAACCATCGCGGCCCTCCTTCAGCAGCGCCGCCCACCGCCGCCCTACCACCAGCCGCCCACTGACAGGGACTACATACTAAGCACACGTTTTCAATGGAGCATACCCGTAGGACACCTGTTAGAATCCGAAATGATGACGTCACCACTTAAAGGTCAAAGGTCACGGCTTCCCCACTCGCATGACACACTGGCTACAGACGGACTGACGGAGGGTCTCTCTCCCGACCCCTCGCTGCCGCCGCGCCGCTGCCAGCCGTACGATTCCTGTGGCTGAGGCTTCACACTATGTCAGAAACGTCTCTTCCTTTGAATCGCATTTATTTTTGTGTGTTTTCCTCTGAACTGATGACTAAAGTAGTGTATGAGAATCTGGCGTGTGAGGGAGACAGTGCGTATGTATTCACAGTATGGTACTTCTGTGATAAGTGGTCTTGTGTGTCTTGTATTGCGATAGTATGTGCTCCACGTATTGTGTGGGTGTTATTACATTTACCCGAGATGTGGTGGTGGTAGTGGTACAGGTGCTGGGTGGGTGTACGGTGCCAGGTGGAAGATAGGAAGAAGCGTAGAACCATCGATAGATATAGCGGTGAGTTTTCCCCGTGGCTACTGATCAGCCAGGCTCAAACAAGAAAGGAAAATATAAATCACGGCCCTCAAAGACCAGAAGAGCTTAGCAGGTAAAGGAAAAACAAGATGATTGATCGCTTCAGTCATATCTCCATTGCATTGCTTCAATGGCAAGGGACTAAACGCTGCATGGATTATATTTCGAAAGTCCATTAATATTTCGTTTTTCTTCTCTCCTATCAATCATTAGTTATTTTCAGTGATTCTTGAAGCTCTGAACATCAAAAGATTGTGTTGTGTGTCAGTTATCTGACCGCCATAGCCCTTAATTTTAGCCATTTCCTAGTATGTCTCGTATATTCTTCACCTCTTTCTCTTCATCAAATTAAATTCATGACATCATCATTGCCAAAATTCCAACAACAGGAACACATGAAAGAATCTGTACTGAAAAAAAAAAAATTGAGTGAAATTTTTGGAATAGGAGGCCAAAATAAGAAATGATAAACATAAGATATAGCTTGATGAGTCTTTTGAGTTTGTTCTTGTGAGTTTGTTCTTAATGGTGGCACAGGTCAAACTGAATCGGAGTGTGAATTAGGAAAAAAAATAATATTGTGAGCAGGTGTACGTAACAACAAGGTTCCCAAAAGAAGTCGTTTGTATCGATGGATAAAAGTTTTGTAACAACGTCGTCCAAAGCTATGTTTCATCAAGTACAAAGAGCCTGGCACGATAATACGAGGGATGATGGGCACACACACACACACACACACACACACACACACACACACACACACACACACACACACACACACCTTTTATTTTGTTGTATGAGGGTAAAAAATATATCTGAAATAAACTTACTGTTAAAAAAAATCTAGCAAAATAAGTGTAATGAATAACATTGTAAAATGCCTAACCATATATGCAAAAGAAGCAATACTCTTCCATGTCAGGATCAGTGAGTGTTTTAAAACTAAGTGTGTATCTATCTTTACTGTTTTTCCCCTTTATTTTACATGTATACAAATTATAATCTTTGAAAGACTTCAGTAATACTTATTTTAATTCCACAAATACTGATTTTTGTCATACTTGCGTTTTGTAAGTCATGCCATGAGCAGCACACACACACACACACACACACACACACACACACACACACACACACACACACACACACACACACACACACACACACACACACACACACACACACACACACACACACACACACACACACACACACACGCACGCACATGCACACATACACACAGCTCAGTGGTTAGAGCGCTGGCTTCACAAGCCAGAGGACCGGGGTTCGATTCCCCGGCCGGGTGGAGATATTTGGGTGTGTCTCCTTTCACGTGTAGCCCCTGTTCACCTAGCAGTGAGTAGGTACGGGATGTAAATCGAGGAGTTGTGACCTTGTTGTCCCGGTGTGTGGTGTGTGCCTGGTCTCAGGCCTATCCGAAGATCGGAAATAATGAGCTCTGAGCTCGTTCCGTAGGGTAACGTCTGCCTGTCTCGTCAGAGACTGCAGCAGATCAAACAGTGAAACACACACACACACACACACACACACATACACATGAAAAAAGTATATATAAATGCACATGACTGTGAAGTTCATAGAAATAAATGTCCTCGTATGGATATCCACACAAGGGTCAAAGTATATATATACCCTGGCCAACACATGCAAAGGTACACGTAGACACTGGAAGCCTCGATTATGTTGCTTAGAGGGAGGTCGTTGTCGTCTCCGCACTGCTTCTCCTGCATCCACAAAGTTTTTACGTCTTGGTGCAGCGCCAGCTCACCTTCCGAACTGAGGCAGATTAAATGAAATAACGATCACATAAATTCACGCTACATTAACTCTAGTGCTTAAACTTCCAAAGCAAGAAGGAAAAACGTAGATTGATATTTTTGCAGAGAAGGATAGCAGCCACTTTCCGCTACACATGTACATCCACGTGCTGCTCTTGAGTCACTGTTCCTTGTCTCATATTTGCACTGAGCCATTGGTGCTATCACAGATGTGAGTGAATACATTGAGACGATAATATCAGCCTTTCCCAGCACGCATCTGTCTAATCTCTGGATACTCGATGATCAGGGGATGGAGCGTGAGAGGGCAAGGAAGAGGAAGGAAGGAAGGAAGGAGAGAAGACATGGTGTACGTATAAGGAAGCAGAGAGAAGAATGAGAGTAAAGTCTCCATCAAACAAGTTAGAATTTCCTTCGGCAAATCTTATCCTGGAATGGTATTAGAGACGGTAAACGAACAGGGAACAAGAGAAGAGATAAGCTACTATTAAAGAGAATATCCTTAAGAAGAGCGGAAAGAAAAACAAGTTGATGAGCGGGTAAAAGCAAGAGAGGTATTACATGGCGTGAATTTATATCTGATAAAAAAAAATTATAAATGAATAAAAATATCTCGCGCAGTTTTCAATAAACAGATAAAGTAGCCTGAAGAAATTACAGTAGTTTCACGGATGCGGTTGTTCTCTTAAAGGAAGGATGAATAAGGAAAGAAGACTGAATAACCCGTACAAGGAAGAAAGTGATAGGGAATATGCTGTACTATGCGCAATTAAGTTATTCTCTTTTGTAGTATACTTTGGGCATAATGATAATCGACACCTGCAGAGTAATTATTATCTGTTACTACGTGTCTCTATCAGAGCTATGCATACAGCACATTGCCATAACAAGTATTATTATCCTTTCCATAAACAAAAGTAGTCATCATTGTATTTTCTCTTATTCCATACAAAAGATACTTAGTTTTTCTTTAATGATCTACGTATCTACAAAATAATAAAGAACTAGGAATATGTCATTGTTTGAAATTCACATGTAAGAAAATAATACAATAGGAAGTCAATTACTACGTTGGATCTTATGTAAATTCTCGACCTCTTGCGTTTCTGATTCGCGAAGGCTGTTGCACGAAAATGACATCACCATCGATGGCATGTGCAAGAAAACTCAGCCCAAAGCAAAGTCGGAGAGTGGAGGAAGGAGAAGTGCAGCACACCCTTGAAGTACTGACAAAACTGTGATGGTGTAAAAGGCAAGAGATGGAAAAATAAGAGGAAGGGGAGACTCAACAGGGTGAGGATGGGAGTGAGTGCATGTCCTGGGTAGGGAACTTTACTATAGAAGATCCCACTAACTCACACAAATTGAACACGAGTGAGTGCTTCAGGGATCGAGTGCTTTTACGTTTGTGCGGTACATCATGTGGAAAGTGTCTGCGCCGTGGCATGGAGGAGGAGGCTTAAGTAGGAAACTGAGAGGGAAGATTGAGGAAGTAGGTGTATTAATGGTCACACACACCTTTATCTTTCATAGCTCTCTCTCTCTCTCTCTCTCTCTCTCTCTCTCTCTCTCTCTCTCTCTCTCTCTCTCTCTCTCTCTCTCTCTCTCTCTCTCTCTCTCTCTCTCTCTCTCTCTCTCTCTCTCTCTCTGACATCGCACTTTCCGCCAGCACTTCCAGAACTACCATCATCTTTTTTTCCTTGTCATCATCACTATCACCCTCATCACCGCTACCACACCACCTGCCTTCCTCCCCACGACCACCACCACCACCACCACCACCACCACCATCATCTTTAGTACAACATATATGACATAGATAAAGGAAAAACACTACGTTATTGTATGCCTTACCACCTCTAAGCACACGAAAATGTTACACCAAAGAGGAATATATGTATAAGTGTTTCATTGCTAGAAAGACTGTTAGCTAGGACCCACACTGCCTGCCAAAGCCGACTGTGACACTTCAATATACTCCAGACTTGACTCACGGCCACGAATGTCTCTTTGTTGGCAATATTGATCGCCGCCAGGAGGAAGGAAGGAAGGAAGGAAGAAGGGGACAAGAACGTTTATGGCGCCGCTGAAACTGTACCATTTTGCCGAGTTTGTGTGTGTGTGTGTGTGTGTGTGTGTGTGTGTGTGTGTGTGTGTGTGAATATGGAACGTATGAAAGAGTTTGTTTTATTTGTTATTGTAAAGGATTTTCTTTCTTTCTTTCTGTCTTTTTTTTTTTTTTTTTTTTTTTTTTTTTTGAGTAATAATGAGTTTAGTTTTGTATCATTTATCGACAGAAGATGAGGAACAAAAAGTAGCGTTATTGACATGCATGATAAAACAGACAAATTAAACATGTGATTTGAGCATATCCTAATGGTAAGTAAGTAAGAATATCTATGTAAGATAGTTTACTTAAAGCCAAATTAAAGTAACCCAGTCACTGAAAGACATGGTGTACACAACAAAAGAAATTGTATAGACTCTCTGTTATGTTTGCTCTCACAACAGTTCGTATCTGTCTTTGTCTTACAGTCGTTTGTTTGTTGGCAGTGGGGGCCTCGCCTTTCCTGGGTTGGTGCTGCATGAGATTCTCTGGCCCTTCCGTGAACTATTTGCCCTCCCTTTCTGTTGCTCCATTGCAGATACCGTTGTTGACTTTACTGCTCTGTCATTGAGATTTTCCTCTGACTAACCCGTAAGCGATATTACGTACCATAGATGAAACTGAAGGCTTTGTTCTGTTCCTTTATTGAACAAGTTATAACCGTTCTCTATTGAAATAATCCCTTAAATTTGTTCTGTAATGTTTCGTTAAGGTTAGAGAAAAGCAGAGAAACCATGGTAGTTAAGGAGATACAATGTAGTAGTTTTTTTTTTTTTTATATCTCCCAGTCTCCTACATATCAAAATTCCTTGCATCTTTCCCCTATAATACCTGCTACGCAAAAACCAACCTATCACTTCACAGGCAATGGTCAGAAAATCAAGGGAACTAAGAAACTGTGAAAGCGCCTTATCTTGATCACTTTTAACGTACTAGAGTGAATGTTATTGTGTTTTCGTGCACTGTCAAAGGGAACAATACCCCAAGCACCTAACTAATCATATGTGCGGCTCTCGACTGTAGTCTTTATGAGATCCCACAGCGTTTCAAAATACAGACCCTGATGTAACTTGAACGACCCGTGAGCTATTATATATGAAGGTATATGTTCCATTCAATCGCGTAATTCCGGAATCTGTAGAAAAGAGAGAACGAAAGGTATTGACTCTCAGGAAGACAGATAGACAGAAAAATACGAGTAAAGAATAGTTCCCCGTGGAAAAGATGAATAAAAGAAAACGGAGGAAAACAGACAATTCCTTTCCCTCGCGAACTTTGCTTCCGTGAAAAATACGAGCCATTTCATCTGATTAATATTGTATCGTCTGTACTTTGCATTTCCTTCTTTTCTTATTTCATGTCCAAAAGAAGGTCAAACGAGGAAACTAAATAGATAAAATAGGTGGATAAATTGATACATGAATAGGAAGATACAGGCTTGTCATATAAGTCGAGTGATATATAGTTAGAGAGAGAAGATAGGCAGCCTTCCATAATATCGTAAACATATCAAAGAGATAATGTCAAATGGCAAAACTGAATAGGTAGATAGAGACTTGATAGATAAGTAGATAGATAGATATATAGATAGATAGGGATGATAGGTAGGCTCCCATAATATCGTAAACATATCAAAGGGAGAATGTCAAAAGCCAAAACTAAATAGATGAATTAATATCTCAATAGGTAGATAGAGGCTTGATAGATAAGTAGATAGATAGATAGATAGATAGATGATAGACAGGCTCCCATAATATCGTAAACATATCAAAAAGAAGACAAACACGGAGGGAGATTGATGGGTCTGTCTGCACGTCGCTCCAGGTAATAACTCACACCAGGAAGCAGAGGCCAGTGATGCAGAGGACCCCGACCAGCACTTCGATGGCCATCTTTATTACCTCGTAAGATGGTATTTTTATCAACTCTGAATATTCCTTGCGTCACATCTCTCTCTCTCTCTCTCTCTCTCTCTCTCTCTCTCTCTCTCTCTCTCTCTCTCTCTCTCTCTCTCTCTCTCTCTCTCTCTCTCTCTCTCTCTCTCTCTCTCTCTCTCTCTTTCTGGTCGCGCTTTGCTTGACAGACGGAAATTCTAAGCGAGTTTCCTGAAAGTTTGCTCTAATTAACTTACCGGTGTTTGACGAGTAATTACCATTTCTAGTCGACTGCCTGGAAAGGGACAAAGGAAACTACGCCAGAATGAAGGAGTCGCGGGTCTTGCAGATAACCTTACGTGCTTTAATCATCGAAAAGTTTGCCCAAGTACATACTGATGAAACCTAGGACTATTTAGATTTGACACCTGTTGTTTATTTTACTTTCTACATGGCTCTAACTTCATGACTTTTTTTTTTTTTTTTTTGTTTGGTGTCAGTCAGAAGTTTTCGTGAATAGGAGATAACGAAGGTACTAAAGAGTTTGATCTATTCTCCCACTACAGAGTTTGATCTATTCTGGTACTCCTGTTTCAAGTCAGTGGTGTCACTTTGCGTCTCAGTGAGCCTTTTTATTTCATCGTTATTGTTGCCCTTGGTCAGTTTTCCGCTCTTACACACATAGAAATATCAAAGTTATACTCTTATACACCACCATTGCTTTGTGTTGGCCTTGGGAAGAAGCCACAGAGGTCACAGAAATAATGATGAAACAGACATGCACTAAATAAATGAGATTGAAAGATTTGCAATTTCCTTCCAATCCATTCTTCTTGATTTGATTTTTATGCATACATTTACGTAATCTCTCTCTCTCTCTCTCTCTCTCTCTCTCTCTCTCTCTCTCTCTCTCTCTCTCTCTCTCTCTCTCTCTCTCTCACACACCACGTCCCCTTTGAACCACTGTAAAACCTCCTATTCCTATCTTCCCTCCTTTCCTTCCTCCTTCTCTCCTTCCCTTTCTCTCCACGCTCCAGTAAAGCATTGTCTCCTCGGTGTCTGGACTATTCCGTGGCAATGTGTTCCAATCCAATAACACGTCTTTCTACACCTTCCCTCGCCCCTCACGACCGTTTCCACCTCCTCCTCCTTCTCCTCCTCCTCCCCAGTACACCTTGGCGAGCGCCTCTTCTCCTTGACAGCAGCTTCACCACCACAATCTTCCACTGTGTTTTCTTTGGGTATTACGCTTCCTCTCTATAGTCTATACCTTTCTTCTCCCTCCGAGCTTATATATGTTTTTTTTCTTTTTTTATCCAGTTTTGTTTCCTTGCTTTGTTCTTGTAACTCACTGTATTGTTGCCTTTTTTTTTCTTCTTGTTATTTTTAGCGTTGGCTTTTTTTTTTTTTTTTTTTTTTTTGTCTTCGTATCTATTCTTATCGTCTTTATTCGAACCATCAGCCTCGCCCTCTCCCGTTTTCCTTATTGCCTATTCTCCTTTCTTGTTCACTTCAACTTTCCTTTTACGACACACACACACACACACACACACACACACACACACACGGCCCGGTAGCTCAGTGGTTAGAGCGCTGGCTTCACAAGCCAGAGGACCGGGGTTCGATTCCCCGGC
>NC_059298.1:11201080-11236080 GCF_017591435.1 Portunus trituberculatus
AGTTCACTGGGACGGTTAATTGGGTTCTCAGGGATGTTTTTATCTATTTATTTTTTTTGTTCATCTCCTTGTAACAGTATCGCGAATGTCACACAAACGCTCTCGATGATCCCAGTAACTTGCACTAGAGATGCTTAACCCATTCAGTACCATGACGCATTTCCATATCCATTCTGGTTACTATTTGCTGATTTTATAAAGCTTCAGCTACTCATGTGTGGGATTAAAATTATGAAGACTGTGGCCATTAATCTTCTGACCTTCATAGACACTTCCTAATGTCAATAAAATCGTCTAATCGTACACACACTTAAGATAAAAATGCGTCCTAGTACTGTAGGGGTTAAGACACCCTCCTTACTTTCCTTTCATATAGAAGCTCGAATGGAGAAACATTTAGGTTATTTGATGGTGTTTCACGTACGGCATTTTTTTTCCAGCATCTTCATCTCTTCATCTTATTCATCTCTTCATTTTCAGCATCTTTGTCTTTGCGTCTCCAGCATCTACATACCCTGCATTTCCATCTCTTTATCTTCAGCCTCTCTCTCTCTCTCTCTCTCTCTCTCTCTCTCTCTCTCTCTCTCTCTCTCTCTCTCTCTCTGCTCCTGGTGTTGTTCCTGTGACCATTCCCATCACAGACAAGCCTCGTGGAATAATCAACAGCAGATTTCAATTACGGTGAAAACAGCTCTTGTTAATACTGTTTGCATGCTGACTTCCTGACTTCCGCAGGGGGTCAGCATCCCCAGCTTATCTCGCAGCTCCGGCACCTCTGCATCGTCTCTCTCTCTCTCTCTCTCTCTCTCTCTCTCTCTCTCTCTCTCTCTCTCTCTCTCTCTCTCTCTCTCTCTCTCTCTCTCTCTCTCTCTCTCTTCATCACCAAGAGAATAGAAAGTTAGATTAAGTAAAAGCCTCTGCAAAAAGAATGGTAATTAAAGAAAAATGGGAAAATATGTGTAAAATAACGATTGAATTAAAAATAGTATTAATAGTGAATGATTACTTTCACAGAGAGAGAGAGAGAGAGAGAGAGAGAGAGAGAGAGAGAGAGAGAGAGAGAGAGAGTATTATTCACTATTAACTCTATATTTCTCATTTATTCGTTACTTTACACATATATTCCTATTTTTTCCTTTAATTGCTATTCTTTTTGTGGAGGCTTTTATTTACTATCATTTTTATGCTCTTAGTGTTGAAACTTATCTGTATGTCATTAGATTTCCTTCTTATATGTCAATATATTTCCATTTTCTTTTTTAAATATCCTTCAACTGAGAGCTTCCACATTCCGACCTCAATTTAATATCCGCAGCCTTGTCGCGGCCACTTAAGATCCCCTTTGATCACAGCAATCAGAAGCGCGCCTCCCGCTACGCTATAAACTACATTGTTCCTGTTAATGTAATCCCATAGACACCTGCTGTCCTTCCGACCTCTGTCACCCTTCCTTCTCTCAGTCTTTTTGCCTTTGCTGCTTCTCTGTCACATGTAGAAGAATTTTTTTATTATTCAGTTATTTTCGTCATCGTCACTATTGTAACTATTTCTTATTCCTATATTGTGATCTCACTCGACTTCTGTATTTCTATATCAGTAATGCTGTATTTTTAGTTTTTTTTAATCTTTCTCTCCTTTATCGCTCTTTTACTCGTCATTGTCTTCCTTTTCCTCTCCTCCTCCTCCTCCTCCTCCTCCTCCTCCTCCGCTTCCTATCACTCCTACTCCTTCTCTTCCTTTCCTCCTCCATCACCTTTTCCTGCCTCTATTCCTCTCCTCCATCCCAAGTATCATCTGTTTCCCGTGAAAATATGGAACGATGCGAAAAATGTGCAAGAAATACAGCGACGGAAGAGTGATCCCCGCCAGCAAGCCATCCAGCGCCTCACTCGCTGCCAAGACGCGGGGAACTGACGGGTTTTGTGAGGCTGGCGAGAGGTAATGGTGCGTTAGGTGAGGACCCTAATCAGTCCCCAGGGAGAGATGGAAACTCCAGTAGTGGTGGTGGTGGTGGTGGTGTTGTGGTGGTGTCGAAGGTGGTGCTCGTCGTGATAAGTTGCTTTTCTTTTTCTTCTGTTTGGTTGGTGCTAATTCAGACTGTGGTAGGGATGAAGGTGTATTGTAAATGGACACATAGTAAAGAAATAACCGCGATTTTTGTAATAACTTGTTCGCTCAAACAGTAAAGTGAAAAAAAAAAAACTAAGTAAAACCAGATATAGAGATAATATGTCAACGCGACTTATCTATTTTATCATGGAGAATTAACAAGAAATTATCAAAGTAACCATTGTGAGAGCAAGTCATCTTATGTACCACTTGAATCGTTATGCAAACTGACTAATTGTTTGCGAGACATTATATAACAACCTAAACTAAAGACAATGCCACCATCCCGCTCGGTAGACATACGGCCTTATATAACCACGAAGGAGACGGAGGCAACAATATAGCGATAGTGGCGATGGTGGTGGTGGTGGTTATGGTGATGATGTAACAGTAGCTAAGCGGGATGAATAGGAAAACAGAAATAAGAATAGGAGAACATAATGAAAACAGCCCTCAAACCTACATGTGGCTGTTTCTTATTTAGGCATACGTATTTTCACTTATCATTTCATATCAAAGTGCATCTATCTTCATTCAAAGCTCTAATAACTCGGCACTGACATTCTGAGTACTGAGTCTATTGTGTTCACCTACCAAAGTATTTCAATCACCCACCACAAAAACACACTAAAGTACAACAAAATTAACCCCCTTCAGTACCAGGACGCGTTTCCATATTCATTCTGCTTACCTACTGTTTATTCATTCTATACAGCTTTAGAAACTCATGTGGGGGATTAGAACAGTAAAGACTCTGGTCATTAATCTTCTGACCTCCATAGATCCTTCCTAATGTCAATAAAATGGTCTAATCGTACAGAAATCTCAAGGTGAAAATGTGTGTCACTATTGAAGGAGTGAAACACATCAATACAGAGACAAGAGAAACTAAGAAAAGAAGAAATGAATAAATAGAGACGATAAAGGATAAACAAGAGAGAGAAAATGTACACCACCACCCCCACCATCACCACCATCATCACCATCATCACCATCATCACCATCACCACCACAACAACAACACAAGTTCAAAATCACAAAGACCCCAGCGCGTCTGTCTATCTTTCCTCGCAGCCATTCCACCTTAGCCGAGTTGTGGAGTAAGAGGAAATTAAGTTAAGTTGTCGACCCCTGTTAGTGGGAAGTGGTGGAGGTGGTGGTGGAGGGAACGGGTAGCTGAATGGGTGGCGGTGCTGGGGGTGGGGGCTAGATGGTGGTGGGAATGGGATGAAAGGGGCCACTACGCCATCCAACTCCACGGCTTTTGCTCTGAAACCTTTGTCCCAAGTCAGTCTCATACTCTCTCTCTCTCTCTCTCTCTCTCTCTCTCTCTCTCTCTCTCTCTCTCTCTCTCTCTCTCTCTCTCTCTCTCTCTCTTGTGTCCTTGTACTCTTATGTTCCTTCAAAGTACGTGAGTAAATGTTTTAGTGCGAATGTTTGAAGAAAAGTTCCCAATCTTCACCTCTCTTCATTTTGTCAATAAAATTAACACCATTATAATAATTTATTATGTCGCCAAACTGCATAGCGAGGATAATGCGTATGGGTAGAAGTAGAAGGAAGAGGAGGAGGAGGAGGAGGAAGAGGAGGAGGAGAAGGAGGAGGAGGAGGAGGGGAACGGAAGGACAAGGAAGGAAGAAAACACAAAAATCAAGAAAGGAAGAAAGTGTTAAGAGAGAGAGAGAGAGAGAGAGAGAGAGAGAGAGAGAGAAAGAAAGAAAGAAAGAAAGAAAAAATAACAACTAAAAAAGATATGAATTAAGAAAAAGCTCTCTAAAAAACATGAATTATACAGATTACTTACGTACACCCAACAAAAAAAAAATAAATAAAAGAAAATAAAAGAAATCAATAACGGAAAGCAAACACACACAAAAGAGCAGAAACGCGACATGACACTAGCCCTTGAACCAACCTTGACCATGACACCCCTAGTAACTGTCAGTCAATCAATCAGTTCAGTCACTCGCTTGCTCTGAGCTGCGCGGCGCCACAACCTGAGACACACCGAGATCTTTAGGGGAAAGCGGCCTGAACTGCTATGATTTCCCAAGATGCTCACAGAACCTGGTCTCATCTGGCGAGAGAGAGCGGTAGCGATGGGGATGAGGGACAGAGAACGACAGATATAGGGTGGAATTGTGAGGCAGGCCAGCACGAGAGAAAAGGGACTGGAGATCAGGCTGAAAAAAGTAAGAAAAAACAAGAAAAAAAAGTTAGAGAGGAGGAAGAGGAGGAGGTGGGAGGTGAGGTTGGTTATAGGGACGCATTGCAAGGACTGAGAAGGGAATGAGGGAAGTCTGGAAGAGAAAACTCACCTCCAGGATGAAAGTTGCTCCAAAAAAGGATTCTCTTTATGTTGGTAAAGGATGATCGGAGAGAGAGAGAGAGAGAGAGAGAGAGAGAGAGAGAGAAGGGAGGGGAGCGGGATCTCTCTCTCTCTCTCTCTCTCTCTCTCTCTCTATTTACCTTTATCTATATATATATCTATCTATCTCCCTCCTCTCTCCCACTTATTGATCATTCTTATAACAATGACGAACTAAAAGTAAAAGATACATACCTATATGACACACTTTCTCGCTTGTTTCAATTTGCAGCAAAGTAACAAAGGTGCCTAAATGTTCAGTATTCTAAGGCGCTTATTAAATCGAATGTACTAGTACGTATATTAATTATTTCCTGATATATTATGGTTACCCATAAAATAACAAAGAAAGCGTAAAAATCTAAGAAAATGATAAATAATATGGGTAACTTGTAATTTCTTAACCTCCCAATTCTTCACCCTTTCTACTTATAGTTCATTTTTTTCTTTGCATTAAGATCATTGCCCTGTATTGCGACATAATACATCATCAGTAATTTGTCTCACTTTACCACTCGTTTATCTCCTTCGGATGCAGCAACAGACACTTATCGCAAGGCAGCCTCGCTTTACTCTGCTTGAATCAGTCAAGTATAGGTACGTATTGGTTCTGTAAAGAGGTCTTTCATTGACTGATAGGATGAAATGTTACTTGTTATTGTAGCGAACAAATGTATGAAAGAAGCTTAAATGATGAGGATTTCAGCATTACTAGTGGATTTATTGGTTTCAGTATTGTAAGTGGTGTAGAAATTAAAGCTTAGTGAGATAATTTCATATGAATTTTCTGTTTCTGATCCAAGTCAAGATTGAAACCTGAATATATTTTGATAAACGTCAGTAAGGCATGTTCTAGCATTCATATTGTTGTCCAAAAATGTCCCATTTTCCGTGATTATCTTCCGTTTTCTCTCTCGTATATGTATAAGGGAAACTTATGAAGAGTATTTTTCATTTATTAATCTATTTTTTTTTTTCTTTTTTAGTTATAGAAGACACTCATCCACATTTAAGTTAATAATGGGTATCCATGTATGAGGGTCTATTTCCGTGAAATTACAAAATATGTAAAGATGAACTGTCAGTCAGTACACCACCAGACCTTTAACAAGTGGAGCACGATGTTGTTGTTATATGTTTGCTGACACGATGGTCAAGCTCGGCTATGTAGAGCCTACAAGAGTTTGCACATTTTTAATAGGAGAGAACTAGTGTGAAGATACAAATCCCCAGGCAGAAAGGAATCCAGCTTCCACTAGTATAGCGGGCTGGATACATCTCAATGCCTATTGGTTATGTATTTCCTGTGAAACACGACCTTGCCACCTCCAGACACACTGCAGAAACCCAACGCATGTACTGGTGCTGGCATGTGTCTGTACCATTACACACACACACACACACACACACACACACACACACACACACACACACACACACACACACACACACACCATATCACTACGAGTCATATCACAACTCTTCAAAAAAGCAATAGCCTGGAAAAATCATTCCGATATTAAATTGTCAGTGTGTGCCAAACTCAACCGGAATAATATGAAGTAATGATTATTTTTTGTGTGGGCTCTGACACCATGCATAGTAGGTTTTCTTTTTCCTTAACCCCTTCAGTACCATGACACGTTTTCATATTTATTGTGGTTACTATTTGGAGTTTTTATACAGCTTCAGAAACTTATGTGGGGATTAAAATAGTGAAGACTGTGACATTAATCTTCTGACCTCCATAGATATAAATAAAATCGTCTAACCATACCCAAAAACTCAAGGTAAAAATGCGTCCTAGTACAGAAGGGGTTAATACGGTACACACAGCACTTCTCTCTTTGAAAATATAATCGGGAAAAAATAACCTGAACACGGCTCGCGGTGATCAGGATTTACGAGGACTAAAATTAATTGATGACATGAATACGAAAAAAGTGTAAATGGCAAGAAACATGAATATCCTTCCATATTTCACTGTAGTATTAGTATAACACGCAGTTCCTCCTCGTACTATTCTTTTTTTAACATTACGTGAGGCAACTGAAAACACTTTGACGTCATTGAGAACTATTCATATTCTACGTTTAATTAATTGGCATAACCGAATAGCAGTATCAGATGTGTACATTAATATTGAGACACACCACTGCAATGGTTGTCAATCTTCAGATGTATTTTCTTTTCAGCTTAAATCCTTGTTTGGAGTCACTGTTATTAATGAGTCTTTTCCAGGTGTTTGTTATTAATCTTTCGTTTGTCTTTAGTCATGTCACACTGATTCATATGCATACGTATCACATGCAATATCAGTGCAATGAAGAACACAGTGAACAAATGTGAATGATATACAACACACTGCTACAAAAGGAAGATACAATCACACTCTACATAGGATTTAAGATTGAAGTCTTTCATTCTGCTATTCTTAGGTCATGTTGAGTGTAAACATCGACAGACTTGCAGGCTCCAATGTGAGGCAATGCACTCTCTTACTCACGTTCAGTAAGAAGCAGTAACCAGAGCAGCAGGAAAGTGACTCGCTCTTCTTACTGAGAGGGCGCGTGGAAGGAAATGGACTAAAATTGTAAACAAGACGTGATGAGCAAGCCACTAAGACAGGGATGAAAGTGGTGAGGTTTTACTTAACAGCTCGCTTATCATCTGACCCCCAGTGATTCCATGTTTGCATGTTTGTGTTGCACTGGATAAAAATACAAAAAAAACTTGGTTGGAAGGAAAAAAAGAAAAGCTCCGAGTAAAACTGACATTCTTGAACACTATAATAAAGATATGATTAATAGGACACACACACACACACACACACACACACACACACACACACACACACACACACACACACACACACACACACACACCATTGATTCGAATGCCGGTGTCGCTGCTGCAGAAGGTGTGGAGTGCAATTTCCTCCACCACCACCACACCCTTGCCTCACCTTCACCTTCCTTCCCTCCACCTCTTTACCCTCGCCTGCCTTGCTCCTTGCATATACCCTGCGTCACACACTCACGAGAGCAGAACCGCCCTCACACACGCCTCATGGCAAGCCAAGTGTGCTCCCTCGCCATCTAGATCCCTGCTACGACCAAGGCTCCCTCGTCCTCCCTCGTTCTCCCTCGTTAGCCAAGGGGTGGCGAGGTCATGTCCCTTGCCTCCCCTAAAAGTAATACGCATATTTTCTAATGTACGAGCAAGTATGATTAACATTTATGAACATATCAGAGATTGAAATAACCATTACATGTCCCGCGGCGAAATTTTTTTCTGTCCTTTAATTTTAGCTTGTTAATGAATGAAGCGATGTGCAGCCAATAAAGTAAGTTCATTCCAGTCAGTCCTGAATTATTGCCTCGCTGGCGCGCCGGCCTGACAGCGAGGCTCGTCACTGCGTGGTATGGCAGGCGAGACAAGCTGCCAGACTGTGTTGTGGCTGCTGTTAGATAGATGAGATAGATAAGAAGTTAGACGGGGAGATAGGATGGTAGATAGATAGATAGTTGAATAGATGGGAGGGAGGAAGATATGAGTTAGCGGAATGATATACATGTATACAAAGACTGGCATATTGCTTAACACATGGACATGAAGTTAGATATGAGGAGAAATGTATTATATAGATGTGAAGAGAAATATGTAGATGGTTAAACGGATAGATAGATAGTTAAATGCAAAAATAGGTAGATGAATAGAGAGATTGATGAATAAAAGAATAGTTAGATAGAAAGTAATATAGATAAATTGCAAGATAAGCTGATAAGAGATGGACAGATAATAGGGCAGATTTATATTATTTTATTTATTTATTAATTTATTTATTCTATTTACTTATTTATCTATTTATTTATCTTTTTTTGTCTTTTCTATTCCTATTTTTTTCCCCGTTTCTCAGAGGGCGTTTACTTGAATGAAACATAACTTCTCCTGTACATATTTCCATTGACAGATTTTACTTTACGGTGCACATACTTCACCCATAGACGAAATACCTATGTAGTTTAGCGAATACGTGCATGAATAAAGGTCCATCTCGTATAAGAGCACTAATAATAACTAACGCCTTACATATATTACGTCAGAGAGCTGAAGGACTCTTAGAGGGAGTAACGACTGGGAGCTGTCTGTTTGTTCGTAGAGGGAAAGAAATGAAAGAAGAGCGGCAGAAGAAAAATAAATAGAAAGGTTCCATAAAGCAAGTTGAAGGCTGTGTGACGAGTCAGTAGTAGTGTTTGTCCCTGTGGACTTACCGCATGTCACTTTCCTGTCACGTCCTCATTGCTTATCCATCCTCTTCCTCCTCCTCCTCTCTTACATAACAGCTATTTCAATTGAAAACCTTATCTAACTCTTATCTAACCTTCTTATCTTTTTCATTTTATGTTTCTTCTATGTATTACAAATTCCGCATCTCCTCCTCCTCCTCCTCCTCCTCCTCCTCCTCCTCCTCCTCCTCCTCCTTCTTCTTCATCGCATATATCCTCAGCCTCCCGGACCTTCTTGTTTCCTCCCATCCAGTTGAACAGAAAGCTCACTCTCTATAATATAAACGGCCTTTATTTATTTATTCATTTTTTTTTTTTTTATTTATTTATTTATTTTTTTTTTTTTTTTGCTCTCTATTTCATCTTTACTGCATCCTTGCCACATCTTTCTGACTTTAACGCTTTCCTTTTCATTTTTCATCCCCTCTCCCCATGTATTGCTCTTTGGCCCTTGCACAGCTCTGTCTTGTAGTTTTATGTTCTTATTTCCGCTCATATTAACAGCAACCAATCCTTCAGTATTCTCCTTTCCATCTCCCCCCTTCCCTCCGTTCGTTTCTTCTGATTCACTCCCCTCAAAGACTTCACTCAATCTTCACATAACTCAATTTATTTTTTTTAGTTCTTCTCGTTTGTATTTTATTTCCTTTATGGCATCCATGTTTAACGCTTTTCTTTTCTTTAAGTTTATATAACTTTTCTCCATTGTACTTTTTTTTGTCTATTTTTCTTCCTTGTATACTTATCTTCTCTTCAATATTTTTTCCTTTCCATTTTCTCCATTCCACTTTCATTCTCCTATCACATTCCCTTACAAAGTCTTAGTTATTCTTTTCTTTTGTTGTTCTGGCTCTTATTTTTTTTTTTTCCTTGGGGTACTTTTTCCCGCCTTCAGCACTACCACTCTCCCCATTCTCTCTTTCTCTCTCTTTCCAGTCTTCTCCATTCCAAGGATGCGCGACAAGACCGATAGATTTAGAGGAATTGACCATTGAGGGAAAATCTAATTCCTACGTTCGCTGAATCTTATCAGTGGCGCTCTAGCCCGAGGACAATCTAATAATGTGCGGCTCAGATATTGTTGATATAAGTACATTTTTATCATGTCTGTGGCTTCGGTTTTGTCCTCCTCGATGCAATTAATACTTCAGTTAATATCTAAGTTCAATTCCGCGGTTGCCTCATTAACAATTCAGAGGGTGTCTATGTATCCTTTGTTTCCACTGCGCCTTCAACGAATTTCCTCTCCTGAGTCTTTCCTCTGTTTTTTTTCTCTTCGTTTTTTTTCTTCGTAGCGACACATGAGAAAGGTATAAAAGGTTATGTGATCATTATCGGTAGCTTAGGATCGGTCACAAAAAGCTACGCAGGAGAAGCAGGTAACCAGATGTGGCAGCTTGTCTCAGGCCAGTTAGTGTAGTGTTATTGAGGCTGCAAGGAAGACTGAGAATAGGTGTGAGAAATGCGGAAACTAGGTAAATAAAAGAAAGCGGAGTGTGAGGGAGCAGATATTATTAACAGAGGTAGTAATTGTAGTAGTAGTAGTAATAGTAGTAGTAGTAGTAGTAGTAGTAGTAGTAGCAGTAGTAGTAGTAGTAGTAACGATAGTAGTAGTAGAGAGGAGGGGGGGAGGGAATGAGGAAGAAATTATTAGAATTTGAAATTTAATGTTAAGAGAGTTAATTCCTTATTTTTGGTAAAGGTTTCATCCTCTTCCTTTTCCATTTCTTTTTCTTCTTATTATCATTCTCCTTGTCAGCTTTTTCCACTGTATTTTTTTGGCTTTCTACTGCTTTTCTGCATATCTTTCTCTTCCTCCTCCTCCTGCTTTTCTTTCACTCCTCTTCCATGTCAATCTTATCCTCCTCTATTTTCTCATCATTCTTACTCTTTCTTTTCTTTTTTCCTTCCTTCCTTCCCTCCTCTTTCTCCCTCTTATTCATGGTTATCACTCCATTATCATGATCGTCACCGAGCTTGTGTCTCTTAACTCTGATCTGGCCCGTCAGATGGCGAGGAGTCAGCAAGTGTGTGTCCCTTTTCCCTCTCCTTGCCTCGCCTCGCCTCGCCTTCCCTTTTCCTTCCGCACGTCTTGGTTAGAATTATTCAGTTTTGCCTACTTTCAAACACACACACACACACACACACACACACACACACACACACACACACACACACACACACACGTACTTTATCGTTGGTCATTCATCATACCTTATTCATTTTCAAGAGGATCAAAATCAGTCAGCCGGTCCTTTTCCTGAGCCTCCACTTCCCTCCCTCTCGTTTTCCTTTTCCACACACCTTCTCTTTCCGTCTAATCAAACACAGGTGGCGTGAGAGGCGGCTACAGGAAGTTAAAGTGGAGTTGCATGACTGTGAGTGATAATGAAAAGTGATAAAAGTGATAGAGCTCTGCCCGATTCTGCCACGCTTCATCACCGTCCCATATCATTGTCGTCATCACCATCAGCTGCAGAGTCAGTTCGTGATCTTACTAATAGGCGTTCGTGTCCTGCACTCATTTGGTTTTGGGTTGATAAATATCCAAATATCTCTCAACACGCATGGCCCTTCCTCCCTGTAGACTCTCTCTCTCTCTCTCTCTCTCTCTCTCTCTCTCTCTCTCTCTCTCTCTCTCTCTCTCTCTCTCTCTGCTGTTAACACCTTAAGCACTTTCTGACTTAATTTACTCACTCATCACGTCATATTATGAGTTTCAAATTAAATCATGCATCGTAAACAGAGTAATTTTTGCATCACCGTTAGTATCAATCATGTTTTCTCACTCCTCCCTTTTCTTCAAGACATGCATCGTGCTAACTCATCCTCCTCCAGGTGCGCGGGGTCAAGAAACTCTTTTTTCCCCTTTCCTCTCCTTAATATAGCTCATCATACTTAGGGAGTCATTTGCAAGTTAATTTATCGCTCCTTCGCCCAGGTAGGACCCGTGGGAAGATGGGTTGGACTGCAGGGAAGGAAAGGAGGAAGAGAAGGATCAAGGAAGGGAGGAGGAAGGAAGGAAGGAAAGGAAGGAAGGAGAGAGGTAGGGAAAGAGAGGGTCGAACAGCAAGACCTTAGCAAAATCTGACATGATGCACACTGTCCTCCCGCGTGTGTGTGTGTGTGTGTGTGTGTGTGTGTGTGTGTGTGTGTGTGTGTGTGTGTGATAGAGAAATATACAGACAACCATGTACGAAAAGGTGAAAAAAAAAAGTAAAAATGAGAAAGAGAAAAAAACGAAAAAATCAAAACGAAACTAAATAAGAAAATACAAAAATGACTAAAAACAAAATTTTAAAAGATATGTAAAAAAAAATAACCAGTTAACCAAAGAGAATGTCAGTGAAGCGGATAAGAAAAAATGAAATAAAATGAAAACAGGGGAAGACTTCTTTTTTTTTTTCTTTTCTTTCCCATCATCCATTTATTCACTTGTGTTGGAATGTGTTTTATTGGCAGAGGTGTCGCGTCGCCTCGTTGTGGTGGCAATGGTGTCCCTGGAAGCGTTCAATAATGTGATCACGAGGGCTGAGAGAATGAATACTACCCTGAATTGTCCGAGGGATAGTTAATCATTTCAATACTGGGACGCATTTTTACCTTTAGATTTGGGTACGATAAGACCATTTTATTAACAGTAGGAAGGGTATATGAAGGTCAGAAGATCGAAAGCCAGAGTTTTCACTATTCTAATCCCCAACATAAGTTTCTGAAGCTGTATAAAATCACCAAATAGTAAGCAGAATGAATGTGGATGGAAACGCGTCATGGTACTGAAGGGGTTAAACGAAATAACATTTTACATGGCTGAGAGAGAGAGAGAGAGAGAGAAATAAAATTCTCTCTCTCTCACTCTCTCTCTCTCTCTCTCTCTCTCTCTCTCTCTCTCTCTCTCTCTCTCTCTCTCTCTCTCTTAGCCATGTAAAATGTTATCATGAAAAGTTCTTCTGATGCAGTGAAATAATTTTTATAAATTTAGTGGTACTGGAATTACCCTTTTTTTTATTATTGTATGTTTTTTTCTCTCTCTATCTCTCGTTTCTTTGATTTCACTCGTGTGATTAACGTGGGCTTCATGAATCAAGGTGTGAGAGTTTCAAGATATTTTACAAGTGTTTTGGTTAATTTTATTTGTAACTAAACAATACAGTAGGAATGGCCATTAAGACTCAACCAATATATAAATGCATATAGAAAATTGCATTCGTATTTGCCATTACTCTTAAATATATGGCGGGGTTCAATATTCCTTACTAAAATTCCATAACCAATCTGGATGACGTGCTTCTCCCTGGTGACCGAAAGGACTGACCCTTGTTAAAGGACTGGCTGCACCTCCTTGCCTCACCACTACCACCACTAACACCACCACCATCACCACCATCGCAGTCATCTTCATCCTAAGACCTAGCACAGTATTATCCTTTATTTCCAGTCTTTCTATATATACTATTACAAGTACTATCACTATCTCCAATCTCCAGCACCAGCCTTCCCTCACCTCAGCGCCTCATTGCTCCCTGCCACTCTTAGTATTACTCGCTAAAATCATGCACGTTCTCTTCATGAAAAATTAGAGGGATGATGGACGCCGCTGTGGATATTTTCTTTGGTTTTTGAGATATGTGTATCTTTTATGAGAGAGAGAGAGAGAGAGAGAGAGAGAGAGAGAGAGAGAGAGAGAGAGAGAGAGAGAGAGAGAGAGAGAGAGAGAGAGAGAGAGAGAGAGAGAGAGAGAGAGAATGGTGCCAAAGGAAAAGGAGGATGTGAAAGAAGACAAAGGATGATTGGTATGAAGGAATAAAGAAGAGAAAAAGGAAAAGATACAGAATAAGGATTTTAAACACGAAGAGCATGATAAGAAGGAGGAGAAGGAGGAAGAGGACGACGACGAAAAGAAGTAGGAGAAGCAGAAAGAGGAGGAGGAAAAGGAGAAGCAAGGCGAGAAGAGCTGTGTAGAATAGATCACAATGGCTCCCTCTCACCACCTCTCGCCTCCTTTTGTCCTCTTCCCACTCCACTCAAAACCCATGAATATCATTAAGATAAAGTGGATGCAAGCGCGCCACACCGACCTGAATTACGGATGTCAAAGACGTCAGATGTCAGTGTCCTTCCTTCCTCCCTTCCTTGCCGCGGAAGGGACAAGGAAAGAGACAATAGGGGAAAGATGTACAGAAGGTAGATAAAGAGAAGGAGATGAGTGGGGAATGTACACGGGTGAAATTAATAAACAGCTCAGTAAATGGTTGAATAAATGGATTATCACCGGACTTAATGGATCAATGAGTAATTAATGAGTGTGTGCGTCACGAAGCGAGTTTGCAATACGCGTGTTGCACAAAGGAGTGATGGCGATTATAAGTTGTAATGGATTGCTGCGTTAAGTCTTTTATTTATCCTTGTGTATAATCTCTCTCTCTCTCTCTCTCTCTCTCTCTCTCTCTCACTGCTCAAATATCCCATTTACTGAGAATGACTGACAAGGAATCAATTAAATTATTTCTCCTACACCACCTACTGTTAAAATAATCCCAAAACTAAAGCAATAATTCAACAAAAATAATTAGAACATGCACCACTAACACATCTTACACTTAAGCTTTTATAATCGCATTCAAGACAAAAAGAAAAGATCCAGTTGCTTCAATATTTCATCCTTTTGATCTTGATCTTGACGTAACCAAGTAAGACCCTCAGCAGGTGAAGGAAGACGAGGATTCAGTCTGGCTTCAATGTTTCAGTTCCCTTCTCTCATTGTTTCATTTCGACGCAACAGAACCACCAAGTAAAAGACTGTGAAGATGAAAGAAGAGCAGGGTTCAGTCTGGTTTCTTGGCGCTCCCGGTACACGCATGCGTTCTTGGTCTGGCTTCAAGGGGAATACATACAAGGGCCACCGCCACCCACCTCTGCGTGCCTCCATAACTCCGCCACAAGACACCCGCCCTGGTCATTAGTGAAGCGCCTGCCGCTACCCTTCGTTAGCGCCGCAACCTGTTCCTCCTCCTCCTCCTCCTCCTCCTCCGTCCCGTTCACATCCTCCTTCTAATACGTTCCTGTTCCATTCCTCCTCATTTTCATTCATTTCCTCCTCCTCCGTCTATGCAATCGTGTGAAATAACCATACAAACAGCTTAATGAAACTCCTGGTCTATATCTATTTACATTCCTTTATGTCCTTTTGCATTCCTCCTCCTCCTAGCTCCTCCCCTCCCATTTCCCTTATTTTCTCTCTTTGTCTCTTCGTTTTATCGTGCATATCCAACTTTATACAGAAAAACGTAGGTTATCACAAACCACCATAATGAGTAAGGCGTCCACTGTTTGCTGTTCTTTGTTTTCTTTTCTGTTCCATTACCACTTCTTCCTTCTCCTCCTCCGTCTCTGCGTGCTTCTCCTCATCCTCCTTGTCATCCACATACTATCTCTTCTCCTTCCTCGTTCGACGCTTCACTAATTCAGTATAATCAGTATAATCCTTTCTTACCTCGCGGATCTCTAAGGGGAGAGTAACATAGGAGAGATCAATGTTGCAATATGGCTCGGCTGCTTCACCAGAAAATCGTCATTGAGCCTCATTAAGTATCGCTAAACAAGCTACATTCATCTGAACTAGGGAATAGTCATATGGAACATTCACTCTGACCAGGAAACAACTTGTGTCAATAGCACACAGATTAGGATGCAGGAACTCTCGGTGGTTTTGCAAAATTACCAGCGCGAGACTTGTTACCCGTCAGGAAGGATCTACGTTATTTTCGTTCTTTCCTAACATGAATAAAAAAACTTTTTGAAATTGTGCTTTCATCTTTACTATAAAGATTACAGACAACATTGATGCTAGCAGGAAATTGTAACTTTAACCAGTCTTTTCGGAGGGTGCAGACAGCTCAGAAATGAGAAATTATGAGTGGCGTCCATGAAAAAAAGTAGATTTCTTTATCCCTGAATCGCTTCATTACTCATGGAAACAGATGCTGCCGAAGTAATGAGTTGCAAATAATTAGTTCGTCTGAGAATCACTGAGGCAAGAGTTTTCAGTCCTGAGAAGTGTTATGTAGATTATCTTTTTAGATGATATTTTTACAGAAAAGTACTCCCTGGCTTTTCTTTATTCTCATATTTAAAGGGTTTTTTTCAGAATGTGTTAGATTGATAAGAAAATTCCTACAAATAGTGTGTAGAAAACTCAAATCTGACCTTCGAAAAATTTCCTCTTCTTTCTCCTCTTAACCTTCCTTTCCACCACCACCACCACCACCACAATAATCAACAAAAACCTGTTACCATTGTTTTAATTTGTATTTTTCGTGCGAAGAGTTTGTTATTTGTGTTATGTCTGCCATTACATTATGTGGTTATTACTACTGAACTGTTAATGACGCTGACGGCAGGGGATCGAGGCAGTGGTGATGGCAGTCGGGGGTAGTGGTGGTGATAATGATTAGTAGTGATATCAGCACTAACAGAACACCTGCTGCGTCGTTGACAGGTACACTAAATAACACTAAGCCCTAATTCGAACCTAATAATGGACGATTCATAGAACTGAGATGTGATGGGCAGTGACATAGTGGTGACGGTGATGGGCTGATGATGAGTGATAGTGACGATCAAAATGAAGAGTATGGTGATCGAAAAATGAGAGACAGTGAAATGGTAGTGATGTGTAATAGTAATAATGAAGATGATGAGAGTTGGTGATAATGGTGATGATAAATGATGACTGTAATGAGTAAAATGACTACAAAATATAAGTAGTAAATGAAATGATGAGTGGTGATGATCGTAAATGTTATGGTGAGTTTTGGTGATTGATATGCTGCTGGTGGTGATGAAAACAGAATAATAATACGTTTTTTCCTCTATGATCAGGAAATAAATCTAGTGCAGACCGTTAAATGTTGTTGATGTTGATAGCACATATAATTATGATGATAATGATAGTAATAATAATGATATAATAATAATAATAATAATAATAATAATAATAATGGTGGTGATGATGCTGTTCGTAATGGTTGTAATGATGACGGTGTTACTACTATTACTACTACTACTACTACTACTACTACTACTACTACTACTACTACTACTACTATCGTTATTATTATTATCCTCATGATCACTCTTATAACTACAACACAATATACACAAGCCACCGCCAGAACCACAACATTTCACCCCGGAAAACAAATAGATAAATAAGCAAACAAGGGATACAGACATACATGATTATAAGCGCAATATAATTTTTTTCCTCTTAATGAAGCGCTGACTGAGGTAAAATTCATTAAAATATACCGTCCTGACTCTGTCGACCAAGTTAAATCCAGCCTTGTCTGTTTCCTGGAATGTGGCTTTTTTTCATATATTTGTTTGTTTCTTCACAGTCTGCGCCCGTCGAGGTGATGAGGGGAAAAGAGACGAACAGTATAGAAAAAAGTCTAGTAGTTGGTAGAATGATCTGAGAGTGGAAGGCAGCTGAGGTATACATAATCAGCAACATGCATAAAATTGTATTGTGTATGGAAAAGACGGAAGAGTTTTTTTTTTCTTTTATATTTACGACTACAAACAAGATGAAAATAATATTAGCTTTTATTATTATTAGTCATTTTTTCTTGCATTTCTTTCCTTTTATTATTTCTCTCTCTCTCTCTCTCTCTCTCTCTCTCTCTCTCTCTCACTCTCTGGTAAATCCTTTTTCCACAAAAATACTCTCACAAATCCACAAAAAGGGACAAACATATGCAGCGGCAGGAATCACGAGACTCCAAGTGACGGTATCAAATCCACGCTCAAGTTTAGAGGTCTTCGCTAAAGTGGTAGGATAAGTCACAACATTTTCCTTTTTCGTGTCAGGGAGGCTGGGCAGAAACATAGAATTATTATGGAAATGCCATCTCAGTTTGCTTTGGTTTCTCAGGTATTTCAGTGCAAGAATTTTTATTTTGGAACAGGTTACGTCACAAGAAGAAGGAAAATAAAAATATATGATGAGAGTTGGCAGATATTTCCAGTGTGAGAGAAATGTGAAGAGCGAAGATGCAGATAAACTTTTCCATTAATTTGACGGAAATGGGCGACACAAGTGAAAAAAAAAAAACATCAAATTAGGCATCGGTGTTAGAAAATTTGTTGTTTATTTTTCACTGTCTGAATGGCGAAACAATTCTTTTGACATATGATAAATGAACGTGGGTCTCTTTTCTGAACTTTTAACTCTCAACACCCTCTATTTCCAAGAAGAGAGAGAGAGAGAGAGAGAGAGAGAGAGAGAGAGAGAGAGATAACAATGAAGCTGCGTCGTCTCTTTTATCTCCCTTAATATTTATCTTCTATTTACTTCTCATTTCTCTCCCTTAGACGTTGCTCACTTCCCCGTCACCTTTACCCCTTAACTAATCTTCTCCAAACGTTAGCAAAAGTCCGTGGTCGACCTGCTCTATATTTCCTTTTGAGGTGGAGTTCGGAACGAGGGAAAGTAGACCGAGGTGCTGTGAGGCATAGCAAGGCAATGAATATCTTAGCATGTAGGGCCTTGGCTTCCTCTGTGATGCTGCTTCTTTGGATACCGGCTAAAGAAACAGCTTAACTCAGTGCTGTGTTGCCCTGGTGGTCTCTCAGGTAATAGGCGGAGGGAAGATGCTATGATAAATGAAAAGGTAGATATATTAAGAGTTTTCGTGTCTCGTCTTGCCCTCTCTGACACGGCTAAAGGCCTCGCGTCTGTTTGTGTGTGGCAGTGCGGTAAAGGTAAATATGATTACATGCTGGTGGTTGTCTTTATATGTTTGTGAAGTGCAGGATCAATGACGCAGACGTAGCAGCAGCCGCCCTCAGAAATCAGATTAATTTGCGAACAAAGCAAGGGCAAGCCAGCGGCCATCCACAACTACGCATGAAAGATTCAGAATTGCAGCACACACAGTTGGAAGGTTATCTTAGCTGAGGCCTCAAATATAGGAAAACACTTTTCCCTTGAGTGTGTGTGTGTGTGTGTGTGTGTGTGTGTGTGTGTGTGTGTGTGTGTGTGTGTGTGTGTTTGTCTGTGTCTGCGTGTGTTTGTCTGTGTCTGTGTAAACTAGAGATGGGCGTGGAAAATATAATGACTCACAGTTAAAAAAAAAAAAAAAAAAAAGAGTTTGCTGGAGGTAATGGATTATGACAAGTAAAATTCGTGTTTTCTGAATGAGAGAGAGAGAGAGAGAGAGAGAGAGAGAGAGAGAGCAGACAGACAGAGCACACAAAGTCACAAAACCAGACAGAGGCTGCGAGAGATTGTAAAAAAGAAACATAAACAAGAACTTCGCAAGACAAACTACCTAACTTCATAACAAATTCATAAAAAAAAAATTATAAGAAAAATAACCTTCCTTCTGAAAAAAAAAAAGAAATTCCTATGAAACCAAACAACGATCACACCCAAAACAAACCACACCACCACCACCACCACCACCATCACCACCATGTCCTTACACAACCTCATGACCCGTTAACCTTCCTCTTCTCCTTTCATCCCCTTCGATCTTCCCTAGAATCTCACTCTTAGCCCTTCACCACCACTAACCGTCTATGTCTTTCCCTTTAGCCTGACTTAGCCCATGCACTGACAAGCGGCCTGTCTCTCTCCAAGGTTTCCGTCAACCTCTGCAGACAGGGTAATGGAGACGTGTGGTGGAGATGGCTCGGACAGACTCCTCTATTTTACGCTCAGTGGACTCTGACGAACTGTGCCTCACCTTACCTACATCACCGAGGGACAGAGGGAGAGAAGGAGAGGAGAGGGAGAGGGAGATGTTATGGAGAGTGGAGGGTGCGAAAAGTGTTATAGTTCGAGGATACTGGAATAGAAAGGAAAATGTTGAATGGAATAAAAAGGAGAAATATTTGAAAACATATCCAGGAAAGGAATAAGGAGATAGCGTGAAGACAGGCGGAGAGGAGAAGGGTGGAGAGGTGGAAACGCAAGGAGTGATAAGGAAGGAAAGAAGGAATTTACGCGGAAGAAAAGAGGAAAAAGAGAAGAAAGATAATTCCGCAAACTCGTGAACTTGGCGTGTGTGTGTGTGTGTGTGTGTGTGTGTGTGTGTGTGTGTGTGTGTGTGTGTGTGTATGTGTATGTCTGTGTGTGTGTGTGTGTGTGTGTGTGTGTGTGTGTGTGTACGTCTGTGGAATGGAAAGAAATAAAGAAAGAAAGGAAAAATAATACAGATTGACGTAAAAAACAACAACTCTACAAAAACAAAGCCAGCAAAGCCGATGCAAACAGTAAGATACATAACAAGCAATCAAATCAAGTTTGCTGAAAAGATATGAAGAAATAAAACTACTGAAAAAGAGAGAAAGAGATAAAGGAGAAACTGGACTTAAAAAAAAAATGAATAAATAAAACACATCAAAAGCGAAGAAAAGATAGAAAAAAAAAAGTGAGGGAAGTGATGGATTGAATAAGTGATGGCCAAATAAATTTTACTTTCGATCCTGTTGTCTGCTGTGGATGGGAAACGAGAGAGGGAGGAAGGGAGTGAGGAAGGGAAAGATAAAAGATAAGGGGCTTGGCGGGAGGTGGGTGAGGAGTAAGGATTGGAGGCTTGACGTGGCTGGCTGTGGTATGTAGAGGAAAAAAATAATGCCTTTGTGGCGTTTAAGGTAATACAGAAAAAAAAAAAAAAACATGAAACAGAAAAGAAGACTAATACAGAAGAGGGTAGGTGGGAACGAAGGGAGACTTTAGCATCACAGGTGCAAAGGGAAAAAAAAAAAGATAAAAGTAAGGAAAAAAAAATGTTGAAACCTAAATGCAAGTCTCATGAAGCGAGGAGAAAAACTGAAATAAGAGGATTAGAAAGAAACAAAAAATAATAATATTGGGCATAGCTCAATGGTGGGATAAGAAGAAAAATGGCTGAAGATAAAAGATAATGATATAAGTCTAACCCTGAACATAAAGAAAAGAGAGAGAGAGAGAGAGAGAGAGAGAGAGAGAGAGAGAGAGAGAGAGAGTGTCTGTGGATGAAGCTACATAGAAAATACAGGTATTTTCAAGTTACTGCTCAGAGAGAAGAAAAACCGTCAGTACAGACGCGAAAAAAAAAATGGGGCATGATTATGTTAGAGAAGTGGAAAAATAAATTGAAAGGAAAAACTGGAGAGAAAGCTGTTTTCATGAGAATAAAAAGTGTAAGGAAAAAAAGGCGTAGAAAAAAATGTAGGAAAAAGAGTATATGAAACTGATGAGAGAGAGAGAGAGAGAGAGAGAGAGTATAGGAAAGTGAAGCATTGTGTAAAGGATCATACGGAAAGACTGCAAACTGGGAAGAAAGAACATAGGCAGGAAGGAAGAAGGAGAGTGAAAATGAAGGGAGAGAAAGCAGTTCGGAACGAGGAAAGCAACTCCGGAGGAAAAGAAGATGGAGACACTGTGTGAGGAGAAACCAGCGTGAGTGGACGAAGAGGAGGAGGAGGAGGAGTGAGGGGAAAGGTAACATCCTCTACACAAAGGCAACAGGACAAGGCAGTGAAGGCAGAGCTAAATTTATTGACACACTCGTGATGGACTGAGCAAGAGAGAGAGAGAGAGAGAGAGAGAGAGAGAGAGAGAGAAGAGAAAAAGACATGAGATAGACAGGCTGGTAAAACTGACGAGAGGAAAACTGGGAAAAGGAGGAAAGAGAAGCGGTCTAGGATAAAAGAGGAAAAGAATGCAAAAGGAACAGAGAGAGAGAGAGAGAGAGAGAGAGAGAGAGAGAAATTGGGAAAAGTATAACAGGAAGAGCGAAATTGGGGCGAGAAGGACTAAAGGACGAAAGACCAGTTTTTGAAAGGTGTGATGCATTGGAATAATAATTAATTCATGGAGGTAATCACAATATAAATCGAAGGAGGGAGGGAGAGGGAATGGAATGCTAATGGAAAAGAGGAAGCAGAGGCACAGGAAGAGGAGGAGGAGGAGGAGGAGGAGGAGGAGGACGAAAGCACAGTTATGTTACTCCTATTACCATTTCCATTACCCTATCATGGTCGTTCGCATGGGAGCTAAACGACTCAATGATGCGCGGCGTAACGACCATAGCGATTCTGTCTGTAGATTAGAGAAGGTACATACTCCGCCTACCCCCTTTCCCCCTTCTCTCCCGTCCCCACTCCCTACCCAAATTTTAATGTAATAAAGTACGAATGAAACAACGGAACATTTCGCAATCAATTAAAACACATCGCTCTTAAATTTCGAAAGCACGTGAACGAACGAAAGGTTATAAGCAGCAAATAGGACACGTGTTTACTTTCTTTTTTTTTTTAAGGGTACTGGATTAGCAGGTTTAGGCGGGGGTGGCGTTGTTAGTGGCGCTGACCGGATTAAGCCAGACTAATTTGGGTTTGTAATGAACTAACAAGATTGCGCCTTTGTGTGTGTGTGTGTGTGTGTGTGTGTGTGTGTGTGTGTGTAAAGGTACTATTTTGATGCGTATCTTTTCTTTTTATGACCATCCAATAGGAAAATTCTGTTTAGGAGTCACTGCCCCGTTGGATTAAAAGTAAATATTACCTTGCACAGATGCGGACGGGAAACGATGTAAAAATAAACTATGCGATCTGAATCTCTATAACCACCACTTCCACTTACTAACACAAGATCAACGACAACAGCGACACTAGTAACTCTGAAGCTGCTAATGTTACTAATACAAAAATTAAGCTAGTGATAAATATAATGATGGTGATGATGGTGGTAATGGTGGCGACGTCTTCGTCATGGGAATAATGGTAGTGGTGATTGGATCTGCGAAAGTCTCTCTCTCTCTCTCTCTCTCTCTCTCTCTCTCTCTCTCTCTCTCTCTCTCTCTCTCTCTCTCTCTCTCTCTCTCTCTCTCTCTCTCTCTCTCTCTCTCTCTCTCTCTCTCTCTCTCTCTCTCTCTCTCTCTCTCTCTCTCTCTCTCTCTCTCTCTCTCTCTCTCTCTCTCTTCCTAATGATTAAAAGACAATCGAGATCTTTCAGAAAGTTTATATCTATCGCAAAAAGGAAGGGAATAGTTTCTCGTCAGGTACCATCTTTAGCCGCTCGCTTGGGGTATGCCAGCCCACCCATTCTCCTTCTACCAATACTTAATTATCCCTATCTTAGTTTCCTTATTACATGTTCCACCATTTATGAATAGTACAATTAATTATCTATAGACTTTTCTCCTAACTGTCACAGAGAGAAATAATTGCTGTAATATTAATTGATACATATTTATTTTTTCATCGAGACAGGTAGAGTTTTTTTTTATGCAAGAGGGAAAGCTGGCCAAAGGCAACAAAAAACAAAGAAAAGGCCTACTTGATTGCCAGTTCCCTAAAAGTGTCATAGAGTTAGTCTAGGACAAATTTCTTGAAACCTCCCTTTTAAAAGAAGTTGCTTTGTAAGAAGATGGAAATACAGAAGCAAGCATGAAGTTCCAGAGTGAGGCAGATTATGCATTTCTGATAGTCGATGGGGTGTTATGTATCTGTATGATGTCTATTTGCGTTTATTAGTGATATCTGAAACTCTCTGGACCACTTCGGCTATCAAGGAAGGAGGTGAGGGTTCCGGGGATGTTGGACGTGACTGGGAGTGAGGGTGAAGGCGGAGGGAGGAAAGTTTTGGGTGTTAATGTAATGAGTGTAAGGTCTGACTGGCAGGAGCGTGAGTGCCGGGCTGGTGCAGTGGTGGCGGACGCTCCTTCTCTTTTGTTTCTTCCTTTTTATGTACAATTATCACATTATAATCTCCTATTTTATTCACCGTATTTAAGGTTCATAATGCTTAAATTATTATTGGCAAAGGAATGATGTTTTTACCTGGTTGCATTCGTTCCTTTCTTCCAGAACACGCCGACTCCTCTCCGTTAAGTAATGAACCCGCTCAGGCCGATGTTTCACAATACACGAAAATGCATTGGATGATCAAGCTTGTATATCATTTTTTTACTCTTTGCTCTGCTTTGTTATAACCCAAACTTGATGAAAGAAGTATTCGAATGAAAACTGTATGCAACACGTTATAGAAAAATAGGAATCTGCGCTTGTCGAAGAAAAAGTGAATAAAAAAGTGTTATCAGGAATGAAGAACACACTCAGAGAATCATATACGTTTTGCCTTTACTAATGTAAGACTTTGATATAGATTATTTGTTTATAAATTGGGTATATTTCGGTATGAGGTTCTGCATTTCACTGTATTAATCACAACTTGCGGCTGTGAAAAAAAGTTAAACATGATTACATAAATTCAACAGATATATTAAGCGTTCCTAGTTAATTAGTTATAGTTAGTAAGCAGCAGCAGTAGTAGTAGTAATGATAGTAGTAGCAGTAGTAATAATAGTAGTAGTAATAGCAGCAGCAGCAGTAGAAATAGTACCAGCGTCATCACCATAACATTACTCAGTCACTCCATAAACTCTACGAAAACTGGACTATCAGCCGTTTAACTACACACATTTAAAACAAACTCTCACCTGCACCAATGACTATTCCTTTGTCTGATTGCCTCGCACGCTATAACACATAGGCGATCCGTCACCGAGGGGAAAAACGGCGTCATAAAAAGCTTGTTAGGAGAGGCAGGTATGGCAGGCGAGGGGAGGAGGAGGAGGCATTGCAACGGTGACGGATTGCCCTAAATTAAGGACGAACGGCAGGAGGCAGATGTGATTTACGTTAGGAAATAGAAAAAAGGAAATAGAGCGATCAATCTAACGGGACCCCACCACAATGGCTCCGGTAATGGCTCTTATCTATGTATAGGAGCGTTGTATTGTTGTACCGGGGCCATCAGCAGCATCTGTAGTACCGGGAATATGTGTGTGTGGTGGTGATGGAGAAATGGTGTAGGTACTGGTGATGCTGGCTGGTGTTGTGACGAGTTAGAAAGATGGTTAAGGAAGGAAGTACATGAGATAGAGATGGTTTTCGATGATGTATGTGGCAGACTCGCTACCCTTCTCTCTCTCTCTCTCTCTCTCTCTCTCTCTCTCTCTCTCTCTCTGGTAAAAATAAACAACTATCTCGTCAGTGCGCAACCACAAAAGTAAGTCCATGGAGGGTGATGCATACAGGTGTGTGTGTGTGTGTGTGTGTGTGTGTGTGTGTGTGTGTGTGTGTGTGTGTGTGTGTGTGTGTGTGTGTGTGTGTGTGTGTGTGTGTGTGTGTGTGTGTGTGTGTGTGTGTGTGTGTGTGTGTGTGTGTGTGTTTGTGTGTGTGTGTGTGTGGAGGAAGGATTAAATGTCAGCATAGGCCTCTAAAGAGAGCAGGTCTGAATCCTATTGTGAAGTAAACAGCTGAAAGTTAGCTTCCATGTCGACCAATCACGTTGCTTGATTTTTTTTATCGTCTAATTGTCAAAAAATTTGAGAGAGAGAGAGAGAGAGAGAGAGAGAGAGAGAGAGAGAGAGAGAGAGTATCGTGTGTGTGTGTGTGTGAGAGAGAGAGAGAGAGAGAGAGAGAGAGAGAGAGAGAGAGAGAGAGAGAGAGAGAGAGAGAAATAAGTAATAAAAGAGTGTGAATGCTATGAGTTTAGAATGTCATGAGCGAGACTGGAGAAAATACACTAACACTAAAAATGTCTAAATGAAAGAAAAATTAAGGAAAAAAAAAAGAAAAAGAAATAATTACAGAAATCCATCACAGCATTAACCTTTCATATTTCTCTTTTCCTTTTTCCTTCCTTCCTTCCTTCCTTCACTCCTTCCTGCCTACCTTCCTTCCTCAGCTTTCCTTCATTCATCGGTGCTGGTAAGGTCTAGAGGAGGAAGAGGACGACCGTACATTACTCCTTTACGTCTCCTCGTCCGTAATGATTTAGTAGAGGCATCATTGCGAGCCGCAGACCGAATGAAATAAAAGGCACTCCGCTCACCGATGATACTGATGCCGTAATGAAATTTGGTTTAAGAAAAATGGAAAAGACAAGTGAAGGTAGAAAATAATGTATATCTATCATCGGCATAAAAGTTGAGCCGGTCGTTGGTTGATATTAACACTTCAGCTTCAAGATGATATCTCTCTCTCTCTCTCTCTCTCTCTCTCTCTCTCTCTCTCTCTCTCTCTCTCTCTCTCTCTCTCTCTCTCTCTCTCTCTCTCTCTCTCTCTCTCTCTCTCGTAATTAATTTCAGTTCATAAAGTCTACGAATTTAATACAACATTTACAAAGTTTAGAAGTTACTCCATATTCATCTCTCTAGGCCCTTCGTTATTGCACAGGAACCGCTGAAGAACTGCTCTGCTAATATGAAATGTTACGCTCGTGCGCACCCATCCACCCACCCACCCACCTACCCACACACACACACACACACACACACACACACACACACACACACACACACACACACACAAAGGAAAAACAGATAAATCAGGTGATTTCTTTCTGGCACTAATCTCTGGATTCATTTGTACTAAAGCTTCAGCATCATTCAAAAAACAATATTACATGCGCGTTTATATTGTAAAAGTTAAATGAGTATAAATGCTGCTGTGTGTATCACTATATGATTTTTTGCCGAGTCATATGATTATGTAGTGTACGTCACCCCGTAAATTGAATTATATATTAGAGGGGTTGTATGCAATGCCGGGCCGGTTCTCATAACAAGCATAGTCTCCAGTTGGAAAAGTGTAGTCAGCGGAACAAAATAAAAATGCAGAATTGAAAGAGAGTGAGAGCTGCGTCAAACACTTTTGTTGCTTATAGATCCCTTTTTGTGCTTGCTGAACCTTAAACACTATTCCGCCTCTGCTCGTGCATCAGTTGCAATGCGATCACCACTACCACCAAAGAAAGACATAGCAGAAAACACCATTAAATACTACTACTACTACTATTACTACTTCTTTTTCCACTACTACTAATACTTTTTATTCTTTCTTTTTACATTACTGCCTATAGCGCCTGTAGGCTCACTTGAAGGGTATGCAGGAAGCGCTGTTCAGCTTTCGCCCATTAGTGGCGCAGGCAATTTCATTTATAGTGGTACCCATACTAGGGACCATATCACCACCCAAGCTCATCTTGGGTGTAACCACCTAGAACCTGGGTATCATGGTGACATGTAGGTAACTTTAAACCACTCGACAAAGTTTTTAAGGCTGTACGTGGTGGGATTCAAACCTACGCGTGCACGTCTGCCCGATGCCACGCTCACCACCTTATCCACTACGCCACCGCCTTCCTCCTCCTCCTCCTCCTCCTCCTCCTCCTCCTCCTCCTCCTCCTACTCCTACTACTGCTACTACTACTACTACTACTACTACTACTACTACTACTACTACTATGACTACTACTACTACTGCTGCTGCTACTACTACTACTACTACTACTACTACTACTACTACTACTACTACTACTACTACTACTACTACTACTACTACTACTACTACTACTACTACTAAGGCTACTGCTGCTAACGCTTTTGTTGTTTTTGTTGAAGTTTGTGTTACCACTAGAGTTGTTATCTTTTGTTGTCGATTGTTTATTGTGCAAGGCATTGGTGGTGTTGGGTATTGTATTGATGGCTGTGTAATCATTGTTCTTATTTTTCTCTTTTTGTTCTTCTTAATGCTGTTATGTTTTTAAGTTGTATTTTAGCGTCGATGACCTGGTGATATAATAAAGATGAACAAGAAGTCAAGGACCACAGTACCATAGATGATGAGAGAGATCCAATGTTGAATAAGTAATAATAATGAAAAATGGTAGGAGAAAAGCGGCTGGAGAAGATTGAGATCGTTGCACTTATTCGAAGAGATTTGATCTTGTCTGAAAGAAAAAAATAGTAGGATCAGTAAAAATAAGAAAATCATATAGTGTTCGATGTGACCTAATGAATGAATAACAGCATCAATGATCGTTATAATCTTGGTAATTTAAAGGGAATGGTATAAACATGAACGAAGAAAAGTTCAACTAGAAAAAAAGTTTAGTTACAATGGGAATTTGTTCTCCCGAGTATGATGTTGGTGGTGTGTGTGAATTAAAGCACCGCAGCCCAACTCTGAGATTCTGGAAACTAAGGGGAAAGATGATGGATAATTGTTATAATTTCCTCCACTTGGCGTACTAAGTAGAATTTATAATCGTTAGGAATAAAGACCTCTGCTTTATATATCACAGTCACAATTTTATGATGCGTAACAGCAAAGCTTTTACCTCACTAAGTCCACTAAATAACAGTAAAATATAGCTTCTGTACAGTTTCTTTTTATTCTTTTTTTAGTAATTTCCGGGCTCGTGCTGCACCACATGGGGAGGTGATGGAGTGTGATGGATGGTTATGGGGCGCGATGGGTGGTAATAGAAGTGGCTGAGAGGCAGTGTGCTGCTGAAAGGAATGGGAGGGTGATGGTGAGTGATGAGTGGTGATGGTGATGGCTGGCAGAGGGTCTAAGCTTTACCGACAGTGTACTAAAACAGCAGCTACATTAAGCCACGTCGTAAGAAAGGACCTGACGAGTGTCGCTTTCACTGTAACATTTTGCTTGACAGAATAGTATGAAAGGTAGAAATATTGCAGTTCCCAGTTTTATCAGCAATGCTTATAAAATTTGCGGGTATCTTATATAAAAATTCTAATAGTTTTTTTAGTCATGGATACAAAATAACCACACATATTATGGCTGAAATAATTAGAAGACAAGGTTTGATGAATATTGTTTGATGGGAAGGCTAAAATGAAAGTAGCTGCAGAGAGAGAGAGAGAGAGAGAGAGAGAGAGAGAGAGAGAGAGAGAGATACAATAATTAATTTAATGAACTCTATAAAGAAAGAATCCGTACCGTGAATGAAATTGGAACTTGATTTTCATTTTCCATTTATTTTTGTATGGCAGTCTTAAACTCCAGTCCACACGGCAGAAAACTCATCATTACTCATTATTTCACCACACTGACATCATCACCACTACCACTCAAAATGTAATACAACCCTCACCACACCACCACCATCACCACACAAGCAGACCTCACCACACCACCACCATTACCACACAAACACCATCAGCATTAGCACAATCTCCAACCCCACTCCCTCCACACCATCACGTCACCACACAAACACCTTCAACGCTAATCTGTCAACACTTTCTCTTCACCACTACAGCACCCCACCACACCACCACACCACCACACTCCCAGAAGCTCAATAGCACCACTCCAGTCACTACAGACACTTCAATCCACACCTCCACACCGTACCACCTGTGACCACTACTCCTTTCTTCACTCAGTAATACCAGGACACTCATACACACTCCACACCACCAACACCACCACCACCACCACCATCACCGCCACCACCGCCATCACTCGCATATCAAGGAGCAATCATCATAACAGAATTACCTCACCCGCACCACCATTATCACCACGCGCATAACCTCGTTGCCACCACCATTACCACAATTATTACCTCCACACGGCTGGAGCCACCACCAGCACCCCATCACAATACCAGAGAGCCCCCTCAGCGCCATTTTCCTCGCGCCATTAAACCTTTGCTACTCCATATAAGCAAACAACAGCGGTTCAACAGTAAACTCTTTTATCTTTCCCGTTGTCGGTGTGTTTTTATGTGTGTGTGTGTGTGTGTGTGTGTGTGTGTGTGTGTGAATAGTTATGTAATTTGAACATTATAAAGGCGATATTGTGCATATTTGATTCTATTCGTATTACTCCTCACAAAAGAAGAGAAAACGTGAACATGAGTAGTTATAATTGATGATCGCCACTGCCGTACGTTGATTTGTATTCATGTTCAGGTAGAAAATATGTATTGGTCAACCATGCAGTGCAATTATTAGTGCTAGTGATGATGAGGATAATGACCAGACAACATGATAAAACTAAAGATAATACATGTAACGACACGAGTTGCTGCTTAAGTGTTGTGCATTTGTCTTCTATTTACTTGTCTCTATGTAAACGTCTATTTGTACATGTGTCTCTATCAGTTTGTGTGTATGTAGGTCTGTCTTTTTTTTTCATATATTTACTAAGGATCATTAGGAACATTATAGTGCAGAAAAAAAGTGTCATCGAGGTACAAGTATTTTTCTATTCATTCATATATTGATGAGACTATCCATCAGTGTATATGTGTATTTATTTATACAATTTCTATAGTCTTCAGTCTGTTCAACTAACTGTCTATCTTCCTCTCGTTATATGACGTATCCCACATCCATCCGTCCTTTCTCCCAAACACACACACACACACACACACACACACACACACACACACACACACACACACACACACACACACACACACACACACACACACCCTCTCTCATCCTATCACACACACACACACACACACACACCCATCCGTCCCTCCTCCCAAACACACACACACACACACACACACACACACACACACACACACACACACACACACACTGTTCTGAACACCCGTCCCTGTTTGTTGAAAATTAAATGCTAAATATTTTTCATTCATATATTTCATACATTCATAACCATGCAACACGTTATTTTTTTACAGAAATATTCTGCCGCACAACATTCATCGCACTGTTTATACATAATGGATTTTCATCTCTGCAGTTTTTTTTTTTTTTTTTTTTTTTTTGGTGGGGGGGAGAAGGTTAACTTTTTTTATCCCTTTTCCTTCCTCTTTTTATGTATTCATGTACGCTTCTCCTTTTCGTTTTTCCTCATGAATATTCTTTCATGTGTTTTAAAAGGATTTTCTTTATTACTGAATTTTTATTAACTTTTTTTTCATTTTACTTTATTTTTTCTTCTCTCTCTCTCTCTCTCTCTCTCTCTCTCTCTCTCTCTCTCTCTCTCTCTCTCTCTCTCTCTCTCTCTCTCTCTCTCTCTCTCTCTCTCTCTCTCTCTCTCTCTCTCTCTCTCTCTCTCTCTCTCTCTCACAATCATAGTCCATTTCCTCTCATCCGTAGGCACCGCGTGATACATTCTGGCCACGCTCGTATTTCATTCATGTCGAATTCGTTTTCCCTTCCGTCTGTGAATAGAGAAAAAAATGCAGTGTTTTCCCATGAAGCAGATAGGACACTCTGTATATAGCCCTCTCTCGGCCACTACCTCCACTACTTCCGTCTCTCTGCCAAACAAGAGTCGCCCGCCGCCCTTCGGATGTGTGCAACCTGGTAGTGATCAGTGTCGCTTTACTTTCTTTTTTCTCTCTCTCTTTTTTATGATACAGACGATAGTGATGATAAGCTTTTGTTTAACTGCGATGAACTTGTCGGTGAGTGATATTCTGTTATAGATGCTGCATTGGGGTAAGTGTTTACGTACTTTATATTTCTTTTGTGTCAGGTCATTCTTTGTCTCTCCATTCATCCTATTCTCATTCTATATATATACCTATTCCTTTGTCTTTTCGTTTATGTTGTTTTGTATCCTTGCTTCAGTTCATCTATCTGCCTCTTTTTTTAGTTCATGTATTTATGTTATATTGTTTTTTTTTTTTGTTGTTGTTGTTGATCTACACATCGTTCAATTCTTTAATCTCTTCTTTTCTCTATTCACCTATCTCTTTCTTAGTCCATCCATTCTTTTTACGATCCATTCACCCCTTTCTTTTCACTCCACTCATCCCTTCATCAGTCTCTGCATCTTTTAATCCATCCCTCCCTCTCTCCATCCATCTATCCTTTTTCCATTCCACCCTCCCACTCTTAATCCACCTATTCTCCTTTCTCATTTCTCTCATCTCTCTTCCAATCCCTTTTCCCTTTCCTTCCTTTATTCATTCATTTAGCTAACTGTCAACCCAGTCAGTTAGTCAGTGAAGCACGCAGTTTGTCAATCAGTCAATCAGTCAGTCATAAAGGCAGTCATAAAGTTAAGCAGGAACAGTTGATACATATATACTCTTCACGTATAAACTTCAACATTTATTCATTTATCTGCTTACTGTGTTTGAATTAACGTTTCATAATCTTTACGTTCAAAAATTCCTTTACTGTTATTTCAATTTGAATCTTGATAGTCTGTAACTCACCAACATCATCATCATTTTCATCATCATTCTCATCCTCATCACGTGGTCTGTCAGATATTCTCGTTACCTGCCATTACCTGTCTGTAAGATGAGACATACCTACGCTTCTCTTTCATAGTTTGCATTGTTTTATTCCAACAGGTAATGAATTTCGTTTGATTATTTCATTTCCCTGGCATTTGTGTATTTTCTTTATCCTTTATTTTATTTGAACATAATTCGCTTTTTTCTTTATCAAATTGGACCCTTCAGCTTTACTATTTTCGTACCTTATAGACTACTAATGCAGTTATCAGAAGTATCAGAGTCAGAGCCAACAGGTATTATTCAATTTGTTTTTTCTTTGTGTTTTTAATGTGTCAGTCTTTATGATATTCGAGTTATTTAGTGTGATCTTTTCTGCACCAAACTGGTATATCGAACTTAAAGCAGAATGTAAATCAGTTCCCCCAACAAAGGCTGCGACGCGGCTGGCAGTTCAAGAGGCTTACATTGGGAAGCTGCCGCCGTGCCTCGCGCCACCCGGACACATTAGGACAAGGAGTGCTTTCAACAGTCCCGGGTAATGGTCACTCCGGCCGGCCCTGCCTCGAGGGACGGCCGCCGTGCCCCCGCAGCAATAACGCCGTGTGCCTCTAGCCGCCGGTTTCCGGCTCTAGGGGTGGCTCGAGGAGACCAGAATCGAACTCAAACTGAAAAATATACACATTTGCCAATGAGATAAGTGGAAAACACGTAAATAATTTTCTTACGAGTTTATACACTGCTTTATGCATAATTATCGCAAAATATATTCCAGAAATTGCACAAAATCCAGTAGTATAGAATAAAAGGAATTATTTCTTGCAGCACCACACCAATAGCAAAAGCAGCAGCATCACCACCACCACCACCACCACCACCACCACCACCTCCAGCAGTCCCCGAGTGCTTCCACAGGCGCGCGGAGACTAATGGTCTTTATTATAAATTCAAAATGTTTTATACATGCCACCGAGCAAAGGGATCCACGGACAAGAATTTGAATCCACGTAATCTTGGGCATTAAAACAGCCACCCCTTTGCCTTTATCTCCCGCCCACAGTACTGTGCGCCCACACTTCGTCCCTTTCCCCTCATGCCGGCCTGGATGTTGATTGGATTCACTACATACGTACCGCTGAGCAGCTCTATTTACCCTCACGTGCACACCTCCACGCCTTCCATGCCTTCGTTCCTCCCACGCCTCCCACACGCCGCCTGACACTCACTCTTACTCCTTTCATGTTAGCCTCGTCAGTGTGTCTAAAAACTCCCTCCCACCTGACACAGAGAGCACTTGTAACACCTCTCTCTCTCTCTCTCTCTCTCTCTCTCTCTCTCTCTCTCTCTCTCTCTCTCTCTCTCTCTCTCTCTCTCTCTCTCTCTCTCTCTCTCTCTCTCTCTCTCTCTCTCTCTGTCTTTTAAACAAATGAAAATGAAAGAAAATATATTGTTAAATTTTACGTCTTTGTTTATGTTCATTTCTCTCTCTCTCTCTCTCTCTCTCTCTCTCTCTCTCTCTCTCTCTCTCTCTCTCTCTCTCTCTCTCTCTCTCTCTCTCTCTCTCTCTCTCTCTCTCTCTCTCTCTCTGTCTTTTAAACAAATGAAAATGAAAGAAAATATATTGTTAAATTTTACGTCTTTGTTTATGTTCACTTTCTCTCTCTCTCTCTCTCTCTCTCTCTCTCTCTCTCTCTCTCTCTCTCTCTCTCTCTCTCTCTCTCTCTCTCTCTCTCTCTCTCTCTCTCTCTCTCTCTCTCTCTCTCTCTCTCTCTCTCTCTCTCTCTAAATCTTACGTCTTTGTTTATGTTCTCTCTCTCTCTCTCTCTCTCTCTCTCTCTCTCTCTCTCTCTCTCTCTCTCTCTCTCTCTCTCTCTCTCTCTCTCACGTTAATGTAAATAAAAAGCGGTTGACAGTTCTAAGATAAACGGGGAGTCGACTGAGTTTGAAGGACAGGCAGACTGGGCAGAGATAGGCCGAAGAAGAGATACAAATGCGAACAGACAGCTATCCTTGACATGGAAGACAGACAGACAGATTAACGGTAAAGGACAGGCAAGGATAAACACAAGCTAAAGAAACGGACAAGCAATATATCCTCAAGATTTACTCCTGTGGCACTGTCTTTCTCTCTCTCTCTCTCTCTCTCTCTCTCTCTCTCTCTCTCTCTCTCTCTCTCTCTCTCTCTCTCTCTCTCTCTCTCTCTCTCTCTCTCTCTCTCTCTCTCTCTCTCTCTGTGTGTGTGGGGGGGGGACGTTGGCTGTACCCTCTCCCCACCAATTCCTGAGATAGATGATCATGTAGCAGAAATTGAGGAATTGAAGCTAAGGTAAGGGTACAGAGAGAGAGAGAGAGAGAGAGAGAGAGAGAGAGAGAGAGAGAGAGAGAGAGAGAGAGACTTTGTGTGTGTGGAGGAGGTAGGTGATAAGAGAAAGTTCACGTAAGAATGCCAAATCAACATTAAGACATTATGTAAATGTCAAATTTGAGACTGTGCCTCTTACTTGATTCTTTTTTTTTTCTTTTCCTTTTTTTGTTCTTTTCTTCTTCTTCTTCTCCTCCTTCTCCTTCTCCTTCTTTCTCTCATTCTCATTATCCTCCTCCTCCTCCTCCTCCTCCTCCTCCTCCTCCTCCTCCTCCTCCTACTCCTCCTCCTCTTCCGTCAGTGTACAAAGTCGGTTGAGAGAAGGTTTACCCACTTTAAGCTTTGCCAAATCTGTTTACATGAGGCACCGCCATGCACAGTGTTCATTTCCATGTTTATTAATTATCTCCCTGGTCATATTTTCTCAGGGGAGAGGAAGGCAGAGGGGAGAGACACGTGTTTTGGTGAATAATGTCTGCGTCAAGTAAGTGCTGCGCTACTGTTTGTTATATGAATAATCTCTCTCTCTCTCTCTCTCTCTCTCTCTCTCTCTCTCTCTCTCTCTCTCTCTCTCTCTCTCTCTCTCTCTCTCTCCCTCTCTCTCTCTTGGGTATTTGCTCTCTTACATCTTCTAGTCATACATTTCCTTCATTTCTTCATACATCATTCTCATTCGGTCCTTTCTCAACTTTGCTTACCCTACCTCTTTCCTTCATTTGTCTCCTCTGTCCTCCCCCTCCTCCCTTTATCTCTCCTCTCTGTTATCCTCCTCTTCTTCCTTCTTCTCCTCTTCCTCCTTCTCTCCCTTCATATTTCAATCAGTCC
>NC_059298.1:11238580-11268580 GCF_017591435.1 Portunus trituberculatus
CAAACGAGAGAAAAAAATAGCATATACTGGAGTGAAAATTACGTACAGTGTTGCACAAAAGTAAATTATGAACTTAATTGCGAATAAGAGTTAAAAGCGAGAGATCCTTTCAGCTCAGAAAACTATTATCATCATCGTCATTATAATTCTCATCATCATAATCATCATCACTTCCTCATTTTTTCTAATAAAAGCACCGATTTTAGCACGGACAATTTCAAGCAAGAGTATTATGCATCCCGTGAGCGAGATCCGAGTTTTAGTGTCCCTTAGTTCTTCACTTTGCTCCCTTCTTCCTGCTTACCGTTCCTTCCTTCACCACAGCCACTCTCGCCACTAACGCACCTCATCACCTCCCACTGGCGTCGTCCGTTCAAAGAGTGTGTATTCAATGCTGTCTGAAGGCTCTCCCCTCTAAGCTGCTCGGATACCTTCGTGAACTAAAGGTATCCACGGAGGGTTAGCCGCCATATGCTTGCTTTCACCATCAAGCGAGAGCCTCTTCCCTTTCGTCTCTCCCTTCACACACCGGGCTTAGTTCCCTTCGCTTCTTTCATTCTGATTCACACCACGAGTATAAATACCCGGCGGTGGATATCCCTGCGCGTAAAAATATTATCAGTGAGAAATAGTCGCGCTTAAATTCATGACGAAAACCAAAGTGGCAATGGTGTTTAGATAAGCATAATTAATTTGGAGCCGCCCAGTTCGATAAGGCCGCTTAATGTGTCTCGAATGTGTTGATTTCTCCACTTTCGCTCGGTTCGACTTTCTCCGTTCTGAGGTGCAGGACGGAGTGTTATGTGTGTTGTGTGTGCAGGCGCCAGGTGTGTGTGTGTGTGTGTGTGTGTGTGTGTGTGTGTGTGTGTGTGTGTGTGTGTGTGTGTGTGTGTGTGTGTGTGTGTGTGTTATAAGGAGCGAAGCTTTGAAAGTTGACTTAATGTTGCGATGATCATAGAGTTCATTTAGTCTTACTTTGTCCTCGCCACAGAACTTTTAATTAATTGTGTTATTTTTTCCCTCTCTCGCTCTTTGAATATTTTTTTGACTTATTTGCATAATTTTTTTTTTCCGTCTTATTTATATCTTGTTTCATTTATCCTTTCGTTTATTTATTTAAAGAATTTAGTCAAATAGACTGATAGACTGGCACAGATATAACTTTACTAATGAGTAGGCAAGCAATGTAGTTAGAGGTTCACACATTATATCTGTTCCTAAGACTCACATTACCGAACAGTGGAAAAAAAAAGAGTAAACAAAGCTGATCGAGAAATATAAATTGATGTATATACTATATAGTCAAGTACAAGGTTGATAAACATGCACATATTTGATTCATTACTGAAACAAATTTTGACATCGTGTAAAGCACATAATGATGAAAAAAAAAAAAAAACGTGAATAGCAAATTTCGTCGCTCTGTGTTCTGCTACCCCGTGCCCAGCTACAGCGCCCCTCCCCTCGCCACCCTGCTGCCCCACCGCAGCGCCACTCCACCACCTCATTTTATCTCTTTTCTACCAATTGCCGTTCGCAAATTCTCCATGTTTATTGATGAGGGACGCTCACTGATTGGCTATTCGAGTTTTTTTTTTTCTTTCTTTTTCTTCACAGCAGCAGGAATTCGATTGGTGACCACGAACCATCATGATTGTGTTGTGTTCTGCTCATGCTTCATGGCGCTCGTACCCTCACCATGATTTTTACTTTAATACATGCCCTCGCCCTTCCCCTGCGCCATTTCTCCGATGAACATCTCCACTAACTTAGCAACCTTTAGATAGGGTTGGGATTACTGCTCGAAAGGAACGTAATGATAATATAAGGAAATCTGCAAGAAGCCGGCAGGTCTACACGCGGTGGTCCCTTTGTCAAAAGCAGTACACTTATATCTATTCGTCATAAATTAATTAATCGGATCTTCATCGAATTCACTGGAAAAGTTATGTATCTTTTTTACCCTAACTCTGCATTTTTCGCAAGTAACTTCATTATTACTAATGTCGTTATAAGCAATCTGGCTTAAATCAGACTTCTATTGCCATCAGTTGATATGTAAATAAAGAGCTCGTATAATATTAATTTCTGTTTATTCATCGACGTCGTATTTGTATTTATTGTTACTTTTTTTCATTATTTCTTCCCTATTATCAAATAAGCGCCATTACCTTTACATAAAGTAATAGTGCGAGTATGAATTAATAAATGAATGAAAAGAAGCAGAATAAAAATAACCCTTTTGTATTTACTTTGTATTACTTTTATTTATATTGCTATCCACAAGCTTTCCTTGCATTGCTATCAAAACACATTAACAACATTTTCAATAACAATTTTACTGATATACGCTGGAATTTCTAGGTCAAAAAACACTAGAAATCTTTACAAACATCTAAAAGAAAATAATGAAAAGAACAGAAAATAATAGCTTCCAATTTGTAGCCAATAGATTTTTTTTTTTGAGACGGGGTGGAACAAAAGAAGTGACCACAAACTCTTTTGTGATCAGTGAACAAGGACAAACAACAGTGGTGGGATTTAGCGCACAATTTCTCTGTGTTTGGCTGCGTTTCCCTTACCCACAGCCACCACATTTCCTTGTTTTAATACAGTATCTATTTTCATCCGTTCGTGTCAAGGGGGTCTTGATTTAATCTCACCACCACTTGAACTGTGAGAAAAATACTAGCAAGACCGGTGTAACAAGATGTTTTGTTTTTATCTCATTTTTCTTGAAAGGTTTGTATCTGTACGGGTTAATACAGTTCACGCCTAGAGTGGGAGAAAACTGGTCATAACAGATTTTTTGACAGGAATAAGGAAGGCTGGACTGAAATGGAACTGTCGGTACATATGAGTAGTAGTAGTAATAGTGGTGGTGGTGGTGGTGACAGTATAATTGCAAGAACAAGTAATGATGACAATAATGTTTATAGTCATTTAATTGATGAATGCTTTAATAACAACTATGTTAATGATGATAATGATAATAACAATGATAATGATAATAATGATAATGATAATATTAATAATAATAATAATAATAATAATAGTAATAATAATAATAATAATAATAATAATAATAATAATAATAATATCCGCAATGCTGTAGTTTCACTAAATAAAGATGTTTATGTTGGTCATCAGTACACCCGTGCAAGAAAGCAGCGGCGGTGAGAACTGGTAGGCGGAGGGAAAACAAAATGAGTGTGAGCTGTCGCCTTCTCGGGGCTTGAGGGAGTGCTCACGCTTGCATGAGGCTGGGCAGTCTGGCCCTGGCCGACCTCTGTAATCACAATTCTCTGCTGCTCCTCGTGATTCTCTCAGTGGCGTCGCATCGCTGTATCTCATTTCCTAATCCGTCATGTTTGCTTTGGTGTCTCATCCTGGTAGCTATTTTCTATTAAATTAGTGAACATTGTATATTCTCGGCTGAGTTTATTCTTAGTTTCTCTAACGCAGATTCACACAGTTGTCAAACATTGTTCAAAAATTACACCGCCGTGACCTTCCAGCCAGACACGAGACACACCTTTTATACATTATGCATTCGGGAACTTCAGCCTCAGTCTGGCCTTTGGAGAGGACGCGGCGACCACCTAAGGTGGTGAGGGATGGGAGAGGTGGAGGTGGCTGGACGCTAACAAAGCGGACGGCTAAATGTCAGTCAGATGGAGTGCGAAAAAATACAGAAAATAGAATGAATGTCAATTTTTTTTTTCTATTCCAGAGCGAAACATCTGGACTGTTCGGACTGAATAAAAAAAGTAAAAGAAAGTAAAAAACAAAGGAAAGGAGCGACATTCAGATTAATTGTATGGTTACAATGACTTTTCTATAAATATAAAGCCATACAAGGAAAAAACTGCAGAGTGAATGGAAGCATAAAGTTCCCCTCTGCAACTTCCTTGTTGTATGAAAATTCTATTTTAAAATCTCTAGGAGGGGAACTCACCACCCTCGGCCATTCTCCTCTCCGCGACATGAACGGAATACGAAGACGTGTATTCGAAACTTCATTTTCTCATGAACATCACGTACAGGTTATTAATAAGCAGACGCGTTAAGAAACATACGTGAGTGTGTTGATTAATTTACTTACTTATTTACTCATTAAGTACTCGTGCAATATTAACACAAACCACAGTCAGACTCTCCTCCAGCGAGGCAGGAATGGTCGAGCGCACAGCATTTGTTCGTCTTCATCAACAAGCAAACAAACACGTGTCGTCACTTAATTATGATATATATAAAATACATGACACTTCCGCTATACATCAAAGACAGGATACACAAACCCCATACTACATTTGCATTTAATAGAGTCAAATGTTCTATCCACACCTGCTGGCATAATTACCTTCTTAATACGAAGTCCATGGGAGAAAATGATTGCACAAAAATATAATAAAGGGGTCAGCAAGACTCTCTGGAAATGAGTTTGAGAGAACAACGCAATTATCTATAATGACTCGCTTCATTGGGCGAAGGGTGGCGGCAGTTCCATCTTGGCAAGGATGACGGGGGTAGGGAGCACCTCGGGATGGCTTGCCAGTGTAGAGCTGGCAGGGTGGCGGGTATAGGAGAAGACCCAAACTAACAAGTTTTTAGTATTCATCGGATGGTTTAATTCAGGATTGGGTCACCATTACCTCACGGTACAGAGTAGTCATCTCAAAACACTCTATTACGATGTATCTATTGATCTACCATGTTTTTACTTCTTCCTGTATTTTCGGTTGTTATTTTTGCATGGTGTTTATTTATAGTTATATATAACTAACATAATTATATAAAGCAATATATAATTGCTCTTTCATTTTCAGAGTTTAATACAGCACAAAACCTTAACACACATTTCACCTCACCTCTGCAGAAGTTAATGCTTCATCACGAAAGCGTAAAGCAATTTTTGTTCCGTTTTCTTTATGAGAAAAAAAATATTTCGGCCGAAACCGAAATAGCCCTAAGGTGCTGCAGTACTCTCATCACCTTGTCCCTAAGCTGTGTCTTGCCATAGCCTGAACACGGTATGCCATTAGACTAAGAATAACTCATCAGGATGGCCACTGTCTATTAGCTAGTCTCTGTTAGGTCTATGTGACGCCGAAAACGTCTATGCAAAACGAATTGGTTGGCAATAGACAATGTCATTATTAAATTTTGATTTCTAAGTTATGGAAATATAATGATTTACTGGGGTTTATATGTTCATGGTTTCTTATAGTCTACTTCCTAGCCCAGAAGAAAAGAAAATATCATACTGACTTTGAGTTATCAATTGAGTAACAAAGTAATTTTTTGGCCCAGAGATGAAGTTGGTAAAAAAAAGACAATGCATGATTATAACCTTAATTTTACTGTTAAAATATTTATGCCGTAGATATGTGTTTAAAATACTTAAACTATTTTAATATATCGATATGTAATGGTAGAATATCCATAATTATAGGATATGCAGTTGCCTATCTTTTCTGTGAAATATTACGATATCTGATAAATCTGGCAACTGCAACGGTAGTTTGGGTCCTATTGGAGCTACACGTTTATTTGTCAAGGATGTACTGCACAAGGCCTCTACAGAGGATAATATTTACACAGATATCCATAAAACAATATTGCAATGTGCAGCAAAATTTTTATAAACAATTGAGTTCAGAATTGAATGGTAATAATATAAGATATTATATCAAAGTGTTTATACAATCAGTAGTACAAGTCTTCATTGTCTTGGTTTCTCTTTTATATCACATATGAAAAGCTCTAACATGGGCACATTCAAGTTGTTAGGTACGCATTAGAGCTTTTCGTTTAATCATAAAACATGTTTTTCATGTTATTATTTGTTTTAGAACATTAGTTTTACATTATTTATCTCCACTTCAGTAAATCACTTAATATTTGCATCAAATTTCACATTGCATCTCTGGCCAACATGGAGCCACTTCATAGCACATTGCTGAACCACACTAAAGATAAATACATGAAAAGACAAAAAATATTAGTGATACTTGACAGGGAAAAACAACCACATCCAATATGCACAATTTACATTCAAAACATTACCATTAATATTTGGGAATGAGGTTATAGCGAGGTAAATTATTAATTATGAAGCGTTATTTCGTAATCATTAAATAATAAAATGTTTCAGCAGTGCGTTAACTTTTCAGGGCGAGGCAATTATCAACCCTACTAAAGGTAACACTAAAGGCGACGTCTCCATTGGTGGTTATCCATAATACTGACACCATCTCGCACCTCGCGTCGAAATAAATAATAGCTAAATAAATAAGATAAGATAAATGAAAATAAAGCATGATTGTCTTCTTAACTTTGGAGACCTCAGCCTCACGTTGCATCTAAGAAGAAAATAACATCAGGGATTTATTAGGATTCTCATTATATACGGAAGATTTTTCTCTTTTTTTGCTAAAGTCTCTGAAAAAGACAAACGTTTATTCATTGCAAAATGAATATATTGCAAAGCCACGTTTGATTAGTATATCTCGGAAATTTCTTGCTCACGTCACAACGGATTTTCAATTAATGATCATTTGCTCTCTATATCGTACTGAAATAGGATGAAACAGCAACAAAAGGGATTGGGATAAACACATCAGTTATCATTGAAATGCATCTTTCAACAAAACACTTTAGTTGTATTGTATTAGACTTGGTGGGCAACGAATTTAGAGCTGGATAATCCATGCCTTGCCAGCAGAGGGGAGGTGCTGGATCTCACTCCGTGGCAGATCAGTCCCTCCGAGGAACTGACAAGGTCAATATATGTTAAATAACACGGCCAGACCCCGACACCTGACGTGCCCTCAGCACCAGGCGATGTCCTCAATTCCTGATAGTGTCTCCAGTATTTGAATGTCACAGCATCTGCCAGTGACAGAGTATTAATGTGACCTTCTTCCATCAGTCTTCCTTCACGATAAAGAATAGACAGCTGTGCTTATCCCAGCGGCAAGAATGACTCACTGTTAAATTCAGTACAAGAATCTCTCAAAACTTGCTTTGAAACATGGTGGCTCATTGCCAGACTCACAATGTCTTGGTCTACTAATTAACATTTGTCATTATTACGAATAGATATATATATATATATAATTTTCATTGTCCTTAACACCTAGTAGTATTTCTTACAGGCTTCCTTGAAATATTCTCTCTCTCTCTCTCTCTCTCTCTCTCTCTCTCTCTCTCTCTCTCTCTCTCTCTCTCTCTCTCTCTCTCTCTCTCTCTCTCTCTCTCTCTCTCTCTCTCTCTCTCTCTCTCTCTCTCTCTCTCTCTCTCTCTCTCTCTCTCTCTATATATATATATATATATATATATATATATATATATATATATATATATATATATATATATATATATATATATATATATATATATATATATATATATATGTGCGTACAGTGAGTTGGGAGGCAGAGGAGGGGGATGAGGCACGGCCAGCCAAACACGCCCTTACCCTGACAATCTCTGAATTAGGGAAGTTAACTCCCTTCCTGGATTTATGGACGCCAGAGAACACACTCATTAAGGAGGATGAGCCGCGTTTGTCATCCTGCCGGGACAAAGTGGTCCATGTTATAAATTACCGCGGAAAAGATAGCCGTTTGGGTGTTTTCCATACCAGGCCGGGGCACCGCGCCGTGGCCCATCTTGATGTACCTCTTGCACGCTTTCACAGCAACTAATGGAGATTTATGGGTCTCTCGCACAATTTTTAATTTCACCAACGGAATATCAGTGAAGGCTTTGTTGTCTTGGTGTGATGAATCCCTTGTGATTAGCAAACATGTGCAACCTTGTGCTTTATGAATCTTTTTCGTATTATGTACTTATCAGTCCGTACACTGATTCCCGTCAGCTCTCTGATGCATTCATTCAGATGCAAACCTTTAATGATTTTTCTATCATCAAAATGCACGTTATAATAATTTTTGAAGTAATTAATCTCATACATTCAAGAAAAAAAAACATCAAATGAGTACAGAAAATATTGACTTTGGAGAAATCATAGCGTGACTTATGAGAGAAATATTATCAGCTTTATCGGTGTTTACATGTCTGAGGTGCTTTGTTTGAATTGCTTTTTGTTTAATTTATGGTAATGGTCTGTCATTACCACCAGTCGATGAAGTGTCTCGTCAGACTGCAGTGTGGAGCGGAACAGTTCGAAACATTATGGTTTTGTAGTAGATTTAATTATTTTCAGTTGCCTGGGAACATATTTCTATTTACCATGCTGAGTTGTCGTAGCAATTCATTTTCTACAATATCAGTAACTACCATAGCAATACTAGTACTACTACTTCTACTAGTTCTGTTACTATTACTACTACCACTACTACTACTACCAATGATAATAATAGTAATAATTAAAATAATAATGATAATAATAATAATAATAATAATAATGATAATGATAATAATAATAATAATAATGATAACAACACATGATGAAAATAATGAAGAAAACAAAAGAACTACAATAGACAGACAACCACACTTTGTCCTCTGTTTAAGATTTATCCCTTTAACTTTAAAAACAAAGTGAAATGGTACGACTACAACTTCTTTCTATTTCAGATCACCAAGGGAATTTTGAACCAAGAAGCCTTTCATCCTCGATCCTCTGCACTTTTCTCGCCTCCACAGTACCTTGAGAGTAACATGGTGCACGTGCCTCTGTGAAAAGAAAACGTACTATAATTTTTTGGCGAAGATTCACAAGGGATAGAAATATTCCTTGCAGTAAATCAGCCCCATGACAAGATAATTACACTTCCATCCTGCATAAACATCATTGCCTTCGTTTTTAGACGTAAATATCGTGCAATCTCGTGAATCTTTAGTGTGTGTGTGTGTGTGTGTGTGTGTGTGTGTGTGTGTGTGTGTGTGTGTGTGTGTGTGTGTGTGTGTGTGTATTTGCCTGCCTGCCAGTACACACACTCCTTTAAGTTTCTGCTCATTTATTAGTCTACCCATCTATCTCGGCACATACAAATACATAGATAGACTAATAGATATGCAATCATTACTGACTCTTGGGGAAAGAAAAATCATTATTGTCAATATTATCATCATCATCAACATCATCATCACCATTACCATCATCACTATCTACATCATCATCATCATCATCATCATCACGAGAACTTGTATGAATTTACGCACCATTTTTACCTCAATGCCTCTCTTTCCCATTCCATCGTTCAATTGTTTTCCCTCTTATTTATTCATCCAGTCGTACTTACAAACACGTAATTTTACCTCGACGAATGTAACCTTCCTTTTCTCACTCTGACCTACTTTTATATTGGCATTCTCTTCGGAGGAATTACGTTGCTAGATACCAAGGATACAATGGATACAATTTTTGCCTGGAATATTCAAGAGGTATCTGCGTTTCCTCAGCTTATGATACTTTATGGTGACTGCACGACAACAAATCTGGCAAAGCTGTTAATTGCTGCCAACTATTTGTGTTCTTGTTTTATTCCTGGTGTGTGTGTGTGTGTGTGTGTGTGTGTGTGTGTGTGTGTGTGTGTGTGTGTGTGTCCGTCCGTGTCCATCATCCTAGCTATCGCTACACGTTCCCCACCAAAGACACACACAAACAAACACATAAACAAACAAACAAGGATAAATTAAAACGACCCTTTTTTGGTTTTCCACTCTAACATTCATTGCTTACAGGATTTCTCTCTCTCTCTCTCTCTCTCTCTCTCTCTCTCTCTCTCTCTCTCTCTCTCTCTCTCTCTCTCTCTCTCTCTCTCTCTCTCTCTCTCTCTCTCTCTCTCTGTTTCTATGAAAATCCTTTACTTATACAAGAGAAGCATAACTCTCATAGTAAACAGAAAATAACCGATTAAAGATCAGATACACATAAGCCAGAGAGAGAGAGAGAGTGAGTGTTAATGATAAAAAAATGGTTCTGTATACCTTAAGTTTTCATATATTCAGGGGTTTAGGAAGATTAAGCACTAGACTATTAAAAACTTTCTCTCTCTCTCTCTCTCTCTCTCTCTCTCTCTCTCTCTCTCTCTCTCTCTCTCTCTCTCTCTCTCTCTCTCTCTCTCTCTCCATTAATCGCAAAAGCCGCATATCCCTTTTCAAACTTATCTCTTCCCTTTCTTTCACTTTTTCTATCTCTCTCTCTCTCTCTCTCTCTCTCTCTCTCTCTCTCTCTCTCTCTCTCTCTCTCTCTCTCTCTCTCTCCCGCATAAATCCGTGTGGCTTTACGTGAAAAACGAAATGCAGTTTGCGTGGAAATATATGAGCATTAAGTGCGTACCCTGGGAATTCCTTCTTTGACAAAATCTGAACTTACAAGACAATAGATAAAATAAAATAGAAATAGTTGACCTTTTTTATGTGTGTGTGTGTGTGTGTGTGTGTGTGTGTGTGTGTGTGTGTGTGTGTGTGTGTGTGTGTGTGTGTGTGTGTGTGTGTGTGTGTGTGTGTGTGTGTGTGTGTGTTTGGTTTGACTACAAATGAATCTGGAAAATGAGACGTGTAGGGAAAAAAAACTACTTGAGGTTGTATTTTGTTTCCCTTCTGACATTGTTTCCTTTTTGTGTGTTGCGTGATGAATTCAATTTTCAATCGAATTATCACTATTAATTTATATGTTTCATTCTTATGATGCACGAATAAGAATAATGCGACTAGTCTCTCATCACGTTCTTTCAGTTAGCTCCGGTCTTCTTTTTTTCTTTTTCCTTTTCTTGCCAGCAGAATGAAAAAGAAAAAAATAGTAATCGTTCCTCGCGAGTAAGGAGGAAAAGGTATTGCATTACGCTAATGTATTGGAGGAAAAAGGTGAAAGGCTCTGCACGTAACGCAGGAAATGAGGCAATGAGTAAATTTGCTTCAGAATGAAAGAAAGTTTTTGTTAGTCTCACCACGCAGGGAAATTGTGAGTGTGTTAACGATGGTAGTAATGGTGATGGATGTACAGGTTATTATTATGATGATAAAGATGGTGATAAGAGGAAGGAATATGACGATGATGAAGAAAAAAATTATGGTATAAAATAGCTAGTGTTTTAGGATCCCCGCAATGGACGAGGAACATGAGGATTATAGATACATAAATAAAATTTAAAAATTCTTCAGTAAAGACTAAATGAATTATATAATAGATATAAAATTCTGAAGAAGATATGTTTTCAAAGGGTATTCGACGATAAAGTATCCCTGCGATCATTACCACCTTTCTCTCCCGATATGGAAATTGTGACTTGGATAAAAGAAAAAAAAAAGTAAAAAAAAAAATATCACTGATATGCGGAACTGAAAACAACTAAAGAAAAAAGAGAGAGAAAGAAAGAAACTTAGTAGAAATTCATAAGAAAACAAGACTGTAAGGGAACCAACAGGAGTACAGAATAGAAATCAGAGTAGAGATACATAAGAACGTCAGAAAATAAAATAAAGAAAAAAGGCAAGAATCCAGTAGGCCTATGCGTGACAGTCCCAGTAAAAAACACACATCTTTATCCATCTATCATCCTTAGCCATAAATTTCCCTAATCCTCTTTAAAAATTCAGGATTTGGGCAGTGGAGAAGAGTTATTTGAATGTCACACGTGCCAGTAACTGAGTAAAAGAGAGAAAGAGTGGAGGAAAGCTTACTGAAAAACTAAGTGAGAAGATATGGTCACCTAAGGATATGTTCTTAATAATTCCGAGTGACATGTGTAAGGTGATTATGTTGTGTGTGTGAGTTTACTTCGACCTTCCCTCAGGTGAAACTTGTAAGCTACTGCGTGACTACATTGATGATATGGAAAGTGAGAAACTGCGAGAATCTGGAGCGTTGTATATTGTTTGTTTTGCTATGTTTTCAGTTTTCCTTTTTATATTTCAGTCCTTATTTCTGTAGCAAATTCATTTTACCATGAATCATACATATTCTTTGATATCAGAACAATGGAGAGAAAGAGAAAGAAAGGAAAAGAAAACAGACTTCCGAATTACTTACAAGCGCCAAGAAATGTAAGGGAGAAATAAGAGACAGGGATAAGTAGAATCTTGGAAGAGTGAGAGAAAGGAAGGTACAAGGGCACTGGCCAAGGGAAATCAAAGTTGGAAAAAAAAAGTGTAAATGAAAGGATCATGTGAACATTTAAGTGTGAGGGAAGGACCAGCAAAGTAAGAGGTGTATTAACAGCAAGGAATGAAATTACTTTCAAAGTGGCCTAACCTTCAATAAAGTTCCCAAAGAGAAGATATTGTATGGTGAAAAGTAAATGACGATGATGTTGATGATAATGATGTAGGCGGAGGATGAAGAGGAAGAGAGGAGTAGAAAAACAGGAAAAAGCAAGAAAAAGATAAAAGACATGAAATAAGCACGAAAAATAGGAATCAAGAAAAGAAATTACTAAAAAAGAAAAAAAAACAAAAGAAAAGAACAGAGAACAAATCAAGAAAAAGGGAAAAAAGGAAAATAAAAAGAAATAAGAAGGGAAGAGAAAAGAAACGAAAAAGAAAGTGGCCATCAAAGATAAAAAGTCAAAACAAAACAAAGGTTACCAGCAAAGACATTCACTCAGTACTGCCTCTAACAATGAACAACTGTATATTATCTCTCTGATTCAGAAAAATAACCAGAACATTCACTACATTCCCATACATTTCACCAACGACCTCTTGGAATATACATTCATATAATTAGATCCGCCTGTTCTCTTAAAACTGTATGAACTTTGCGTAATTCAGAGAGAGAGAGAGAGAGAGAGAGAGAGAGAGAGAGAGAGAGAGAGAGAGAGAGAGGTTAATAGTATGTACCTTTGATTAACGCACTTGTGAATGAATAAACACACACACACACACACACACACACACACACACACACACACACACACACACACACACTAGAAATGCCATGAATATAAAAGATAGAATAAATAGAGCTACAAATGAGTGACCCAATGGAGAGATAGACAGAAGAAGTAAGCAAATTGGAATTAATGCGTAATGAAGAAGAAGAAAAAAAACAAGAATTTCATTAAGGCAAACGATTATGCTTGCTGCTCATCCCTGGCTTCAGAAGAACTCACCCAAAAAGAAAACGGAAGGATGAAAGGAGAAACAATTAAAAAAAAAAAAAAACATTGGGTTCATGCAGGTACCGTCGTCGCTGCTTCTGGGCACTCGGAATGGCGATATGCAAATAAGATTAAGATATTCCTTTGACTTGATTACCCTGTTGCATGTTGACTGTGACACTTACTTGCACTTTCTCCTGTATAGAATCAAGACTAAGGTTAGAACACGGAAGTCCTGAACCTCTTCTTCAACCCTTCGATTCTTTTTCTTGTTTTTTTTTATTTTTTGTTATCCTTTTTCGCTGGGTTTTTTTTTCTTAGCCACGTCTTTCAATTTCTTTTTTTCTCTTGGTCTTTGTCTTGTTGTTGTTGTTGTTGGTGGTGGTGGTGGTGGTGGTCGTTGTCTTCTTTTTTTTCTTCTTTTTCTTCTTCTTTTGCTGCTTCTTCTTCTTCTTCTTCTTCTTCTTCTTCTTCTTCTTCTTCTTCTTCTTCTTCTTCTTCTTCTTCTTCTTCTTCTTCTTCTTCTTCTTCTTCTTCTTCTTCTTCTTCTTCTTCTTCTTCTTCTTCTTCTTCTTCTTCTTTTACTTCCTTCCTTCCTTCCTTCCTACTCGTCTTTCTATTAACTGTCCTCTTCTCCTTCGTCATCCTTCTTCTGCTCCTCTTTCTCTTCCTGTTCTTCTTCCTACCCTCCTCCTCCCTCTCCTCCTTCTCTTCCTCCTCCTCCAACTTTTACTCTTATTCCAATCCGAACTGTTTCTTGACCTTTTATTCTTATCGGACCATCTTTTCCTTGTATTACTTTCCTTGTTTCTCATTTATCTTCGTTTCCTTTACTATGTTTTCCGCTTCCTTCATATTTTGCCATAGAAAATATATTCCTATCTTCCTCTTCCTCAGAGAAAGAGAGAGAGAGAGAGAGAGAGAGAACATAAGGAAAGTTAGCCATTGCTTCTCTTTGCCACCTTCATCATCACGACAGAAGCACACCTGCCTCTGCTTCCACCCACCACGGAATTCTGCCACGCACTAATACAAGGCGAAGGAAACCAATGGAACAGTGCAACAACTTCCTTTTATCTTGGGTTACTCATTTACCGCATTTTCGAAACTATTTGCCATCTAATTCCGGTGACTTTTGACAGGTTCTAGTGGAAATTGTACGCTGTTTTTTTTTTTTTTTTTAAGGGTGTTGTTATTTTAATATTTTCATAGGTTATCCTAGACGGTCGACAGAATCCGGCTTTTCTTTTGTACTAAAAATTTATGCAGCATATCTATTTATCTGTATGTCTGTCCTAACATTAGTTTAATAGTTGCAGTGGAAATTACTGGGATTTTGAAATGAGTTTTAGTGATTTTACTAATAGTTAAGGAGCTTTTACTGAAATTACATGGGTATTGTTGGTGTGTCCATGATTCTCACGATAATTTGACAAAACCTAGGGGAAGTGAAGGTATTTCAAGTGTGTTTTTATGTCTAAGAACAGTTTTCTATTGATAGTTATGAGCTTTCCGAGGTGCTTCCATGATTCTTTAGTACTTTAATATAGATTGTTTATTAGCAACAAGAAAAAGATTCTTGAATTTTGAGAACATTTCATATGAAATTCAAATATTTCAAAATACAGGTCAGCGTGCTAATTCTACCTACATGTTCCCTGCAAAAGCTGGAAAGGAGAGAATTTAATACCTTTACATGTCGGCACGGGAGAAAGCAAAGGGTTAGGTGGCCTTTGAAAATATATTTTGTGAAAGTCCAAACCAGTTCACACTGTGAACCGATACTCTAATGCTACGCGTTCTCTGCAAAACCTACACAAGGGAGCAGTGAATACCTTTGCATGACAGAGCGGGGAAAAATAATGAAAGGGTTCTCATGAGTTTTTAGCGGTAGTGTTGACCTTCCTCCCTGCAGCGCGCCACACACCTCGCGTCTGAAGGGTGAAATATTACAGCTGAGGAAGAGCATGAGTCTTGCCTTCACTGCACCAAGACTTAGCTTGTACATAAGACGGGAAGGTTACATATCAGTCCTTGTCAGAGGTTCGTGACTCTGCTATTGTACTGCGTTGGTTGGTGAGTGATCCTTCTCTCTCTCTCTCTCTCTCTCTCTCTCTCTCTCTCTCTCTCTCTCTCTCTCTCTCTCTCTCTCTCTCTCTCTCTCTCTCTCTCTCTCTCTCTCTCTCTCTCTCTCTCTCTCTCTCTCTCTCTCTCTCATGTGTGTGTGTCCGTCCCACACAAGCAAGTGAACCCAATCCTTCCTCTTACGCACGTCTCTCCTAGCCCATTCTCTCCCTCCGCTTTTCCTCTCTACCCCCTCCCCAGCTCCCACCCTCACACACGACAGGGAGACAGAGACGAAGCGATACCAGCACGAGAGCCAAGACCAGATTCCGCGATGTATGTAGTGTTTCCTTCTTCTTGTAACTTTTTCACCTTTTTTAGCACCCAACAAGTTCTTGCGTTAGTGATGGATGTGGGACGGGAGCTTCTTAGCTAGCACCGTCCGGGACAAAGATATACTGCACGTCTAAGAAAGGAGGAAGAGAAGGACTGACTGCCACTCTTCCGTTCACTTATGGAAGAGGTGCCAAAGCGCAAGTGTGTTAAAGTTAAGTTAGATGGCAGTATTTTTTTTTTTTTTTTTGTATCATGGTGTTCACTCTTCCCGTCTTTCTTTTGTCCTGTTGCTGTCCATTCCACTCGTCACTTTAATTGCGAGGTGTCCAGGTATTTCTTTTTCTTTCTTTTTTTTCTTTTTGTACTTGATTTTTCCCTCCTTCTTTCTTGGATCTGTTAGTCTTCGTCTCTTTGTTGGTCGGTCGTCTTGGTCTGTCTTCCTGTCTCGTTTGTAAGTCCCTTTGTTTGGTGGTCTCTCTCTCTCTCTCTCTCTCTCTCTCTCTCTCTCTCTCTCTCTCTCTCTCTCTCTCTCTCTCTCTCTCTCTCTCTCTCTCTCTCTCTCTCTCTCTCTCTCTCTCTCTCTCTCTCTCTCTCTCTCTCTCTCTCTCTCTCTCTCTCTCTCTCTCTCTCTCTCACACACACACACACACACACACACACACACACACACTATGTAAACTCAGAAAGCATCCACTGAATTGCAATGCTTCGATGGAAATTTAGAGAAAACTGGGGACTACTCAGTATCTTCTTTCCTCTTTGGTGAAACTCTCGCGGCAACATCGACGTCACAACCTTGTACACGTGTCGCTCTTAGTCTATCCATCAAAGAATAAGTTTCAACATCTCAATAACTATTATAATTAGCTGTGTTAAAGCTCCTGTGGCAGCTAAAGCAAGAGTGGCACCAGTGGTAACAATAATGTAAAGAACAACAATAGCAGCAGCAACAGCAGAAGAAGGAGAAGGAGGAGCAACAGAAGCAGTGGCAGTAAGCGAAATAAGACAGGAGGCGACTTGCTTCATTAGTTACGGTGAGCGTGTCCTTGTAAGTGCAGGAGGGAGGGCGGCTGGCGGCGACGTTGACGGACGGTGAGCGGCCAGCCGGAACTTACGGCCCAGGAAACTCAGCAGGGCCGCTGAGGAAGGGAGGGACGTTTTAACCCTATTATCTTGCGAGGTTACTGGAGCGCGGGGACAGGGCGAGTAGAGTCCCTTCGTTCTCTTACCAGGAATCCGTTTGTTTTGTTGGTCGGATTCGACTTGGGAGTCTCAGCTTTGTTGACAGACAGATTAGTGTGGCATTGTGTTAGGCGTCTATGATTACGCATCCTCATTTGTGTGATGCTGCTGGAATAGGCGAGCATGACCTGTATTCAAGAATTACGGATTATATATTCATGAGAAGTTCCTACCCTTGCCCTTAGCACGTGTGTACCGCAAGAAGCAAAATCTGTAAGTGAGGCGTCAGGGGGATCTTCCTGGAGGCGTGATCTCGTCTCAGTGCCGTGATGCTCCAGAGTCTCCTCGAAACTCTTGCTGGCCATGACGTAACCCACCAGGAATCCATTAGGCAAGTTCCTCCTTAATCTGTCTCCAGTTAGGAAACTAATCGCAAGGAACACAACTTGACGCCCGGTAAGTCAGTAAGGAGGAGGGAGCTGGGGACGGTAATTCGGCTTTACCTCAGATTATTTCCATGATATGATAATCATGAGATCCAATGAGGCGTCGCCCTTTACCTTATTTCTATGCTATAAGAATTATAAGCAATGATTAGGAGCTTTCTTTTTTTTCCATGGTATGGTAATTGGGAACAGCAATGAAGGTATAATTTTTTCCATGGTATGTTAATACTTCAAAAGCTTTTTGTTTTCTTGACTTTCTCTTGATTCCATCCGTCCACTCGTATACATTCAGGAAAAAAATAAATATTGCATACCCTCTAAAAGAAAAATACACAGGGGGACACTACAAAATTCAACAAGAAGAACATGACTATTTCCTCTCCGGGCAGGGAAATGTTTGGTGGCCGGTCAAGAAAAAGTCGAGTGTTGTGTTGTGTTTTGGCCTCCGTCGTCCCCTTCCATCGTTGTGTGACGAGTGCCTGGGGTGGGCGAGGTGTACTGGGTGGAGAAGCACACACTAGGCAGGCGGCAAACCGTGTGTCAGGATAAAACGAGGCGGAATTCCTCAAAGGTTAAGGTTGAGTCCTTCCGGTAATATTATGCAAGAGAAACTGTGGGTCCTGCTCAGCGTGGCACCAGCATTAAGGAGGAGACCTCACCCCCGCCAAGACACCTTACTTGGGACCACTGCTACACCACACACACACACACACACACACACACACACACACACACACACACACACACACACACACACACACACACACACACACACACACACACACACACACACACACACACACACACACACACACACACACACACACACACACACACAGAGAGAGAGAGAGAGAGAGAGAGAGAGAGAGAGAGAGAGAGAGAGAGAGAGAGAGACAGACAGACAGAGAGACAGAGATTGATTACTTTTGCTACTGACATTCATGCTTTGTTCTATTACTTCGACACTTCAGATATATCGAGCAGTAGCTTCAAGGCACACAGGAAAGAAGGGAGACGGGCAGATGGACAGATGGACTACGTGGTTGAAATTGTTGGAACAAGTGACAGAACAGATAAATACCTGGATCAATACGTATGATGTTGTCTTACTCATCAATGTACGGATACTGTATTACGTAAATTAAAATGACGGATCACTGCTTAGTCACCGGGATGCAGGCTAATATTTCGGCCTTATATGAAATAAATCTTTCTAAAAGACGATATTAAGATTTTCTGCTCGATGGACGCTACCTCGGGTTGTTGGACACGAGCGTCTGGCTGCTACCAATGTATCACACCCGCTGCCTCCGTTGTGGGAAGTCTAGATGTTAAACCGAGGAGAAAAAATTTTCCTTTTTTTATATATTTGTGACGAGCGAAGTTATCCTTGTACCGTATTTGAGCCTTGATGGGAAGAGGAGGGAGGCAGTGGAAGAGAAGTGGTGGCGAGGTCCTTCAAGAAGACGGCAGACTCGGCTTACTGGTGATGGGCAGTGACTTGGAGTGTACCAGTTTTCTTGGTGAGACAGCCGTTCTGGAGAGAGAGAAAGACTGTTACTGGAAGGACACTCTCTCTTCCAAGTCATGCGTTCTCGTCACTGCTTGCTTTCTTTTCTCTCATTAATGGAAGACACAAAGCGTAAAGAGTTTTTTGTCTTGTGTACTATATTGTATATATATTTGTGTGCCAGTTTCCACGTAGGATCCAGTAGCATTAAATCATCCACAAATAAGTTAATAGAAGTCTAATTCTCCAAAGATAATGAAGGGTAACGTCCGTAGACTTTGTTGGTTTTACTTTGTCTAGACTAGACTAAGCGTGCAATGCCTGGATTATAGTGAATCAAACAGACTGTCGATGCATTTTAAAACAACAGTTAACGTACAAAACAATATTTATACTTACATTCTTTTTTCATTTATTTCAGTAGTCCTAGTAGATTTAATTCCTTTCTATAATTCATTTAATTCAATGATCTCTAATTACGATGGATCACAAATAACTATGGTAAGTTATTTATGCGTTAGTAATCTTTTCACAAAATATATATGATTAATAGAGAATCTTCCTTTGTGAGGTGACGAATTATAGTAGAGATATGTTGGAGGTTCCTGAGTGTTCCTGGTGCAGGAGTCACGCCGCTGTGAGATGTGAAGCTCTGTGGCGGACGGGAGTTAGTAGAACTTGTCCAGACCAGGTCATAATGTACTATTCCCCACTAGCATACCTTACCCCCCTCACAACTCCCTCGCTGCTCACCAACTATCTTTATCTCCTCCATCTCCACTTCCTCATTTATCCTCCCCCGTCTACCTCTACCTGTTCTCCTCCTTGCCCTTTCTCCCTTCCCTTCACCTTCCCCTCTTTCCGTTATCTTCACCCCGCCTCCCTCCCCTACTCACCGCATCACGCCGTGCACAAGACTGATGAGTTCCCTCACGTGTCTTGTGTTGTCTGTTCTAAGATTAACATGTTTATGGTGAGCAGTGCGACGTTTGGCCACTCCGTCTTGCTGGCAAAAACGAGCTCAAAGAATGAAGATCTATCGTGCAAAAGGTCAAGGAATAAATATTATTGCGTAAGTGATATTTTCTATAGTACCATTTCGTGTACTGCCGCCATTCTTCAGTCTTGACTTTTGAGTGTCACATGAATTGTACACCGGCGTCAGATGATTATTAGCCTCTGCAGAAGTGAACCACGTAATCGTATTGACTGTTTCTTGTTAGTGGAGGAGCGGGACGTGATAGACAATGGTGGTGTTTATACCAGTCAGTCTCGCTGGCCGCCCCTCCGCCACTCGCGTGCACGTGCTACTCCTGGGCATCGCTGGTAGCTGCGGTAAGGGCTTTGTGTGCACCCTTATTATGCCTCGGTTTCATTAGATTTCATCTTATATGGAAGCAGTGTAAGAATGGGATAATCATAGGTATTTGCATATCATTAATGGGGTGTGGCCGCTGTAGACAAGGGAGGAAAAAAATGGACCGTCAGCAGCTGCCCGCGGGGCACACCTGGCGTAGTCTAGCACGTGCGTTGCCATGGCGATGGCGTCCTACCGAACGCTGCCGGACGCACGACTTAACTTTACTTAAACAACTGAAACGCACTGTACTGCAAACACGGCAGCTCAAGGACGCTAATTTGTCAAAAGGCAAATAACAAGTCTGCTGAATGGTCCATTTGCGTAAAGAACACGGAAAGGTTTCACGAACTCTTAATGACCACATCTGCCTGGCAGCCACTTCTCAGCCAGTCATCACCCGGCCAGCGAAGGATGTGGATGCGTGACGCTCGCTCCGTCCGCCGTGCTCTCTCTGGCCACCGGGCTCGCTGATCCTTCCTCCCACGCGCGTGTTCTTCGGGTGTCGCTATCAGGGTTTCAAAATCATATTTGTGCCACTAGTTACGCAAACTGAAGACCAGGATTAATGTCGGGAACAAGCTGATAGTGTCGGAAACGAGTGCTTCAACAAGTGGCTTATTGAAGGCTTTTGATCATCACTGTGTCCTCATCAGCCATGGGCGGGACCTGTACCTCCAGTTCCTTTCTGCCGCTACTTCTGGCCACCCTCAGCATCACGCACGGTAAGCACTGGTGACAAGGTACGTCATCAGCATATCTGTACCCACGGTGACTGAGAGCTGATCTCAGGGTGCGTGACTGGAAATTCTTGAAGTGATGCTATGTCTCAGCACGTCACTTGAATGGACGAACGAACCAGAATGATGTTTGACATGTATCGCAATGCGTGTCGTTTCATTGAGTTGAAAAGGACTTGTGTTGTGTGCGTATGCTTTACATGAAACTTTTTTGGTGTTTTACTTACAAATGTAACTAAATAACGAGAACTATTACGTGTGGAGTAGTTATTTCCTGTGAAAGGACTTTTAAGACTGATTTCTAAATCTATCACTATTCGTTGATCTGAATCGGATCACATAAACTTGACTCGAAACACTGACTAGTGACTCAACAATGAGTCTTTGCTTGACATGAAGCATTACTTAACATGGAAGTCTTAAAGATGCCACAAGACACTGGCGACTATGACTACTATCCACGAGTTAGTCCAGCGTTCTTGGACACCACACTGGGTTTTTCTCCTCAGCAGGGACGACCACGTTCGGACAAAGTCATGAAGGTTCATCCACTGCGAGGAGGAAAAAAAATGTCACCATGAATTAAATTGTTGTTTTATTCTCGCTACAGTTCCGCTTCGGCTCTCCCATTTTTTCCGGGTCATTTTAGGCGGTGTTCGAGTATCGCAGTTTATGAGGTTGTGTGTAATGTTTCGTAGTGATTTAGATCTGGATGCTTAATGATTCATAATGTCGTAAAACCTTCACTGATTGGCCAACTCAGTGTGCCTAAATCACCCTCGACCACTTGTGATCATAACTACTTGCCTCGTGTTTATTAGGAGAGAACACTTGCCCTAATTGCAATATCGGAGCTACAATTTTAATGTTACGGATGATTTAGCGGATATTCATCATCAAAGACAGGTGGGAAAGAGACTTGATTATAAACAGGTAATGCGTAACGGAGGAATGGAATGGATGTAATTATAAACACAACACGTAAGGATGGAATGAACAAGATGTAATTATCATCAAAGAACGCGTAACGAATGAATAGAGCGAGTGAATGACGAGGAAAGGATGTGAACTTGGTGCGACAAAGGGCTAAGAACGTAAGTCTAAAATGTATTGGTGAATCTTTTTTGTTGTATCTTCGATGGGGAAAAAAAATATTTACGATAATAGATTTTTACTTCGTAGGTGTGTGGTCAGTTACACAGATATTTGTAACTTTGGGTAGAAAGATTACAAATCATAAAACAGCCAGAAAAGTGATCGGTTGAGAGACTGTTGAGATAAGTACGTGGTTACAGAAGTGCTAAAATAGAAACAAAAATAAACAAACCACACTTTATTTTTTTATATAGGATTAAGGAAAGCCGATATCATCAGAGGAGAAACATCCAAAAATTCTGACTTTCTAACGGGACAAAAAATACGAATAGTCTTTTAGTTTTTTTTTTTTTATCGATGTCGTTGTGGTGAGCTCCGTTAGATTTGTGACCACAGGATCAAGTGTAACTGCCTGTAAACAAGAGCGGTAACGTGCCGAAGAAATAGAGGGTCACCAGCCACTGCTTCTCATGCTCGTCACATCCAACGGGGACGATTGAATAAAAATACATGAAGTAAAAGAATGCTGAAAATAATACTCATATGAAAAAGAAAATATGGAGATGGTGAAAATTGCGTTGAAGTTTATCTTAGAAGAGAGAGTCTGTGTGTGTGTGTGCTGTACCTTAGATCTCGCCTTCTCTCCCCCTTTCCTTCATTTGTCTCTCTAATCTACTCGTGAAGCCTTTATGTTTGATCTCATTCATCTCTCGCGCAACCAGATCCGTAAAGAAAGCAACACTGAGGAGGAGGAGGAGGAGGAGGAAGTGTCGTCATCCTTTATCTCTTCCCCCTCAAAGGAGTTGTCGTTGTCTTATCTTGTCGTCGTCGCGTCTGCCTACCCTCCTTCGTCAGGGTATATATTCCAAGACCTTCGAGGAACAGCAGACAATCGAGACCTCCCTTCCCTCGCCATCCCGCCTTGTTTACACCCAGCCGTTGTTTACGCTGTGAAAGGTTATCGCAGGCTTCTAATTGTTTGGAACTCGTATATTTAACTTGGGACAAAAATTAGCTGCCTGCATTCTTGGCGAGTTGCTTTTGTATTGCTGAGACATTATTTTCCGGGCGAAGTCTTAATTGTCTGAGGCCGGGCGGGAGGGAGGAAGCGGATGTTGTGAGGAAGGCACGGCAGCAGAAGGCAGTAAGGAGGCACAATAGAGGGAGTCACTTTTATGTGGAGCGTTGTGAGCTGCCGAGGCTGGTTGGTGACGTGGCTAACCTCCCTGGAAACAAAAGACGAGTAATTAAAGTGATAGTGAGAGTGGAAATACGCTGTGGATTCTCTCTCTCTCTCTCTCTCTCTCTCTCTCTCTCTCTCTCTCTCTCGTGTGTGTGTGTTTCCAGTGATCACGTAGCGTATGTGATTTATCTCTGAACTCAACAGCAGCATCCAAGAGGTTCATTATTTTTTTTTTTTTATCCTAAATCCGTTAATAGTGATATATTTTTTTCTATTGAATATACTGCGGTATTTTTCTACCTTCGGGTACTTCGGGCACACACACACACACACACACACACACACACACACACACACACACACACACACACACACACACACACACACACACACACACACACACACACACACACACACACACGAAATTATTTCTTTTCCATACTAATCCACACATCACCACCTATTCACAAGTACACACACACGCGCACACGCACACACTTTTCCATCACATATTTATATATAGCCATTAATCCCCACTCACTGACACACACACACACACACACACACACACACACACACACACACACACACACACACACACACACACACTATCATTCATCCTTAGAGTACCACCCACACATACACTCCTTTTCTCCCACCCACACACTCCTCTCCTATCATTCATTCCTACTCTCTCTCTCTCTCTCTCTCTCTCTCTCTCTCTCTCTCTCTCTCTCTCTCTCTCTCTCTCTCTCTCTCTCTCACACACACACACACACACACACACAAACACATTCCCGTGTCCATACTCCTTCATCCAGCACATATATTCTCCCTTCTTCATGCTCATGCACGCACTCACAAACTCCCTGGTCAGTTTGATGCAGAAATATGTAAACCTGACATTTTCATCCCACAGCTCCACTCTACTTCTCAGCGCTTCATATTGCATGCAGTCTTTGTCTTAAGGTCACAAGTTTTCTCTTGACTTTTATCTTCGTGAACAAATTATAGGTGGACGATTCTTGTCTTGTAACATTTTCTTCTGATTATTTTTTGCGCCACATGAGATGGATGTCCAATTGTGCATGTCTTAGTAGTAGTAGTAGTAGTAGAGCAGCAGCAGTAGTGAACCACGAAAGATAAGAGAGAAGAGCGGTGAAAAAAAAGCAAAAGATGGTTGGTTGTTTTATACTCACGCGCATTTATTATTTTTCACTCACGCCCTGAAGCGACGTTCTTGTTCAACTTTGAAACTTTTTCTCTTACACGAGTCCGTCAAAGATACCTCACCCTTCCTTTCCCTTGCTCTCTTACCCTCGTCCTCTTCTGCTCTTCTACTGCTGCCCATCCTCGATCTCTCTCCTGCCTCCCTCTCACTCAGACCTCACAGCGCTTCCCTCCACCCGTCCCTCTAGGCTATCCTACGTCCTTCCCTTCTCTCTCCCTTTCGTCTCCCTTCATTCTGCTCTCCCTTCCTCTCCTGCCCAGCAAGTCCTGATCGGTGGCCAAGACTTGTGGAGGCTGGGTAATTATTTCCACCTCGTTTAGTGAGCTGACAGTCGGGTCCCTCGGAGGCCCATTAGCATAACAGGCCCCTGTCCTCCTACTCCTACTCCTCCTCCTCCTCCTCCTCCTCCTCCTCCTCCTCCTCCTCCTCCTCCTCCTCCTCCTCCTCCTCCTCCTCCTCCTCCTCATCCTTCTCCTTCTCCTACTCCTCTTTTCTCGCCGACACATCCTTCTTGCTCTGTGGTAGGTGAATAGTAAACGCTTTAAGACAGAATGATAAGCTGTCAGGTCTATTGTGGATCTGACCCGCACACGTTCCCTTACCACCATCATCTCTTACTCCTCCTCCTCCGCTTCTTCAGTCTCCTCCTCCCATTTTTTTTTTTTCCTATACTTCCATGTTGTCTACACCGTAATGCAAATCCTCACCTTCTTTAGACACGATACGTGTACTTTTTCCTCTCCTTTCCCGTGCTCCTGATACTACTACTACTACTACTATGTACTACTACTACTACTACTACTACAACTACCACCTTCTCATTCATACTACTCCCTCCCGACACCCTCCTCTTCTCCCATCCAGTTCCTGTCCTCCTCCTCCTCCTCCTCCTCCTCCTCCTCTTCTCAACTACTCTTCATCTCCTTAATGTATTCTAATCGCAATCCGTTATCGCTCTCCTTCATCCAAGCAATATCAGACCCTTCTTTGGTATGCGACCCTTTTCCATTATTCTTTAAATGTGTGTGTGGGGGGGTGGATAGGTGGATGTTGGGGAGTGTGTCCGTAAGTGTGACTGGATGACACAGTTGCTATAATTTTAATGTTGTGAAGGAAGCGAGACAAGATCGAGATAATACTGTATTGTTCGGATTGTGGCTGCAGGATGATAATGAAGAGCCTGGCCAAGGTAGTAAGCGATAAATTAAGATAAAGTTGAGAAGAGATCAAGAAATGGAAGCTTGTTATTATCATACACTTGTCACGCCAGAATTGTGTTATTGTGTCTAAGGTTATCATTTTCTTTTTCATATTCTTTATCTGTTTTGAACGTTAGAATTTATTGATTTTAGTATTGTTAATTCGTTGGTGTGTTGTTATTTATCACTTTTCCTTTGATAGTTGTCTTCTTATGATATTTATGCTTTCAAACCAAATTATTGTTATCACCAGTTGTGTGTGTGTGTGTGTGTGTGTGTGTGTGTGTGTGAGAGAGAGAGAGAGAGAGTTAATTAGTGTGTCTTCTGAGCACAGGTAAATTCTCTCTGACGTCAGGTATAGTTCACTTTGGAAAGGTATAGGAGAGGAGATAGGGAATGGGTACGAGTCAACACCATCTTCAGATATCCAAGAAAATACAAGGGATGGAAACGGAAAGGGAACTGCAAAAAGAGTATACTGTTGTAACATATACGGGTAAAAAAAAAAAGAAAAGGGAAGGATAGGAAAAAACAATTAAATATTAAAATATGACGATCCAAAGAGATGCGTAGAGTAACTTTCTGAATCCACTTCCACTTCGTTTTCTCTTCAATATAATTTGTTTTTCTCCGATGCACTATGTTGACAATTTCATCTGATTTGACCATCGTTAGATTCTAAACCGATCGGAAGACATGACTGCCATTTGGTACTTCTTTCCCAGATAACCAATCACTATGAAAAACGTTTACTTATTTTACAACCACATCGAATCTTTGAGCTAGAAATAGATTGAAAAATAGATTCTTTTTATCGCTAATTTTCTTTAAACTGCTTATATATAGAGTTTATTCATCATCTTCCTGTGCTGCTAATCAGTTCGCGTCATACTGAAAGGGTTAAATTAAGACAAAATACCGTGGAAGGAAGCGAAGAATAATATTGGTTGACGTCTAATCACTACTGTATAGGTATTTGATATTCAGATGAAGAAAAAGAGGGAAGCATTATGGAGAAGGAAAAAGGTGAGCATTGTTTAGCATAATGAACAGTAGAAGGAAAAGGAAAGGAAAAATGGAAAATAAGGGCACGTTTCTTAGATATACCCAATAGAAGACAAACAGGAAATCGGAAAATGGAGAATAGAAGTATCGCTTTGAAATACTAAGATAAAGGGGGAAGACAATGGAAAGGGAAGGATGGAAAGGAAGTAAGGGTACCGTTTTAAAATACCACGGGGGAAGTTGAAAGGGAAGGAGGGGTACTTACCTCGCCCTTGACCTTCATAATTGATGTGCGTGGCGGGTGCGAGGTGTTGGTAGTGGTGGTGGGGGTGGTGGCTTCACATGGGCAGCGGCAGGTGTTGTCTTGATAATAGCTCAATTAGTCTCCCCTTTGTGTATATTATCATTGAGGTTTTAGTTTTATTACTTGCTTGTCATTTACTTTTATCCTGTCTATACTTTTTGTGCTTCGTTTTCTCCTTTCTTTTTTTTTATTTGTTTTAAACCTTTATCCTTTTTCTTTTTTTTTCTTCTTTGTATTACTTTTTTTTTATTTTGCTGGTGGTTTCCTTTTATCATTTGCATAGTTGTTGTATTTCTCATTCCTGATGTTTTTTTTTGTTGTTTTAGTTATCATTACTATTATTGTTATTGTTACTATTGTTATTATTATTATTATTATTATTAGTAGTAGTAGTAGTAGTAGTAGTAGTAGTAGTAGTAGTAGTAGTAGTAGTAGTAGTAGTTTTATTATTATTATTGTTATTCATAAAAAGTTTTACAGCATGTCATATAAGGGAAGTTTAAAAGTTCTCCAATTTGTGAAGTATTAATTTCATGTTCATTGTGTTCATTAAATTTCTGCCAACTTTTTCCTCGTAGTTGATCAAGTGCATGACATTTTTATTAAGTTTTTATTTTGACATTATTAACTCCTATGAGAGAGAGAGAGAGAGAGAGAGAGAGAGAGAGAGAGAGAGAGAGAGAGAGAGATCCATAACTACGTACGTATATTCAAGTATGTATTAAGATCATCTAAGACCTTAAAACTTTTAGTATACCAAGAGACATCTGCACAACACTTGGGTTAGTGACCGACACGTGTGATTGGTGAAAACTCCTGTAATTAGCCCGATACAAGTGTGCCTACCGTCCCTTTCCTTCCCTCACCACGGCAACACCTGCCTTATACCTCTTGCCTTACCCATTACCGGTCTCTCCTTTCCCCATCCTCGTGCTGTCCCTCAACGCCTCTCTCTATCTGTTCTCGTATCAAGTTACCATAGGCAGGCTCTCTTGACGCTCTTTTCCTCGCCTTCAATTTTACCTCCATCAACTTAATTGCCTCTGTAATTAGTCCTTCCTTCCTGCACTGTCTTTTCCTTCTTCCTTTTTTTTTTATTCATCTTCTCCTTCATCCTCAGTGTCTCTCACCCTTTTACTCTTCCTTTGTCTTTGTCGTCAATTCAAGCACTCACTTCCTGGATGGTTGCAATATTCTCCCTTTTTCATCTTCCTCTTCCTCCTCTTCCTCCTTCGCCTCTCCTTCCTCCAAAGCATTTTCACTCCTCATGGTCTATTTATTTTCCCCTTTCTCGTATACAGACCTTTCTTCTTCACGTTTTGTTTTATCCCTTGAGAAACATTAACTGTCTACCTGTTTATATTACTTTGTTTTATTTTTTGTTAAATTTTCTCACCAATTATGATTTTCTGTTTTCCTTTTATGTACAGTACAAGTCGAAGGTGTTACTCGTTACCTGATCCTTTCTCTCTCTCTCTCTCTCTCTCTCTCTCTCTCTCTCTCTCTCTCTCTCTCTCTCTCTCTCTCTCTCTCTCTCTCTCTCTCTCTCTCTCTCTCTCTCTCTCTCTCTCTCTCTCTCTCTCTCTCTCTCTCTCTCTCTCTCTCTCTCTCTCTCTCTCTCTCTCATTTCTCTTTCGCCATTTGCTTTTCCTGTTTGCTTTTACTTCCATGTTTCTTCCTCTCTCTCTCTCTCTCTCTCTCTCTCTCTCTCTCTCTCTCTCTCTCTCTCTCTCTCTCTCTCTCTCTCTCTCTCTCTCTCTCTCTCTCTCTCTCTCTCTCTTCTAGGACTAGCACATTTAAGGAGAGGAAACCATTGTTGTTAAAATTGCAGTCGTCCTCCTTTTCTTATGTAGATAGGAATATACGATTAGATCCTTTTGTGGAATGGAAGCAAAAAATAAAAGTAAAGTTCACGTTGTTGTAGCCTTGAAAGGTTTGTGTTATATTGTACTGGAGAGAAAAAAAAAAAAGCATATTTGTATACATATTCAAACCAGTTTTGTTCGTAATGTAATTTGACACAAAACTAAATAAATATATAAACGCGTGTGTGTGTGTGTGTGTGTGTGTGTGTGTGTGTGTGTGTGTGTGTGTGTGTGTGTGTGTGTGTGTTTGTGTTTGTGTTTGAGTGTGTCTTTGTTTGGCTTCATAGCGTTTCTAAAATTACTCATAAAAATATGGTTTTATAAGTTTTTATTGACAAACAAACAAAAAACCTAAATTTATGAAGAAGAGCAAGTAAGGTGAAAGCGAAAGAGGAGGAGGAGGAAGATAAAGAAGAGAAGGGCGATGACGATGATGGTACCGGAGAAGACAACGAGGGCTACAAGAGGAAGAGAGGGGGCAATAATAAAGCAGTTATCTTGTTGACATCAAGCTGCAATTTAATCCCATTTTACTTGATTTCTGAGGCTGCTCCTTTCCCTTGCCACCCAATCCCCTCGCTGTCTCCCTTCCTCCCTAATTAGTAGTTAGATTACCCCGTTTTCCGCCGCCGTCCGTAATTAAGCTTCTCCCTCGAGGCCGACTCCTCTCTGCCTTTCGTCTTTGATCTTTTCGCCAGCTGGAAAAGAAAGAAAACAAATATGTACGAGTTTTTATTGGATCTCTTTCTTCGCTCTCTTTGACACTCAGTGTTAGAGGAAAGGGAAACATGAATTACTTCCTGGAAAACGTTTTTAGCGCTGTGTGAAAAACGTCCCGATGCAAACGTTAGGTCACAAAAGTTCGCTAAAATATGTATGTACCTCTGTCGCCACATTTTTAGATTACACTCCAAGCTTTTAAGAAATGGGCTTTTTTTTTTTATTGATGGTATCTACTTTTTAAGTAACTTTGTTCCCAACTGTCCTTTTGGTCTTACCTCCTTGGTACTGCATGTGTATATATTTTTATCCTTGTACTTACCTCTCTCTCTCTCTCTCTCTCTCTCTCTCTCTCTCTCTCTCTCTCTCTCTCTCTCTCTCTCTCTCTCTCTCTCTCTCTCTTTGCTTTTTATCTAAATTTTCATCCTGTCCTCATGAACGCTCATCTCTTCTCTTCACCCTTACATTTTTCTTATTCTCTTTTATTCATTTCGTTCTGTCTTCGCTACCATTTTATCTCTCCTCCTCACTCTGTATTTTTCTAGTCTTATTATTTTTTTCTTCCTCCGAGAACATGAGGGCATTTTTTCCCTGCCTTCTTTCTTTCTAATTCCTTCGTTGTCCCTCCCGTGATAATATCTCTTATTCACCCTCTGTTCTTCCCTCCTCGTATTTTTCTCTCCAACA
>NC_059298.1:11271080-11348580 GCF_017591435.1 Portunus trituberculatus
AAAAAGGCTACTAATGAGTATAATTAACGCTCATAACAAACCAGGAATTACTCAACACATTACCTGCGTGTTTTGATGTACTCGTAACACAGACACCATGGCGACCCGCACAGAATCTGACTGGATAAATGGCTTAGCGGATGGGCGTGAGCGTAGGCGTGGTAGGAGACTGCCAGCCAGGAACTCGGGGTCTTTATATCACCAAACACGGGTCTCAGTCTCTAAGCGGCGCTCTCGTATTCAGCAGACATGCAATTTACTTTTTTTCTGCTTCCTTTCCCTGACAGCGGGGCATGTTCCGGGAAACTGTTATTGACACGGGTCCCGCTGCTACTGCCTTCTGTGTGTGTGTCTATGTGTGTGACTTTCTGTATGTCTGTTTATATGTACTACTGTGTTTATATGCCTGTCATGTGCTAAGCCAGTATGATAAACTGTATGGCCATTCATTTAAGCCTTTGTCATGTACTGTATTAATTTAAGGTGAGGAAAAAAAAGTATGTGTTTATATATGCATGTATATAGCCTACACATGTATTCGTGCACTTATTATTTCTTTTTTCAGTTATTTTCTTCCGCGTACGTTTCTTTTATTTACTCTCGTATAGCCGTGTTTGTTCGCACACATACGTATTTCCTCTCGCATACAGACGCAATCACAATCATGCACATGACGAATGGCGTTGCCTGTTGGCCAACCATAAGGTAAAGTAAGAATTTTCTGCTTTATTACATTCATTGCTTGGTATTAAAAAAAAAAAACAGCACTCGCCATAAAGTTTATTTCACGCCCTAGCGCTCACGGGCTGCAAAGTTTTCGATAAATGGAGCACCAAGGGCATTTTATTGCTCGCGTTTTTTATTGCATTGTTGAGCCTGTTTTGACCAGAGTGAAGTTTACGTTTGCACACTCACACACAGAACTAAATAAATCGCTGCTGCATCTCTCTCTCTCTCTCTCTCTCTCTCTCTCTCTCTCTCTCTCTCTCTCTCTCTCTCTCTCTCTCGTAAAGTACAGATGAACTGAAAGCCTCTGTGAGCCTCGCTCGGAGATTTGCCAAGGTCGTTCTCCTTCCCCTCCCGCTTAGTCCCGCTTTTTCTCGCTTTATCCATGTTTTCTCCTCCCTTTCCCTCCCTATTCCCATCCATTTCTCTCATTCCTTCTCATTTGACGTATCTTTCTCTCTCTCTCTCTCTCTCTCTCTCTCTCTCTCTCTCTCTCTCTCTCTCTCTCTCTCTCTCGTTATGCGTATTTTTTTCTTGAATTTTTCATGTTTTGTTGCATTTTTTAAATACTTTTCTTATTTTAGTATTTTTTCTTCCTTCTCTTCCTTCTCCTCTTCCTCCTCCTCCTCCTCCTCCTCCTCCTCCTCCTCCTCCTCCTCCTCCTCCTTCTCCTCCTCGTTTATTTTTCTCTTCCACCCATTTAACATCTCTTCCTTCCATCCTTTCTTTTCCTTCTTCATTCCATTTTCTTCTTATCATTTTCTGCCATTCCCTCTTCCCTCATTTTTCTTGCTTCTTCGCCACTCACTCCTTCATTCGCCGTCACCCCCAAACTTTCTCTCTCTCTCTCTCTCTCTCTCTCTCTCTCTCTCTCTCTCTCTCTCTCTCTCTCTCTCTCTCTCTCTCTCTCTCTCTCTCTCTCTCTCCATTCTATCTAATTTCCTTTTCTCTTCTTATTCTATCTAATTTCCATCTCTTACGTCTCGTTTCCTTTCCTCCTCCCTTGCCGTCCGCGCCAAACATTTCCTTTCTGACCCCTGCGTCTGTCTTTGGCGGGTTTGGCGAGTTTGCTTTCAACGAATGTAATTTGCAAAACACGGCACAAGAAAGCCACTGCTGTCTGTGCTTCGCAAACAGACTATTTTCCTGATGGTTGTGAAATGCTTTTAGTGAACTATATGTAGTTGCGTAAGATGTATAGAAAATTTGTTTGTATGTGATAGTGCGTCGTTAATGTATAAAAATTTTGGCTGTAGCACCATTTCCTCTCATAATTCAGCAGTGATACACTCTTGACAGCCCAGCGAGAGAGGAAGATAAGGAGAAATGCTAGCTTAAGGTTCAGTACATTTCACACGTATTTATACAGTGTACATTTGTAGCAGCATGCATGTGAGACAGGGACGTATGCAATTGCTCTCTGAAGAAAAATAATATGTATTTAGCGCTGTATACTATATGAAACTACATCGAAATCATGCGACAAACATCAATACAGCATAAACAAATAAACGGAAAGAAAAAAATTATACATGGATATAAAGAAAACATGAAAAAAAAACAAAAATAGGACAAGTGACGAGAGAAACCATCCAAGTATAGAGTTTCCAGCGGCTATCTTTCCTCAGCAGTCAGAAATAGGCAGGCGAAAGACAACACTGAAACCATGGATGGGAAACAGCCGCGCCAAAACAGAATAGGTCGCGTCAGACTAGAACAGGTCACGGGGCTACATTACCGATGCAAACACTGGGATAGCCTTAAGCGCTGCCACGCCACATGAGAAACGAGCGGGTTTGGTGTGCGTGGGCCATAATATGTATCTCCCTCATGTCCCTGTCGCTCTCTGTCCCTCTGTTCCTCTGCTGTGTAAGGCCATACCGCCTCACCCGACCACCCATGAGCCGAGCCTCCTACACTCCATGCCCTCATCCCACACGCCACTTCATGCCTGTCAAGTGAAAAGCATGAACATCACCAACACCACGACCACACTCTTCAGGATTTCCACCAACATTCTTCACCACTATCGTCATCATTCTTCATTACCACCAAACTTCTTGAGCATCACCAAGCCTTCCTTACTAATACCATCTCCTCCACTGCTATCACCATTCTTTCTCACCACTACCTTCATTTCTCCTCACCACTGCAACCATCTCTCTTCACCACTACCACCATCCATCTTCTACGAGTATTATCACCATTCTCTCTCTCTCTCTCTCTCTCTCTCTCTCTCTCTCTCTCTCTCTCTCTCTCTCTCTCTCTCCCCCATCCGTTCCTTTTGTATTCCTTCCTCTCCCTCATCCCTCTCTTCCTTCCCCTAAACGTGTGTTTGTTCCTATTCTTTTCTTTTTCACTTGCTTTATCTGACATGACGTCTTTTCCCTTCATCTCAGATATGAACTAATTAGTAACTGTGTACATGATGCTGTCTTTTTTTTCAGTGAAGGATTTACTAATGCGTTTATTCTATTTTATCTTCTGTTTTTTTACCAGCGTTTAATATACTTAGTGCTCTTAATGCAGATGTGAGGATGTAAAAATGCGAACTATTGGAGGATGAAATAAAGGAAGGATCTCTGAGTGTGTGTTTACGGGGAAGAGTTGAAGTGAAGCAAGTAGTATGGTGTCTCTTTACCTTCTCTAACTTCCCTTTATACCCTGAGATGACTTTTGCTCTGACGAAGTTTTCTTTCCTCACCATTCTAGAAATTACCCCTATACTACTATTCCAGGAGCTGAACTTTCTTACCTCACGGAGACATATTTCCACACCTTTTCTTGTTACATTATTCATCTCGTCTTGTTCCACCCATAAATTCGGTTCCTCTCTTACTTTAAAAATATGATTAAATCCATCATCTAGGTCCTTGACAGCGCTTCTTTAAAACCAAAGGGTATGTAGTTAGGGAGGTTTGTTTTAGTAATCTTTTTTTCTTTTTCTTCATAAGGCAACTTGGTATCATTCTTTTGTCACCACTCGCTGCACTTGTCTCTTACTTTGTTTGTGTTTCCCTTTAAGTGAGACGACTTCATGCACGCGCTACGGCGATGAGGTCTGGAAGGTCTTGAAGGACGCTGTTACGTTTCTTCTCTGTGACTTGGTGAGAAAGAAACAGAGAGAGAGAGAAAGAGACCGATAGACGCTGGTACAAACAAATAGATATCTACCAGGGAGACGGAAAGATTAACTGACTAATTGAAAGACAGGCATATAGAGACTGATAGACAAATAGACACACAGACATAGCAGCAAACATAATTATGGACAGATACCAGACAGACCGAAAGAGGGGCAAGGAACCAGGAACAAAAATCACAAGCCTTCAAACAAGGACAAGAAAGTGGCCGCCATTAAGGAAGTGGGTGAGGGAACGGGGGAAAAAGGCGCCAGTAACGAAGTTATCCTGAGCCGCCGCGACTGTTTTGTGCACCTCAATTGCTATATTCATATCCCTTGTTAGGCGAGGGAAATCTGAAGGGGAAAAATATTTAAAAGAATAAATGTCTCAGAATGTATAGATTTTTTTCTCCCTCGTACTTTATTTTCCCTTTCTCTGCGTTTATCTTACTTTTCTATTTTTTTTTCCTTCGACATCAAAAGTTTGTAATGATGTATAGAGTAGCGTTGGAGGGAAGAGAATGTTGGAAAAATGTTTTAAAAGTCCTCGTTTATTTTAACTTTTGTACTTTTCCGTCTTTCTTTGTTTACCTTCTCGTTTTCTTTACGCGGGATTCTTGGCCTTTATAATGAAGAAGTTGAGTAAAAGAGAAAATTCTTAAACACATCATGAGTTACTTGGAATACAGACTTTTAAACCTCTTAACCTTCCCTTCTTTCGTTATTTACCTTCCCTTTTCCTTTCGATATGCCCTAACAGTTTAATTACAATGAAGTGGATTGCTGTTGGGAAGACTTTAGTTAAATACATGTAACACAGTACCGGTTACATATTTTCACTCCTCTTTCTTATTTCCGTTTATTTTCCTTCCTTTCCATTGATATCTGGATTTTATAAAGAATTGAAGAAATACGAGAAAAAAGAATAGAAAATACACAATACCTCACAGATTTTTACCCTTGCAGTTTCCCTCCGTTCTCCGTTCACCTTCCCTTTTCCATCTGTTCGGTACCTGGATTTCTGATGGAGTGGCGCACTAGTCGCAAAAAATGAGGAGAGGAGGGAGAAGAGGAAGTCAGTCCACCCTGTCACTTATTCACTGCTCACTGCTCGCTGCTTCTGTTGCTAACACGCATACACAAGCTTGTTTTATTTTCACAAACTCAACCTGTAATTTAGCCGGATCATATTTCACGGTCCTTCTAACTCCTGCGCAACCCTCTAATTTTGCTCCACTTTGAAAGATGAAAGGGGAGTGAGAGGCGGCAGCGTGAGGGAGGGAAAGCAAGGCAGTGCGTATCCTAAATACATCCCAGTTTCTCACTTTGTCTCTCTCTCTCTCTCTCTCTCTCTCTCTCTCTCTCTCTCTCTCTCTCTCTCTCTCTCTCTCTCTCCTCGGCGGTCGGTCATTATATTTCAGTTTCCGGGAAGTCACGGAGGGTTACGAGACCTTCGCGAATCCTTGTTCTCATTGTATGGTCGCGAGTGTATACGTATACATTTATTTTCGTGTGTGTGTGTGTGTGTGTGTGTGTGTGTGTGTGTGTGTGTGTGTGTGTTTGTGTGGTTTCAGAATACATTGTGTTTCAGCCCTTTTTTTTGTGTGTGCGTACGAGTTTGAATAGTATTATATCAATGGAAAAATAACTGGTGCATCATAATGCAACGCTAAATGCGAGGGTTTAGAGTTTCAAGATATTATAATAATATTGTTTTCACTCTGTTAACAGCGAACATGCACTTTTTTCTCCTGTGTGTGTGTGTGTGTGTGTGTAATTCACCTCGGTTGCCTGCTGGTCACCCAGCCAGTCTTCCCCATTACGGAGCGAGCTCCGTGTGTGTGTGTGTGTGTGTGTGTGTGTGTGTGTGTGTGTGTGTGTGTGTGTGTGCGCGCGCCCGCGCAGTATTAGCCAACACATAATCATTTCGCTGTTATTCGATACTGATGATACAACTCGAATTTTTATTAACTCACACATATATTAAACAGGATAACACTACTTCCATGAGTGCACAGAGGGAGAGAGAAAGAGAGAACGCACACCAGGTTTATTCGATACGTACTGTATTTTTATTCGTGTAAATCTGTGAACACATGCCTGTATCAAAGCACAAAGTAATCTGTGAGGCGCCGTACTGCTGGCAAGAGTCATCCCAATACACGTGTCTGCTTCACGTTCCCGGAAGCTCACGCCGCGGGAACGATACGGAGACGGATTTTCTAAAGCTTTTTTTCTTTGTTGAATGTTCGTAAATCTTATTGTCAAAAGTATGAGTTTTCCCGCAGCGCTATATCATGTGTGCTCCACGTGTGTGAGAGGCAGTGATAAAAGACCCCCAGGCCATCTGTGAATTGTTGGGTTGTCTTTGTGGAGAGAACATTTGTGATCGGCGGGCCCTCATATAATGCAAGATATTAACGGAACGGTCTTTAGTAGTAACCTGAGAAAGTCAAGCAGCGTGCAAAGGCATTCACTTGTTGATAATGGTTTGGGCGTGTTGCTGAGTGGCACTTGTCACAATTCAAAGAGCTCAGTATGGAGAAAAGAATATGCATCCACTTAAGACTATTGACAATAGTGTAACAAAAAAGAAAAAAATATATATATGCTTAAAGTGAATCTGGTATGGATAGTCTTCAAGTTGTCATTTATTTCCATTATTTTCATAAGGATAGCTAATGTCTTTGTTTCATGACTCTTTTCACTTCCTTAATCTAATAAGACTCTTTTAGATGATAATCAGTCTGACATGACTACCTTCTTCAGTGAAGCGTACGTAAAATAGTACCCTTAACAAACATTAACATTGTGTAATAGTAAATTCACATGCTTATTTAAGGGGCCGCCGTGATGCAGTGGAACCATGCGTGCTTTGGGGTGCGAAGGGTCTCCAAGCGCACGTGTCCACGGTCCGAGTGTAGGTTGGGCTTCCTCACTCGGGGCAACGGTTTCCTAGCTGGTGGGCTTTGAGATAGGAGGTACCCCAAATTCCCGTGAAAAGCCCACATGGTATAAATAAAAAAAAAGAAAAGGCCTGAGAGATATGTAGGGAAAGCAACAACTCATGAACGAGGACCTAGAGAGCGGATAGGGCAGGCAGATAGGCAGGCAAATAGTGGCAAGGTCCGCATTATCACCACCCATGTGTACTGTATCCTCCGCCCCACTGCGAGTTACCATACTATGCCATACCTGACAGCGGGACCAGTCAGGTGAGCTTAGCCGAGGTCACATCCCCAAGGATAGACTCTGTTTACCGTCCAGTTTATTGTTTATTGATCGGCACCAGACAAGTCCCCCGAGGACTCAACCATACGTGTTATCACCTCGACCGTCGAACCCGTGATAGGTCAGGTGGTCTTGTGGCCCATGGGGTTTGGTATGCGAGGTGATTGGTTTCAGGGTGTGGTGATATTTCTTAATTTCATTCATCTATTCTTTAGTGGAGAGAGAGAGAGAGAGAGAGAGAGGTAAAGTGAATCAACATAAGGGTCTTAACAAGTTTACCTGTATGGCCACTTATTTATTCTGGGAACAAACTAGCAGAGGCTGCTCTTCCTTCTCCTCCTCCTCCTCCTCCTCCGTGCTCCTCAATGAATTCAGTTTTCTTGTAATACTCAATGTTAAATTAAGATGTGGCGAGTGAATGTGCGAGGAAACGAGATTTGTAACTGGAGGGAGAACAAGAAGTGAGGGTAATAGAGCGGAATGGACAGAATTGTTATGGAAATATCGCACGGGAGTATTTTATAGTCTCCCTTCCCTCGAACAGGAGAAGCCTCGTGTCGCTGCTGCATTAAAGTTGAAGGTTCTGGAGAGGCTTACGGTAGGAGTTATTTTCTGTGTGTGTGTGTGTGTGTGTGTGTGTGTGTGTGTGTGTGTGCGTGTGTGTGCGTGTGCGCATGTGTGTGCGCCTGTGTGTGTGTTAGGGGGTCTATGTGCGCTATTCAGTTACATGTTCTGTTCTGTTCACTTTCACGTTCAAACGTCCAGTCTCTCTCTCTCTCTCTCTCTCTCTCTCTCTCTCTCTCTCTCTCTCTCTCTCTCTCTCTCTCTCTCTCTCTCTCTCTCTCTCTCTCTCTCTCTATATATATATATATATATATATATATATATATATATATATATATATATATATATATATATATATATATATATTTATTTATTTATTTATTTATCTTTTACGTTTAACAATGTAAAATGTTATATTTTTGCACTGCTTACAGTTTGCTTGTACGCTTCGTGTTTACTTTCTATCTCCGGAGCTTTTCCTTTTTCATATATATATTTTTTACATCTTTCATTCTCGCGGACACGCCCACGCCTCCCACTTACACACACACACACACACACACACACACACACACACACACACACACACACACACACACACACACACACACACACACACACACACACACACCTGACACACCTCAACAAAGGGCAGGTGTCGTGTCTTTCTCGTCGAATCGATCTCTATTGATTGTTATTATTGAGCTAAAAACGTCTTTGTGGGCGGGAGTCATGTGTTTTGATAACTTATTCATATACTAATAACTGGCGTCGGGGAAAGGAGTGGTGTCCCTCGCCCCGCGGATGTAGGGTTGACTTGGGTCGTTTTTCCTTCTCTATCACTATTAATTTCCATCCCTTGTGCCTGGTGGTTTGTCATGGTAATGCCCCACTTCCCCCATGTTCCCGCACGGCACTGCTCCGAAATCATCATTATCTTAGGCTTGAAACGAGCGAAAATTGGCGACTCTAGAGAGAAATTATTGGTCGTGTGGAGGGAGAGGGGGATTTAGGGAGTGGGAGACGCCTACCTGTGTATGGGCGCGGCGTGGCTGGACTTAGGTAGGGGCGGGAAGAGACACGGGCAGCCTCTCCCCACCTGTAATTTGCGCACGACTTCTAGTTCCAAGCTGTGTAAGTGTTCACTGGTGTGTGGTGTGTACGGGAGCTGATGCACGCTTATACGACACACACACACACACACACACACACACACACACACACACACACACACACACACACACACACACACACACACACACACACACACACACACACACACACACACACACACACACACACACACACACACACACACACACACACACACACACACACACACACACACACACACGTAGGGCAAAAATACTTATACATAACATGAGTCTACTGCGCGCGGGCGCACACACACACACACACACACACACACACACACACACACACACACACACACACACACACACACACACACACAGACGTGGGGCAAAAATACATATATATAACCTGAGTCTACTGCACACATATCGCGATTTTTCCTCTCTCTCTTTTTAAACATTTCCGTTGATTATACTTCTTTTTTCTACCTTAAAGAGAGAAAAAAAGACATCGTGCAAAGGATGATAAAACAAAACGAGCAGTGGAGTTTACGTGACCACAAGGACACGAGAAGGCAGAAAAAATCACGGAAACTGGTCAACTTTAAAGTGACTCGTAAACACGAAGCTGACACACGAGCACGGGTCTGAAGGGAAAAAAAACTCACGGTCACACAGAGCAGAGCTTAAAATGAAACACCTGAAGCGTATAATTAGTATCGTAAAGAAGCGAGTTACTACCTCTTATTGCCTCCATGTTCCCAGCGCCGCGTCACCGTGAAGGAAGCAAGGGAAGCGTCTGCCGCGTCTCCCAGGCCTTGGCGGTAAATACATTATTTGGGGGAGTGGCAGCCTGACCCTGTTAGCGTCCATCAGAATTCAGGCGGGGACATTATGCTGCTAGAGAGGTGGAAATTTCATTGCTTTGTAACACGTCATCCATAAAGATTATTACGTCCGTGGCTGGGTGGGATGTGAGTCGAGAAACAGTGCTTCTTGGCTGCGAAGTGGTTGGCACGGCGCTCCAACTGCACATGAGACTGTGGCAGCCAAGACAAACTTTACAGTAACAGGAATAAGATTTTGACCTTTATGCATCTCTGAGTAGCGTCGTGTGAACCATGGTTTTGTGAAGCCCGCAAGCGTGCCTCGACACATGTAGCTGAGATAAACTATTGGCCGCTGACACAAATTACAACTCATTAGTGGCTATAGAGTGACCATGAAAGATCGTATGTTGGTGTTTTTCTAAGTTAATACTACAAACGCTGCAATGTACGTCATTCTTCATCGCTCATAGTGTTGTCGTTGTGCGGCGTGAGGTCACCGTCGTTGTGGTTGAAGGCGAGAGGCAGCTGCGCCTGTATGGACAGCTGGCGTGCAGTGATAGTGGCTGGCAGGGAGTGGCTGACGGTACGGAGCAGCGGGGCTACTTCCTGCTGCGAAGAATCTCTGAAATTTTAGGAGCGCGTCGACTATAATTATATACATAATCTTCTTATCAAAGCCAAATAGGATCACGCTCAGCTAATATGTTGTTTCTCGCGCTGTAGATAATGTTAAAGAAACTGTTTATTACAACAAAAAGGTTAGATTCGATACTCTCCGGCACCACTCAATAAACACTGAGCACTGGGGCAGCTACACGGAGGAGGCACTGACCAATATTATCAAAGTCCATCATGCCATTAAAAACTTAACAAGACATGCATTAGTGACCGCCTTCATTACACGCAGCAGTCCACCCTCCTGCAGTCCCGCAGTCCAGACTCCTCTCCATTAAAGCCGACTAGTCAGTCACCCTTTTGAGCAGGTTTGTAATGTGTGGGAGTAGACAGACCTCTCACCTAGAACCTTGAAAGCTGCCTCGGCAAAATAGAAGAGCCTAATTCTAAGATAAAGTGGAGCTCGGGCGATCAGAGAAGGTCACTGAGCTGTGAGTCTTTGATCAGCGAGCGGGTCAGCTTGGTCTCCCTCCTGTTTGCCTGGTGATGCTCTGTGCGCCTCGCCCCTTAGCTTTGATCTCCCTCGTGCCATAGTAGCATTTCCCGTGCGCGGGTTTGAGTAAGTGTGCTTCTGTTGGAAGATTGGGTGTGTTTCTGTCTGTTTGTCTGTTTTCTCTGCCCGCTTGTCTATTTGTGTCTGTCTTTCATTCTAGTCATGCTCAGTAACAATGTAAGTTCCGTAAACATTTTTTGTGAAGAGTGATTAAGCATCGGTTGCTCACAAATAAGCGAACGGAATGAAGAGCATTTAGATGATGATGATGAAGATGATGGTGATGGTAATGATAATGATGTGAATTGTGAAAACCAACCAAACAAACCTTTCCACTCTGTACTTGGCCATAACTGAAAACAAACACAACAGATTGCCGACTTGTTTTAAACAGCATTAAAAACAGAGAGAGAGAGAGAGAGAGAGAGAGAGAGAGAGAGAGAGAGAGAGAGAGAGAGAGAGAGAGAGAGAGAGAGAGAGAAGGATGGTGTCCAAATAAGTCAAAGCGAAGGTAACTGAAATTGACCCTTGAACTCAGTGACGTAGAGAAAGAAACAAAAAAAAAGAAAAAAAAAACCGTAGCGATTAAAAGATTTACTGGGATTGCTGGTGAAGTGTTCCAAAACGCTCAGAGGTGAGGTGTAGACTGGCGCGAGTGGCGAGAAACGGTTTGGTCAAGTGCCGCACGTGCAAAACAAGGTAAAGAGGAAGAGGAACAGAGGAACCAGTAAGGAAGGAAGCTGGTGGTGGTATAGAGGCGGCAGGGGTGATGGTGGCATGAGTGAGGCCGAGGATACGGAACACTGGAAGCGTTGATTAAATGTACAGCTCTACTAGCCCTGGCGTTTCATAGCGTGTTTATGGTACTATATGAGGACTGGATAATGGCGCGGTTGTGGTGGTTATGATGTCTAATGCCGTGACCGTGCGGGCTATGGGGAGCTTTAATGACGAAGGTGTAGTGTGGTTAGGGTTGTGCCTGTGAAAGTTATGGCTGTAGAAGTTACGGGAGTTGAAGTTATGAGAGTGGAAGTTACAGTTGTCATGAGCAGAGGTCGTTGTTGGGTAGATGCTCCAGTGTGGGGGTCGGGGGGCCTGGTAATGACAAGATGGACGGGCCGTTAGCTGCCGTGACGGGGAGTGAGGCGTGAGCAGAGGTCGTGATGGCGCTGCTGGTGGTGTCAATAGCTGGTGCAAATGATACAGGCAGCGGGTGGTGGTGATGGTGATGGTGGTGATGGCTCAAGCCCGGTAAAGGAGGCAGGTGCGTCAAGGGCTTATTTGTGATGTCTTTTTTCTATTCGTTTTTTTTTTTTCCTTTGCTAGTTTGCACGTATGTAGCAGTGATAAGAGTTAACGGTGGTGATTATACTTCTTTTTTATTTCGTATGAAGGATTGTATATATGTTGAATATCGTAAGGATTTATACCTTATAATTTCGTATCATTTGCGTGTGGCAGGGAGAATAAAAAGCTTTATGAACATGAATCAAAGGGAAAAATAAATGTCTAAATGAAATACATAAATAGAGGAAGGTGGTATATAAATCTTTCATTGTGTGTGAAAGATTATATAGAAAACAATGTAAAAATCTGTGCGTTTTAGTGTTGTATATTTAAATGTAGCAGTATAGAAAACGCTTTATAAGCCACGTGAAAACAAATAACTGAAAATTTTTCAAGTGGAGATGGTATTTAAATCTAATATTGTGTGGGAAGGATTATATACACAAATGTAAAAGTACGAGCCATTATCTTGTGTATATTTTATTTAAGTGAAGGGGAAAAGAGAAAACACGTTATGAGCCAGAGGAATTTATTTTCATAAAATTTAATTAGGAAAAAAAAAATATATATATATGTGACGCTTGTTATTTGGTATTGGTTTTGGATTTATTTAAGGCAAACACTTTCATTCACACGCCTCCAGTAATCGCAGGCAGGTGGAGGTGGCGACTAACTGGCCTGCCACGTGGCTTCTAGTGATGCGTGAAATTCTTTGAACCATATTCTGAATCACTTTACCGCTGCACTTCCACCACTTTCAAAAGGCTCTAGTTGAAGGTACACGAGTTTTCAGGAGTATTTTTTACAGGTTTGTTGAGAGATTAATAAGATTTTTTATTGTTATTGAAAGGTGAGAGTGTTGAGAAGCTGACTAATTATCTCTGACTGCTGAAAATAGTCGTGGAAAGAAAGTAAATTACTTTAGAATATAGGTCTTTAACAATTCTGAGTTTAATGACATGAATATGATAAAGGAGTGTGTGTATGTGTGTGTGAGTGTGAGTGTGAGTGTGAGTGTGTGTGTATGTGTGTGTAGATATGAACACACATTTTCTATATCTTTTATTTAACGTGTCCCTGTCTGCTAGTAAATTGAGGGGTCACTGAAACACCAGAGGATATTCACAACATCCAATTTCGTCACATTTTAATCTTCTTATGGAAAACAAGTATACGGATAACAAGCTCCGTCACAAATACAAAGAATACAGAATATCACTATGTTTCAAATACACTTTAATTTTCCCTCATAATATAATAAGATACGAGTAGCCGTGAGTGACCTGACAGTGGGGTGTTTGGGAGAGAAATGTCAGCAGTGATGAGGAGGGAAATGACATAAGGACATGGGGACACAGGATGCTAAGGGGAGGAGTAATATAGATGGCTAGCGAGGCAGCATACCAAGTAGTGAACAGAGGAAGAGAATGAGGAATGAACGGAATACTGATCTCCAGTAAAGGCAGCAAGGCAGTACCTGCTTCGCGTTATATTGAGATTACCTGAGAGCCTCTGAGTGGCACGTTTTAGAGACATCGGGTCCATATTTTGGTCTTACGCAGACAACGAGCGGAAAACCCTAATTTTGTTTTCATTCTGTGTGTGTGTGCGCGCGCGTTCGCTGCAAGCTTTGCTGATCATAACTTACTTTGTATCCAAGTTTTACAAGTTTAATGTGTTTCCCTCGTATATATATATTTTATGTCGCGCAAAGTTCTTTCTTCGTAATTACTTCTCTTGCGGTGTATGTGTACGTACTGCCGCCTTCTGTGGTGCTGGTGGGCTCATAACTCTGTAATTAACATGTCATTGTTAGAACGAAACTGCTGCCTTGAATTATACCCATGCTCCATAACTGCACGTAATATTGGGAACCTCTTAAAGCACACACACACACACACACACACACACACACACACACACACACACACTTTGTTATTGCTGTCTTGTGTACCCCACACGCGGTGAGGGATATTGTGGAGATGGAAAAAGAAAAAAAAAAGCGCCCAAGGAGAAGACATTTTACGTAATCTCAGGTATTAACGTCTTCTTTGACGTCAATTAATTTCAGGGCTGCTGGTGCTACACATACGCCGCTGTCAGGCCCTGTGACACAGCAGGTCTGTTCCTGAGCTGGCAAGGCGTCTGGCTTCGATTAATAATGCTCAGAAATATAACTTGTCTGTCTCGGCAAGGCGGTGGTAGTGGAAGTAAGGTTTCCCTAATACTTTTCCGTCCTCCTAGATTCGCCACATATCCACGAGGAATCTATCTGTCTATCCCTAAATATTTGATAACTGCCTTTCCTTGTCTGACATTGAAGTCCGGATATTTCATATCAGGAAGCGTGTTGCAGAAACCATTCCCGATATAATTCTGCACCTTGGTGTGAAAAGTTCATCCGAGTTATAAATTCTTGCTAGTCAGTTTTTTTTTTCTCTCTCTCTCTCTCTCTCTCTCTCTCTCTCTCTCTCTCTCTCTCTCTCTCTCTCTCTCTCTCACTTTCCCTGGACGAGACTTGCTGCCTCAGTGTTTCTCTCCGGCGTCTGCTGCGAGGCGAGTAGGAAGCGGGATGTGCGCCAGGAAGGAACAGCTGACTCCTTCCTATGATTTCATTGCCTGTTTGCCACATTCATTGTCGGTTTGGTGCATCTGCCGCAGTAAAGGCTTCTCCTCTGACAGTGCCATCTCCTGGAGGTGACACAAGTTTGCGTCTCTTCTGCCCTCCCTAGTATTGCCCGTCTCTGGTCCTGCACTAACTCCACTCCGTCAAGCGGCAGGATCTGGTGCCTGGTTTCAGATGCAGTTCCTTGAAGTGCAGAATAACCTCTGATGTCGAGAAGATTAATCCTCTTTACTCTTAACTTGACATGAGAATCCTGAATCCTCTTTTATATTAACAACAAATGACATCAAAATCTTTCTCAGCATGGAACAACACATGCTGGTTCTTCTCCGTAAGCTTCTCTAATTCCTTCGGTTGCAGTAAAAATGTAACGTAGCGAGGGAGATGTTTATGTTATGTATTCTGCGTCTTGAATAGATAGTAAACGCCAGGTTCTACGGCCACCATCCTCCACGTCTGCCTCGCTTTTGTATGTCTTGGCTTGGTCTGTATATGTCAGTGGGGCCGACCAACCCATTTCACTTGTTGTTTATTATAGCAAGTTCAGGGGAAGGGGAGAGAGGGCGGGACTGTTTCCTGTTGTGGTCCTCTCTGCTTCCTCCCATCTTCCCTATGTGCGCACTCTCTCTCTCTCTCTCTCTCTCTCTCTCTCTCTCTCTCTCTCTCTCTTCGTGGGTGCTTATAAATTCCCTTTGCATTTCTGACCCCACTATTTTTGTGGAGCCACATATACATAATACATGTATAAGCAGCGCACACACATTTCAGCCCCGCTCCTCCTCTGCTGCCGCTACGCAATATCAATGAGAAGTCTTTCTCAAAAGTGGATTTAGTTCTGTCTGAGTGAGAACTTGGGACATAAAGACAATAGTGAGTATTCTTCTGATATTAGATTTCGGTCATATTAACACTCTTCTCAGTGGAGACTTCAGTAAAAGTATCGACACTGGAGTTAAGTCTTTGTACAGGAGAGGTGGATGCAGTAGCTGGACAGGGTGTCTGGATGCACCTTGCCCAGCCCATCCTTTGTTGTCGCACGCCTTTCCCTCAGGCGGAACAGGAACAGTAGGGCACTAGACTCCTTTCCCTCACTCCCCGTACTCGCCTCCCTCTCCACTACTTTCCCGCCGATGGTTTACACAGACCTGCTTCTATGAACTGCATTCAAATGGAAATCGAATTCCTATAAGGAGACTATCCTGTAATGAGCAGCAAATTTACTTCCTGCAGCTGTTACAATCGATCCCCGCCGCGGCACAAACCCGAGCCGCTGCTAGCTTGATGCTCTTCTCATGGCGGCAGAGAATATGCGCTTACAATGACGCTTGTGGCATCTTTATTGTGTATTTATTTTTATGTGTTCAGCGTTCTCTGTGGGACATCAAAATTGCTCCTCAACTCGCTTGCAATCCCTGGCATCAGCTATAAAAGAGGTTGAGTTCTGAAAATTACAAGCCATTTTATGTGTGGTGTGTGTGTGTGTGTGTGTGTGTGTGTGTGTGTGTGTGTGTGTGTGTGTGTGTGTCATGTAATCATACAACTACAGCATGAATTGATGTTATTCTTCTCGCTGTCACAAAAATACCTTCCCACGCTTAAATTACTTTTGTTTTCTCAGCTTCTCACTGAAATGTGAATGTGAAATGAACATATCTTGCTTTTTTTATCATGGATAACACACATGGTTTCATTCTATATCGAGAGAGAGAGAGAGAGAGAGAGAGAGAGAGAGAGAGAGAGAGAGAGAACATATCTCATTTCACTTACAATGTCAAACATAACCTAGACTAATAATATTTCTTTCACGAGCCGGGCAGACTGACATAATTGGAGTTCTCTAAGCGAGCCGATCCTCTCGAGGCCCCGAGATTCCCCAGGAGGACAGTAAATCTCCATCCGTCTCCCTTTAATCCCACCTCCACCTCCTCTCCTCTCCTCTCCCCTCCCTATCTCTCCCACCCATTCCATCCCTTACCTCTCCATCCCCATCCGGTCCTTTCCTTCTATCCCAGCTCGGCTCCTCCGCCCTTTCTACCCGCCCCACGATCTTGGTAGCAGCAGCAGCAGCAGGAGGAGGAGGAGGAGGAGGAGAGGAGGAGGAGGAGGAGGAGGAGGAAGAGAGGACAGGGAGGAGTTCAGGTTATTAGAGGGGGGAGAGGAGGGGGAGGTAGCAGCGTTGGTTGAATTACGTTAACTTTGTTCAAGTTATTCACGGCAACTCTGCTCTTTAGGACTTTTGACGCGTTCTTTTTCACTGTTTTTATTCAAGCGTCTCTTCTTTCCCTTTTCTTTTTGGCTTTCATTTTAGTTTTTATATACTTTAGAAAGGACGACACCTTATTTTTTTTAGTGTTGTTTTCATCTTCTCTCTTGAAGGAAAAGCCAGTATTTTTTTTTTCTTTGGAAAGGACCACAACATTTTTTTAGGTGTTTTCTTTCCTTTCGTTTTTTTTTTTTTTTTTTTTTATTCTGAAGGGAAATGCCGCCATTCAGTATCGTTTGAACTTCTTCCCTCCCCCACACCCTTCTCCCACCACCCTCTCCCAGGACCTCGCCTTCTTCCTGATGGATTAACGCTGAATAAGTCCTCGGGATTATATCTTTTTTTTTTTTTTTATCACGAGTTAATTCTAAGTTTCGCGATATTTTTTCCTCCTTTTCTTCTCTACTGATCACAAACATCACAAACATTTCATCATCCTACATAAATATCAAATGACTAGAGCCGCTGCCTCTCTGATCCTTTGCCGGCCATAATCAGGCGAGGTGAGCGGCCTGCAGGTATATCCCTTACTTGATGCGAGAGAGAGATGGCAACCTCTTCTTTACGCTGCCTTGGGATAAGTTCATCGTTCCTGAATACGTATCCCTTTCGCCCAGGCCAGACTCCTCTTTAGATCTTCCCTCTCGCCTTGCTGAAAGAAGCGTTCGTGCGAAGCTGGCGATAAAACTGTCATGCTCGGGTGCGTTGCCTTAAGCCGTGTGTTTTGCGCCATGATTTGTTGTCCCTCGGAAGCAGGCGAGGAGCGAAAGTGTCAACCGGGAACTGTTAGGCCGATAAGTCATGGAAAGTGTAATGACCTGTTGCCTGTAATTCACGTGCGTTAAGCGGCTCCGAGGGGATGAATGTGTTTGCCTGATGCGGCTTTACTTACTGCTACTGGAATACTACCTACTGGTGCCTCGTTCCCAGAGTGATGTGTGTTGTATGCAGGACAAGGAGGGAGATGCAAATTCTTTATGTATGTTGCTTTGCGTTGTTTCTTCTTCCAGCTCCATATGTACTGTGATTCACTCCTCTTCTTCTTCTACCTCTTTCTTCTCCTTTTTTATTAGATGTAAGGTTATTCAGGCAGCCACGTTGGTCCAGTAGAGCAGTTGTTGCATGTTTTTTTTCTTTCGTATTCCTCTTCCTCCGCCCTATCCTCCTCCTTCTCCTCCTCCTTCTTTGTTATCTTGTCATCATCATCATCATCGTTATTATCATCATCATTATCAATATCATTATTATCATCATCACTATCCTGTACGATTCAACTACAGGGCAAAATTTCTTCCATAAAACACTCTCATCTACTACTGCTGCCCGTTTCAATAAAATGGCACCTTTCACACCTGCACCTTGTTCTATCGGGTGTTAAGCATTTTGTCTTTTTTTAATGTCTACGATCAAACATATCTAGACGAATGCTTGGGCCAACGCAGAAACACTTTGCGTCTTGACTTGCGCTAAGGTGTTCGTCATTCAAGTAATCGTGGCTCATGAATCACAAGGCGCCGCGTATGTGTGGGTGATATTAGAATTGTTTGTCTCTCTTTACCTAGAATAACAGAGGGTGGCGTGGCCCTTTGTAGTGTCTGCAGGAACTGTGGAGCGCCTTAATTCACTAACTGCTGAAAACAAAGCAAGGAACACTTTAACTGCAGGAGTACCAGGAAACATTATACATAGTGTTTGAAATTTGTACCTTGTGTTGATATAGCATGTCGAGGAATATTTCTGTCATGCATCTGACAAGAATCACTCTTAATGACAGTATATCAAGCTGTAAAACAAAATTAAACCATTCATCACAGACACTCAAACGTAACACAGTAACACCTTTTGCTCCCTCCGTGATCACCTAACATCGCATCACGTAATGTTAAATGTATTTTTTACTGTGTTATTTTTACCTACCCTCACCTGGCTGACCCCAGCGCTGTGGTGCTCTTTGGTTGGCGGACACACAATCTCGGCGCCGGCAGGAAGAACAAACTCTGCTCCACACCCTCCCCACGCCGGGTCAGAAAAGCAATTACTCTATGAAATTCCTTGACCCCGCGAGGTACGTACAAGCTGCTTCGCAAGTCTCCCTGTCAGTGCATGCTGCGGCGCGGGATCCACCTTGGCTACAGTCAGCTGCGTGTAAAGAGGCTGAGTCGTGAAATAGATACAATGATTGATATCCGGTGCCGCGGAGGGAGTTCAAGTTTTCGGAAATGTTTGAAACCCAAGAGATGCTGAGGCGGCAAGAGTGAGTCAATCTTCAGATAAAGTTTACCTCGATATTTTTTTACCTCGATCTATAACGAAGGTGAGACTCTTGGAGGTGAGACGTGGGGAGGTAGGGAGGGGTCTTTGGACTTGGGAAAGGTTGGTCGTCTTGCAATATCGAAATACTGGAATATTTAGGGTGAAAGACCTGGGCGTGAAAGTGAAGTTAAAGCAAAAAGATGACAGGAAAAAGAATGAATCAATGAGTGTGCGTTTTTTTATTTTTTTTCGTCTGGTGTGTGAATTGGAAAAAAATTATTTGTGCAATAAAGAAAAGCAAGACTATTTAAAATAAAAAAGTGAGTCCTGAAGTGGAATTGAAACATTAAAGGTGCCAAATGTGAATGAACTGTTTTGTATCTTCTTTTTATCGTTGTCGTATAGAAAATTCAGGAACACAAAGTAAAGGGAAAGGGAGACATGAAGTGAATCTAGAGCAAACACGAATTAAATATTGAATACCCAGTTTTATTATTGTCTTCCAGCAAGGGAATATGAAAAGGAAATAACAGACCGTGAAAATGGACTTGCAAACGTAGTAGTAAGAAGCTTGTGCTGTAGGCAGGATGAAATATAATTCAGGTCATCTTTTCTAAACCGAACACGTAATGGAACACAAAATAGAGATTTGCAAAGCCTCAAAAATAGACGTTTATCCCCCTGTAGCTGAGAGAAGAATTGACATGCATAGCAGAGGATACAGCAGAGAGAGAGAGAGAGAGAGGAGGAGGATCAGGAGGAGGAGGAGGTGATGGTGGTAGTGAAGACTGTGGTAAGAGACGTGGGCATGCAGAGAAAGAGTGGAAAGATACGACTACAACGAAAAGAGAGACAAGAAAGTGCATGAGCCAAAAGTCAAATATGGAAAGCAAAGTTTGATAGCATGAAAACACCACACCAGCATTCAGCAACCCTAGCACATGCTACACAATACACTCTAAAGAATATACCTGCTCGTTTGTTCTTAAATTGTAAACAAAGAGACCTGAGAGAAATTAATTTACCCATTTATCATCATTCCTTATTTACTCCGCCTCGTGGTGTTCGTTCCTCACCTCTTGGTTGGAGATGAAGCGCAGTAGGAGGGAAGAGAGGGATTGAGTAGGGAAGGAGAGAGGAAAGGAGGTGATGGAGGGAAGACTTACCTACCTGCAACGCGGGAGTTCTGGGAGGAGGAGGAGGAGGAGGAGGAGGAGGAGGCAGAGGAAGAAGATTGACGAGGAAGGGGTGTGCCTGGTACTAACGGAGAAGGGTAGCAGAGAGTAGCAGCTGGTTAGTGGGTACGCCAGAAAATGAGGACGAGGACGATGATAAGGAGAAGGAGGGGGAGATAGAGGTGGATGTGGATGTGGATGTGGAGGAGGCAAGTGCTAGGAAATTCCATCGTCCTCCCTTCCTCATCTAGAAGTAGGATTTCCCCCACGCGGCCGGTAACAAGGGTTCTTTTTCGAGCCGCCTCCCTCCCGTCGCTGCAGTATTTCGTCGTCCTTCGGGGAAAATTTCACGTTGATTAAGTTTACCATTTTTCTCTTCCTTTCCCATCCGTTTTTTATCTCACTCACTTTTCCTCTCCGGGCGATACTTTTAATGTGAGTTTTGAGGCGCTTGACGTGCAGTGCGGGAGTGATTGCGTGTTGCTTTAGTGGCGGTGGTGGTGGCGATGATGGTGGTGTTTATTCGTGTTATCTACGCTTTTCATTAGTTTTAGTGAACGGGATTTATTTTTCATTACTGGGTCTTTGAGGGAATATTGTTTTCCGATACTCGCCTTGCAGCTGAGGACTAAATCCATCACCATTATGAATCACCTAACATGTATTCTTCCACCGCCGTTTCTCAGCAGCGGTTATGTGGCGTCTTTGGAAACCTAATGAGCATCGGTGGTCTGGGTTGTGAGACGAGGCGAGTTTGCTTCACCGTGATGCAGAAATAACCGGAATAGCCTCGACCAACAGTTCTGTGCAAAAATGCGTAATTTGGCGAGTTGAGTCATCTTGTGAGGAGAGTAGAGAGAAGCAAATCCTTAGAACTGCAATTGCAATAACAGGAAAGTGGCTGTTGACCTCCGACTTAAACTAGGAAGTGGAAAGCCTCGTCCTTTTAAGTTATTCGTTTAATGTGAAAGATATATATATTTGGCTAATCTTTTCTTTTTCCCTTTCTGTGTGTGTATGTGTGTTTGTTTGCTTGTTTGTGTTTATAAGTGTACTTTTTTTCATTTTGTAACTTCATTAACTTTAAGAATTAACATCCATATAACTCGTCTCATCTTACTTCTCATTCTTTGATTTTTTTTCTTACTTTTATTATTTTCTTATTTTTCTCTCCTTCCTCCTCCTCCTCCTCCTCCTCCTCCTCCTCCTCCTCCTCCTCCTCCTCCTCCTCCTCCTCCTCCTCCTCCATCTTTTTTTTCCCTTCTTCTCATCCTCCTTCTTTCCTCTTCTTACTCCTCCATGCCAACGCAGTCCGGAAGGAATCCTAAGTAAGGAAGAGCCTTCTGTTGTGCTCTCGCATATTTTTACCCAGAAGTTCATTAGAAACATTTCCTAAACGTTGGTTGGTTGCTGTTTAGTAGTCTTTTCAAAACCTCCTCAATACATTCCTCGTTGATATCCTCTTCCTCCTTCCTCGTCCACATCGTCCTCCCATTTCTTTTCGTGTTTCTCGTCCGCGGGCCTTCCTCCTCCTTCAAGTTTTTCGTCTGGGCCTCGTATTGATCACATTAAGGAGAGTCACAGGTCCCATCTCGACCATCCAGAAAACTGCTACACTACCTGCCTCCAACGATAACCCTGCTCGCTCGCTCTCTCTCTCTCTCTCTCTCTCTCTCTCTCTCTCTCTCTCTCTCTCTCTCTCTCTCTCTCTCTCTCTCTCTCTCTCTCTCTCTCTCTCTCTCTCTCTCTTTTTACCTTCACTTCAAAGCCTTCCTCTCCCCCTCGCCTGCCACTCACACCTTGCACTATTCACCCCTTTCTTCTTCCTACCAGTCCTCCCCGGGCCCCTTCCTTGGCTTGTCCTTTCGCCTCTCGCTTTCATAGTTGCCCTGGAGGGTGGCGCGAAGGGTCTAACAGGATGGCTCAAGTAAAATACGTAGTAAAAATGGCGATGTGAACACTCCTGAGGCTGTCACTTCCCTTGGTATTGTTAGTTAAGGAGTGGCGTGTGTGTGTGTGTGTGTGTGTGTGTGTGTGTGTGTGTGTGTGTGTGTGTGTGTCCCATTTCTTTCCACGCCGGTAAATCTTTTCAAACGTTTTCAGTGCAGTTTTGTTTGGCGTGTAGTGTTTGTGAGTGAATGTTAAATGAATCTTAGATGTATGAATATGTTATGGGTGATGTGTGATTGCTCTAGTTGTAGTAGTAGTAGTGATAGTGGTAGGAGGTTATATAGAGTAGTTGTAGTAATAGTAGCAGTAGTCGTTTGTAACCACGTATGTATGCATTACGTTCATGGCAATACGTATTTATTATTCGGTTATAGTATCTAAAACTAAGTGAATTTTATGTTTTCTTGTTCATGTGCTGTATTCCAACTTGGAGGGAATAAATTTTTTTTTTCTGTTTTCCATTCACTTCATTGATCTTATTTTGACAGCTGGTATTCTCTATAGTGTTTTGGCATCTTAGCATCTTTTACCTCAAGGTCTTCTCTGTTCACACGTTCTGGTCCCTATATAAACTCTGCTATCTTAAAAGTCTTAATTGGATTTCCTCCCTTCCCTTCTCTCCCCACAGTCCAGGCAACATATTGTAAGTTTGTGTCATACTTCCTCACGACATAAAACGCTTCTTACACACTGCATCTTGTTTTTGTCTCATTCAGTTTGTCATAGTCCAAACTCCCACTACTGTTTTGAAGGTTATGATTTGGTCTCTCACCACTCACTCTCGTGTTTATTTATAGTGTATGATTCTCTTTAGATTTCAATTTTCATATCCGTAATTTGTGAGATACATTTATAGGTGTATGTTTTCGGTAATTGTTTTCATCTTTGTTTTTCTTTTCTAGGTGAGTCACGTGAGAGGAGTGGAAGAAAGGGCCAAGGAGCATCTCTAGGAAGATTGGTAAATGTAACTTTACATGTAATCTCTCTCTCTCTCTCTCTCTCTCTCTCTCTCTCTCTCTCTCTCGGCATGCGTGCGTATGTCTGTGCACGTGATCGCTTCACAACCACATTCATAACCGGAACTGTTAAGCAAATAAACGCAAACATGACTAGAGATGTACCGATACCAAAATTTTTGGCCGATTCCGATACCGATACCACCTAATTGGTCTGATACCGATGCTATTACCGATACCGATACCACCGATACCGATACTACTACTTATAGTGATATCATACTGCACTGGACACCAGGATGAGTTGGTGGACGGCGAGCGTTATCAGATGGGAGGCTTTGATTTGGGGGATGCTGTAAGTCCTTCTGAGAACGTTTGTGAAATAGGACCAATTCTAGAAGCTTTTTGAAGCGATTTGCAAAGGTAAATTACTCAGTAATTGGAATGAATATCTTCTCAGTCTTCTGATTCTTGTCAGTTATTTTAAATTCTGACTTCTTACTCTTTTAGCGACCATTTGGTCTTGTGCATTTTCATTATTAATTTCATTGACGATATTTTGGCGATCAAAAATATTTTTTTAATTATTAAAATTGTAAAACAGACACAAAATATTAGCAAAAGAAACTCATTTTGTTGTGTATGTTTCTCTTTAATTAAATCTGACATCCTTTGATATTAATTCATTAGACATTAGTAGACCAATTCAGAAAAATGAGCTTTCACCTAATCTTTTCAATTAAATAGAAAAAGTTTAGTTTATTCTAAATTTCTAGTGTATTGCTATGATCTTAAATAATTAATATGCAACAAATTATACACAATGCACATGATTACAAAACAGAATTTTACATCCTTAGGTTAACACAAGTAACTCAAAAATTAAACTTGCATTAAAATTAATATACATATATAATTCGAGCTTCCACCTATTCCAGTATGATATCTTGGAAAAGGCTAGCACTAGCACTGTTAATTATAAATCAAATAAGAATATGCTGTTATTTACAATAATGCAAAATGCCTAACTATATATATATATATATATATATATATATATATATATATATATATATATATATATATATATATATATATATATATATATACCAAATCATTTTGTTGGATTCTCAATATCTGAAGTTTGACATTCTTAGATTGTAGTTCAAAAACATAAGCTTTTCACCTGTGTGAACTTTGTGTGGGTGGAGGAGCAGCGTCTGACTGAGAGACAGTGAGAATGCGTGGTGACTCATGACCGACCGTGTGACAGGATGCCGGAGTTCAGCTTATACGCGTTTCATACACGTCCAATTTAGAGGTTGTGGCTTATTACCACAGAAAACAGTATTCTATGACATACGGTAATCACCACGGAAACTTAATACGCAGTATTATATTAATTTGGTATCATCAATATCTTATATCGAATATATCACTAAGTAGTAAATTCCTTTTAGGTATCGGAGGTATCGGCATAAAATAAGCCGATACCGATACCGATACCCAAAAAATAGCCGATACCGCCGATTCCGATACCGATACCGATGCATCGGTACATCTCTAAACATGACATGACCGAATTACTCGAAACAGAACGGGCTTGATCTGATAAAATATTGGCATCGATTAGGCAGCGCAGCAGATAGATGGATAGATAGAGAGAAGAGAGAGAGAGAGAGAGAGAGAGAGAGAGAGAGAGAGAGAGAGAGAGAAATTAGTGATGAACTCGACACACAGTTTACGTTACTAACAAAACGGGATCTTATTGCTTCAGAAAATATCCACGTTGACTTTCTGAAGTGACGGAAGAGTTGATAAGCGGAAAGACTGAGCAAATTAATTCTGAAACCTTTCTCTAAGTATAGAGTAAAAATTCGTCACATATAAATGTAGTTTTTAATATTTACGAGATTCGAGTTGATGAAGGAAAAGAAATACTTATATATTATCTAGAAAAAAAAATCTGCTTTCTGATATTTATTTTAATTGGTGAATTTCAACGAATGAGGAAATGATATTGATAGGCAGTTATTGGTAAAAAAGAAAAGTAATGTTACATAAAGATAAGTAAAAATGTAGATTTTTCAATCCCTCCAGTACCATGACGTGTTTCCATATTCAACCTGCTTACTATTTGGTGATTTTATACAGAATCAGAAACTTATGTTAGGGTTAAATAGTAAAGACTGTGGTTATTTATCTTCTGACCTCCATAGACCCTTTCTAATGTATACAAAATGGTCTAATCGTACATAAATCTCAAGATAAAAATGTGACCCAGTATTGAAGGTTTAAAGGTGAACCTAGATGTATAGATAAATTGAAATACTGGATTGATAGATGAAGAGAAAAGAAATACATAAAGCTGATCTATTGGTGCATACATATATGAAGATAGATATACAAGTAAACAACTAAACATATAACAAGATAGATAAAACTAACACACAGATAAGCAAGTTCATATTTTTGTGGAGGAGGGCGATTTCATTTTACTTTTTTTTTTTCTTAAGCAAATGCAAACCATCATTTGGATACGCACACTTCCATGAATATGCAATTCGCGGGGGGAAGGATTTTTTTTTCATCCAGGAGCTTCAGTGAATAAACTGTAATATCCTATTTGCCGATTTATTCATGGGTTCGTCGAGGAAATGGTTCAAGTTATTCAGGAAATCGTGCTGCTAATATATAAACATTTTCTCTCGCTCGAGGTGATATAATTTTTTCTCCTTCCTGGCAAAGGTAATTGTTTGACCTGGACGAATTGCAGCGGGATAATCGTTCTCTCCTGTGGATTTAATGTTTATAAAGCTCTTCTGCAGCGGCGGGGTGAGGCGCGCGACGAGATGGAAGGTGGAGGATGGAATGGAAAGGGAGCGCCGGGATAGATGAGTGTGTGCAGGAAGAGTAGGCGCCTGGAAATATTGGGAGTTTTGTGTAGATGATAATGAAGTGTAGAAGAGTGTGGAGGAGGGTCTAGACACTGGCTCGCACAATTCTCTCTCTCTCTCTCTCTCTCTCTCTCTCTCTCTCTCTCTCTCTCTCTCTCTTGTCTCCTCACCCTAATCTATTGTCCTTATTCTTCCGAACTTCCACAATCTGAATCGCTCTCTCTCTCTCTCTCTCTCTCTCTCTCTCTCTCTCTCTCTCTCTCTCTCTCTCTCTCTCTCTCTCTCTCTCTCTCTCTCTCTCTCTCTCTCTCTCTCTCTCTCTCTCTCACACACACACACACACACACACACACACACACACACACACACACACACACACACATCATCATCATCATCATCATCATCATCATCCACCCTCTCTCCTTCTCTGCCTAGCTCCTTCTCACCATTCTTTTCCCTCCCTCTGCCTCGCGTGATTCTTCTCTGCTAAGCTCGACCTTTTTGTGTGGGAGTAATTACTAATATTGTGGCCAATTGTTAATAGGCGCATATCCGCGGCCACCAATTTAGCGGAGCAAGAAATGGACCCAGTAATTGGCTGCGTTTTTCTGTCCCATTAACATATAATTAGGGAGTAGGGGCGTGGGTTATGGGCCGAATAGAAGTGGCAGCAGGGGCAAAAACTCGCTTTGCCTACTCAATCAGTTTGTTTCATGGCCCTTGATTTTTCTTTTTTTTTGTTCGTGCGTGTTATGACAAAAAGAAAATGTTAATTTCTATGAATTATAAATCTAGTTTTCTCATTAACGAAGTGATGTCTGTTCTTGTTTGCAGTTTGTTAACCACAAAAACGAGATTATTTCATATCTTTGTGAAGGTGAATTTCTTTTTTTTTTTTTTTTTCTACGCATGAAATTTAAATGATTATCACAGAATAGGTCTGTGTTTTTCCCTCTCTAATATAGTCTAGATTTCACCAGTCAAATTAATTTTCTTGACTTTTACACGTAGAGTTTTAAGAAATTCCACTACCGGAAAATTTTCCATTTTCTTTTCCATTTTTACATTCCAAGGTCAAGATCAGATGTATTTTCTGTATTTTTCTTCCATCTTTCTGTGACCTCCATGAAGCCGAGGGAGGGAGACGAGGAGTCGATATCCTGGCGGTGCCCTCGTGCCTTGCTGCCCTTGACTGTGTGCTGCGTTCAGCGACAAACTTGCACACCTTGCACTCGTCTGCCTCACCCAATCACGGTGGCAAAGGTGATAAAAGACATATCTGATTCGGTGAGGAGACGAGCATATTGAAGGCGCTCTTTCTAGTCAGTTCGAGGTCTTGCCGACACCTACAATGTGTCCCTCTCCACCTTGTCACCCCAAAGCCCACACCCTCGCCTTCCCTGCTCCACCTTGCTCCTCTGCGCCTCACCTCACCACCTGAGTTGAGACGTTCCCTCAAGGCAGGTGTAAATGCAAAGAGAATAACTGTTTTGTGCTTCAGAATTCATATTTTTGGATGCAGACGTCTCTCTCTCTCTCTCTCTCTCTCTCTCTCTCTCTCTCTCTCTCTCTCTCTCTCTCTCTCTCTCTCTCTCTCTCTCTCTCTCTCTCTCTCTCTCTCTCTCTCTCTCTCTCTCTCTCTCTCTCTCTCTCTCTCTCTCTCTCTCTCTCTCTCTCTCTCTCTCTCTCTCTCTCTCTCTCTCTCTCTCTCTCTCACACACACACACACACACACACACACACACACACACACACACACAATCGATGTAACCATAACAGTTAACCTTAATGGACGACAATATCTGTGTTTTGCTGGCTCTCCAGGCCACATGAACGTCGTGAAATAAAGGGAAGGAAAAAGAGGCAGAATTCCTTATACACTCTTTGTTCTTGGATAAATAAATACATTGAACTAGGTCTCTACGTATGAAAGCTCCAGACACACTTTTCTCTAGCGGACTTCAAGCAACATCAAGCGGAACCAAATCACGAGTGAGATCGATGTGCAAGAGATAACAATAGACATGAGTAATCGAGGATACCTAAACACTCACAAATCGCATCCCTACCCGCGTTTCTCACTGCCTGGAGCCGCTGCGTCGCACTGCAAGTCAGTATGAGGCGGTTCCTCCAGCTTCTGCGCGCCACCAGATTACTGAGGATCGCTTGAGTGTCGGTGATTAGCGGTAATGGACGCTATTCTGCATCCCTCATTGAGAGCTGCCGACACGTGGCGACTAATGGACTCGAGCGATGTAGCCGATAAGCACCGTCTGTGTCCCTCTTGCGGGTGCGTGAAGGAGCGGCTGGAGGCTGGCGTGGAGAGGGAAGGGGACTCCACGCAGAAAATCGGTCTGCTGAGAAAATGTAGGTGGTGGAAAATGTAGCTGGTGATGGTGACTACAATCAACGTTCTTTCTTTCCCGCATGGAGTTAAAAGCGGCTGTTATAAAAGTTATGCAGTAATCAAAATAAACTTTTTTTTACGCAACAGATAACTTTAACTGTTACAAACAATGCAGAGCTTTTGAGAACTGCACTAAGGGTTTTATGTATATATATATATATATATATATATATATATATATATATATATATATATATATATATATATATATATATATATATATGCCTCGACACCTCCCTCAACTTTTTCTACATTAACTTCTGCAACATTCGCGGTCTTAGATCTAATTTTCAATCTGTAGAACACCACCTCTCCTCTACTAAACCTCATCATCTTTTTCTCACCGAAACACAACTGTCTGAGGCAACTGACAGTAGCCCCTTCTCTGTTCCCTCCTACTTTCTCTATTCTCATTTTCATTCCAAAGCTGGATGTTGCGTCTATGTACGCAACGACTTAACTTGCTCTCGTGCCCACGCTATTGAATCTTCCGAGTTTTCTACCATCTGGCTTCGACTTCGACTCTCAAACTAAATTCATCTGTGCTGTTTATCTCTCCCTAACTCTTCTGACTATAGTAAATTCTTCGACTACTTAACTTCCAAAGTGGAGCACATTCTGTCCCTCTACCCTTTCGCTGAGATTTCCATTCTTGGAGATTTCAATGTTCACCACCAGCTTTGGCTTTCCTCTCCCTTCACTGACCATCCTGGTGAACTAGCCTTCAACTTTGCTATCCTCCATGACCTAGAGCAACTGGTGCAACACCCTACTCGTATTCCTGACCGTCTTGGAGACACGCCCAACATTCTTGATCTCTTCCTCACCTCTAATCCTTCTGCTTATGCTGTCACCCTTTCATCTCCGTTGGGCTCCTCCGATCACAATCTCATTTCTGTATCTTGTCCTATTTCTCCAATCCCTCCACAGGATCCCCAAAGCGAAGGTGCCTCTGGCGTTTTGCCTCTGCCAGTTGGGGGACCTGAGGAAGTATTATGCTGATTTTCCCTGGAATGATTACTGCTTCCGTGTCAGAGACCCATCTCTGTGTGCTAAACGCATAACGAAGTGTCTGGCATGGAAGCGTACATTCCTCATTCTCTTTCCCAACCTAAACCTTCTAAACCTTGGTTTAACACAGCCTGTTCTCGTGCTATACATGATAGAGAGGTTGCCCACAAAAGGTACTTGAGCCTTCCATCTCCTGAGTCTTTATATCTCTGCCCGGAATCATGCCAAGTCTGTTCTTCAACTTGCCAAACACTCCTTCATAAATAGAAAATGTCAAAATCTTTCAAACTTAAACTCCCCTCGAGACTTCTGGCATCTAGCCAAAAACATCTCAAATAAATTCACTTCTTCATCTTTCCCTCCTTTATTTCATCCCGATGGCACCACTGCCATCTCATCTGTTTCTAAAGCTGAACTCTTCTCTCAAGCCTTTGCTCAGAACTCCACCTTGGACGATTCTGGGCTTGTCCCTTCCTCTCCTCCTCCCTCTGACTATTTCATGTCTACAATTAAAATTCTTCGTAACGATGTTTTCCATGCCCTCGCTGGCCTAAACCCTTGGAAGGCTTATGGTTCTGATGGGGTACATCCTATTGTTCTCAAAAACTGTGCTTCCGTGCTTGCACCTTGCCTGGCCAAACTCTTCCAACTTTGTCTATCTACTTCTACCTTTCCTTCCTACTGGAAGTTTGCCTACATTCAGCCTGTTCCTAAAAAGGGTGACCGTTCTAACCTCTCAAACTACCGTCTTACGAGTATAGCTTTAATCTCTTGCTTGTCTAAAGTCTGGCATAAAGCATTGATTTCAAAACTGCCATTCTACGGCTTCTATCCTTCTCTCTGCAAATTTATCTCAAGTTTCCTTTCCGATCGTTATATTGCTGCTATGGTAGACGGTCACTGTTCTCCTAAATCTATTAATAGTGGTGTTCCTCAGGCTTCTGTCCTGTCACCCATTCTCTTTCTATTATTCATTAATGACCTTTGTAACCAAACTTCTTGCCCTATCCACTTCTACGCTGATGATACCACCCTACATCTTTCCACGTCCTTTCAGAGACGACCAACCCTTCAGGAAGTCAACAGATCACGCAGGGACGCCACAGAACGCCTGACTTCTGAGGATATTGAAGTTTGCATTTTTTTCATGATTGTTCTTTTACAACAGATCTGATTGCGTTTTATTATGTACCATGAAAGATAAAAACGATAAAGGAAATTTGAAGTAAAAAAAAAATATATATATATATATATATATATATATATATATATATATATTTTTTTTTTTTTTTTTTTTTTTTCCAAATTTCCTTTAGCATTTTTATCTTTGATGGTATACAATAAAACGCAATCAGATCTGTTGTAAAAGAACAATCATGAAAAAAATGCATACTTCAATATCCTCATGCATACTTCACCTACAAGTAAAGCAAATAAAAATGCAAGAGCAAATGAAATCAAATAAAAAAATCATACAAGAGCATGAAAAAAATGCGACACATAACATAATACAATATTTACTGTACGCACCGCTGGCCAAACAAGGAGGAGGAGGAGGAGGAGGGAGCCTGTATACAGTTAAGTGACCAAGCACGACAGCCGCTGCCCACCACCAGCTTGCACAGGCAGACGAAGGAAAACCCTGTGACTCGTACTCGGCTCCGTTTGTGGCAGGTTCTAGGGAGCAAATAATTTTGTTCCTCTCGACTGTCTGGCCGTAATCCCTGAGTCGGGTCCCTTCTGCTTCCCCTGGGCAATTTTGTGGCCGGTGGGGTTTATCCAGCGCAGGAAGTAATCGAATGTAGGATCGGCAGCGAAATATTGGCTTTTGTCCCCCTTTTGTTTGATTAAAGTTCCCTGAATATCCACGTGGAGAGGAATACGAATCCCCGAGGAGGTCGTGGAATAGAAGGGAGGACTGACTTGAAACACAGATACACTAAAAAATTAATAAATAAATAAAACCTATACCTGCTTTTTTTTTCTCTCAATCACCGTATGTAGCACCGTGGTGTGTGATGAAGGATAGATTGGAGATGGTCGTGGCGTTAAAGATATGGTCACACACTATCTATGGGAGGTGGTTTGGTTTTATGAAATACAGTAAGGGAGGAGCGAGGGCAGCTTTAAGGCTTCAGGGTTAGCTTGTTTTAGCATTACTTTTTTTTTTTTTTTTTTTTTTTTTTTTTTTTTTTTTTTTTTGAAGGGAGTTTGGTGCTTCAAGGCAAAATTGTTCTTATTGCCATTATTTTCCTAATTCTTATTTGAACTTCGTGCTTACACACACACACACACACACACACACACACACACACACACACACACACACACACACACACACACACACACACACTGCGTAGTGTAGTGGTTAGCACGCTCGACTCACAATCGAGAGGGCCGGGTTCGAGTCTCGGTGCGGCGAGGCAAATGGGCAAGCCCCTGTTCACCTAGCAGTAAATAGGTACGGGATGTAACTCGAGGGGTTGTGACCTCGCTTTCCCGGTGTGTGGAGTGTGTTGTGGTCTCAGTCCTACCCGAAGATCGGTCTATGAGCTCTGAGCTCGCTCCGTAATGGGGAAGACTGGCTGGGTGACCAGCAGCCGACCGAGGTGAATTACACACACACACGCACACTTATACACACACACACACACACACACACACACACACACACACACACACACACACACACACACACACACTTCAGGAAAGAATCTGGCAAACTCGATTTATTGTGCTTCACTGATCGCCCCGCGGGTCTTTGGGTAATCTTTAGGAAACGAACTATGTAACCTGAGAGAGAAATAGCAATTCAGCTGAAATTGACAACACAACGAAAAAATCATTACAGTTTTCAACATACACATATAAGAAAAAAAACTCTATCCACACACACACACACACACACACACACACACACACACACAGAGAGAGAGAGAGAGAGAGAGAGAGAGAGAGAGAGAGAGAGAGAGAGAAAGAGAGAGAGAGAGAGCATAATGAAATGAACCTTCCACAAAATCATACTAATATAAAAAGTCTATTCGCTATTATGAATCGACGTAAGAATGCTACCTAACTAATAATAAATAAACAAATAGAAATTATAGTAATAAACAAATGAATGAATAGATTAATGAGAGACAAGCAGGGAGTTAAACAAAATAGGAACTGCGCAGTTTTGATGAATCCTGAGGCCTCTTTTGATGCAGGACTCGTCACTAATGGACATAGTTCAAGTCTCGCGGCCCCTTAGCTGGTCTAGTGGCGCGCCGCTCCTGGCACACTTCTTTCGTGCCTGGCTTGGCAGTAACTTAGATTTCTGTTAAGTCGAAAGTTAATGTTAAACTCACCAACTCCCTTAGTTCGCAAGACTTTCTTGGGAGGGTGATGCTGCTGCCCGCCTCGCGCGCCACGCCGAGTTTTCTTCTTTGTTTAACTTCTTTTTCGTATTATCATTACCGAAATTCCTCGAGCTGAGTGGCAGAATCTTGCTCCTTACTTATGCGCAGTGTAGAGCTCATTATGCAGAGAAGTAAGGGTGTGCATTTTTTGTATTTAATATAATTGTTATCCATATTTGTCCGCTGCATATAAAAACGCACCTAACAAGACTTACATTACCCACCATCAACACCAATGTCCTTTCCAACACCTTCAGAGTGGCCGGCCCTCCCACTCCCGAACACACGGGCCCCTCCTGGCCGTATTAACACTCTCCTTCATCTCTCCACACGTCTCAAAACATCCTCCAGCATCCGTGGAGGAATTAAGAAGGTTTCCTCCTCCTGCCAGAGGCCTGAGAGAGATGTGAGGGGATGATCTTATCTCTTGAGTTACTTCTCATCAAGTGCTTCCGGAATACCAGATCGGAGTCCGGAGGGGGGGAGAAAACTGCCCTAATTTCCAGACGTCGCCGGAACGAGGCAGTATTTCGGGTTAATGCATTGCGGAAGAATTGTATCAGATTTCTCCCCCGACCCTGCCCTGGTCCCGGGAATTCCTGAGGAGTTCCTTCGAGTGAAGTCTGCAGAAAATGGGAGTGGAGAAGGAAAGGAGGAAGGGGAGTGGTGGATAAAGACGGAAAGTAAGAAAGAAACGCACTGGAAGGAGGAGAACGAAGACAAGAGGATAAGGAAAAAAAAAAGAAAACTCTCCAGACCTGCGCCTCTAAGCCTGACGCCAGTACTAAAGAAAAGAGGCTGCGAGGGCTGCTGGTTGGCCTGCGAGAGGTAAGCGGGGATAAATTTTGAGCAGTAAAGAATAAGAGATAAAGATTATTGGATGTATATTACTGATAATCTATTTACTCTTGAAGACAAACTGAAAATTGAAAAAGAAAATGAAATAGTAAAGAGAGAGCATTTAACAAGTAAAGAAATATTTTCTATATTAGTATATTCTTAAACATATGAACAACATTTTCACAAAACTTACCTTGCATTCCCGCCTCACCACCACTTGTAAAAATAACAAAACTATTGAAATGCTTTGTATAAAATCATCTTAAATGTGTAAATGATTTAAGTTTTTATAGACACTGAAGTGGTGAGTTGGAGCAGTAGTGATGGAGTTGCAAAGAGAGGACAAGTCAGGCTTTCTACCACATAGCCAGAGTAGAGGAAAGCAGTGCTATAGAGATGGAGCAAAAGGATGGAGGTTTCAGACGGGAAGAGAGAAAGTAACGGGAGATGCAGCGGCGAAAAGATATGTGGAAGAAAGATGTGGCGTGAGAAGGGAAGGAGGTCTAAAAAGGGTTGAAGTTTTAGAGACGAAGAGAAGAGAAAGGAGAGGAAGATGTATTGTAGGAAAGGGAAAAAGGGGGAACGAAGAATAGAAGTATAAATATAGGTAACAAAAAATTAAAAATAGATAGCTAGACTCATCTATAACTTTACTGAACTCAATCTGCATATAATTATACCATTATTGCATACCTTTGTCGTATTTCATATCATATTATCACATGCGAGACAAAGTTGTTACAGAAAGTTGTTTTAGAGATTGAATGCTGCATCCACTTTATTTGCCTTTGGACGCGTACACACACACACACACACACCACACACACACACACACACACACACACACGTATAAATGAAATAGATACATCCATGGAAAGATTTCATACATTATTTCCGTATTGCAAGTGAACTGGCTTGTATTATACATTACGTACATTTTTGAAGCAATTTTTAAAACATTTTCACTTTACTTTCATCCCATGGAGTGTATTCACAACGAGCAGTATGGTATTATAATGATGCGGACGCTTGCTCTTGTTTTCTTAACTCGGCCATTTCTTTCATCTCCCCGAGGCAGTGCGGCGTGAGGCTCCAGTCACTAAGAGGCGTAGCAAAGACAGGGAAAAGTCTCACAGCACTTCAAGAGAGGACGCGTTTACAAAATCTCTCTCTCTCTCTCTCTCTCTCTCTCTCTCTCTCTCTCTCTCTCTCTCGGTTCAGCGTTTTTAAATATAGGAAAAAATGTTTGTTTTTCAGTTAAGGGATTAAACTCTCTCTCTATATATATTCTTTCCCTTTTCGCTTTTTTCTTGATTCCTTCCTTATCCTTGCTTCTCCTCTAGCTCTTTTCCTCTTCTTCCTCCTTTTCCTCCTCGTCCTCCTCGTCCTCCTCCTCTTCCTCTTCCTCCTCCTCTTCCTCTCCTCCTCTTCCTCTCCTCCTCCTCTTCCTCCTCTTCCTTCTCTTCCTCCTCCTCCTCCTCTTCCTCCTCTTCCTTCTCTTCCTCCTCCTCCTCCTCCTCCTTCTCTTCCTCCTCCTCCTCCTCCTCCTCCTCCTCCTCCTCCTCCTCCTCCTCCTCCTTCTCCTCCTCCTCCTCCTCCTCCTCCTCCTCCTTCACTACGGTCTCCATAGTGACGCTTGGTTTTTGAGGGAAAATTGTTACTTTTTAAAACTTATTTTTCCTCAGGCGATTGTTTTGGGTCTTGCTGTGTGTGTGTGTGTGTGTGTGTGTGTGTGTGTGTGTGTGTGTGTGTGTGTGTGTGTGTGTGTGTGTGTGTGTGTTTATGCGTTCTCTCACTCGGCTGCGGATGTAAAATTAATAGCGATTACAGACTTTAAAGAAATATGTGGTCCATCAAGGAGGATTAATCTCCAAGACTTATAACTCACTCTCTCTTCTTCCTTCCTTTCTTCCTTCATTCCTTCCTCTCGTTTTTTCCCTCTCCTTCTCTCCGCCCTTGAGTCCCTCTTTTTTTTTTTTTTTCATTGCGTCATCTGGTTTCTTCATATTTTTTTCTTTTTCCTCCCTTTTGTTCGTTTTTCCATCTTTTTGGGGAGAATATGACTGTTTTTTTTTTTTTTTTCTTTCCGTTTCCTCGCTTTTCATTTTCTAACTCTTCTCCTCTTTGTGGTTCTGTCTTCCTTCTCTTCCTCCGTCTTCTCTATTCTTCCATTTTTCCGTATTATCCTCAATTTTACCTTTTCGTCTCTTCCTCTCACTCACTAACTCGCCTGCTCACTCACTCTCACTCACTCACTCACTCACTCACTCTCCTTCCCTTCGTCGTATTGCCATCACAATTTGTCTTTCTTTTCCTCCTCTCTCTCTCTTATCTCTCATTTCTTTCCTCTTTCTCTTTCTCTCACATGAGCGTCTCCTTCTTTCATCCTTCTCTCCACCCTGTACCTAACCCCTCCCCTTCCTTTCCCTCTTCCTCAGTCCCTCCCTCCTCCAGGTTTCTCGTCAGAGTAATCCTTCGTTATAACGCGGCTCAGGTGTTCGAGGCTTCATGACGTGGCTTCTCCTTCGTCTTCATCACCATCGAAGGAAGACGAGGTAGCAGAGGCGAAGGAAGGAACGGATCGCTATTTTCAGTCGTATTAATGTTATTATTATTATTATTATTATTATTATTATTATTATTATTGTTATTATTTGTTATTATTATTATTTGTTATTATTATTATTATTATTGTTGTAATTATTGTTATAAAAAAGAGGAGTGGTACTGGAAATGGTTGGTGGTAATCGTAGTAGTGGTTGTAGTAGTAGTAGTAGTTGTCGTTGTAATAGTAGTAGTAGTAGTAGTAGTAGTAATGGTCTTCATTTTATTTTCACAGCATTATAACAAAATAATACATTACACATTATTTAAGCAAGGAATTATAATGTACCGTACAATAAAATTGTGAAAATTTGTTGAATGTGTTTAAAACAATAGCATACTTCACTGCACTGAAGTATAAATTAATGCTTGTTAAGATTATAAAACTAGCAATAATAGTAGTAGTAGTGGTAGTTGTTGTAGTAGTTGTTGTTGTTGTTGTTGTTGTTGTTGTTGTTGTTGTTGTAATAATAGTTGCTGAAGCAGTAGTAGTAGTAGTAGTAGTAGTAGTAGTAGTAGTAGCATTAGTAGTAGTAGTAGCTCTTGTTGTAGTGGATGATGAAGTGGTAACGGATGTTGTTCAGTGCATGCAATTATTGCCATTTATTTCTATCCCGTCAGCTGTAATTAGTGCCATTTTCACAGCATCATTTTTAGTGTCGTTTCTGGGACAGTGTGTAGACATTTCCTGTTGGAACAATGGTTGTCTCTTGCTGCGGACAGACGAGCATATATTAGACTCAATTACAATCTTTCCTCATACAACACATCGTGTCTCCTTCCACGTCCATTAGTACTGAGAGAGAGAGAGAGAGAGAGAGAGAGAGAGAGAGAGAGAGAGAGAGAGAGAGAGGTAATGTGTAAGTCGATCACCAGAAAATGCGTAAAGTGCAAGATATAATACCCAGCTCGCACGATATCCAGTTCTCGTGAAACAAACTCTCAATAAAGTCACATTTACAGCTTTACGAATAAGCCAAAATAATACATCTGTTTTCCTCTGTTAGCGAAATTAATCTTGTGAATTAAGCGTTATAAAAAAAAAAAACACAAACTCGATTCCATCTCAGTAATCAGTGAGAAAAAAAAAACATAAACAGTGTAAACTAAATGTATAAAAACCTTATCACCTGTGCGAGTGTGTCTGAGTAACATGAAAAAATGGAGAAGGGAAGGATGAGGAAGTTAGGGGAAGGAAGGAGACACTTAAGAAGAGAAAGAAATCTGGTGGGGGAGTGAGAAAAAAAATCTAAGAAGAGGAACTTGGACATCCGAAAAAAAATGCAGGGAGGTGGGAAGACTTAGTGATAAGTGAAGGGAAGGAAAGGGGAAAAAAGAGAGGGATAGAGGAAAAGAAAGGAAGGGAGAATATGAAGGTTACGACAGAAGGACAGGTGATGGAGAGTGGAAAGCAGGAATTCTGGTATTGATGGAAAAATTGCTTACAATAAAAAATAAAATGAAAAGCAAAAAAAAAAAACACTAGACCTAAGAGAGGTGACAAATTAAGAGAGAAAGGACGTATAGAAGTGAAACTTGTACAAAGCAAAAAAGTGAAGGAGAAAACTTTGCTAGAATTAGAAAATCGATGGATGGATCGATGGATACTTTGCAGGAGCGACAGGAAATTAATGATGAATAGAGAAGGATAGAAAGATACAATCCTAAAACTAAGATAAGAGAATAGGCAATAAAAAGAAGAGGAAACTAAATCAAAGAAACTGTAAACGAAAAATGAGAAAGAGAAAAAAAAAAAATCAGCAGTAATCAGATAAAAAAAAGACTATTCTAAATCAAATATGAAGCTGAGATACTTTGAGAGTACTAAGGGAAGATGATAATGATCATGATCATACTAATTTTGCTGTTCTTACTACTACTACTACTACTACTACTGATACTACTAGTACCACTACCACCACTACTACTACTACTACTACTACTACTACTACTAGTACTACTGCTGCTGCTGCTGCTGCTGCTGCTGCTGCTGCTGCTGCTGCTGCTGCTGCTACTACTACTACTACTACTACTACTACTACTACTACTACTACTACTACTACTACTACTACTACTACTACTACTACTACTACTACTGATGATAATAATGATAATAATAATAATGATAATAATATTAATAACGATAATAAAGACAGGAAAAGTGCCAAGGAAACGTAAATAAAAAAGTATGAGGAAGAGTAAATTTTTGATGAAATTGAAAGATGCAAGATGAAATAAACAAAAAATCTGGAGGTATTTTTAAGGTAGTAGGGAAGAGATTGAAAACACACAAGAAAAAAAAATAGAGATGAAAGACGATGACATTAAAAGTTCGATGACTTAGAAGAAATGAAAATAGCTTATAAAAACCTACACACTAAAATAGAAACGAAAAAAAAAAAAACTCACCGCAAATGATAAATAATGGAGAAAATAGACTTGGAATTACAAAAGAAAACACCACTGAAAAGAAAATGTGAGAGAGAGAGAGAGAGAGAGAGAGAGAGAGAGAGAGAGAGAGAGAGAGAGAGAGAGAGTGAGAGTGAAAATGAAGATAAGTTAATTCAATAAGAGAAAGAGGTAGAGGGAAACAAAAATAAAACAGGAGGTAAGATCGATTGACGCCCTTGAGAGCCCCACACTCGCCTACCCCACACGTAAGCCGCCGCCTCAAAAAGTTATTCCGTCGATCTCGAGGGATTATTGTAATAAGTGTTCATAAATATAATTAAGCAGCATAATACGCTACTTTGGCTGATTAATGGCTGGAGTTTACTGATGTATAGCAATGTTTTGTGGGGCCCTGATCTGGTCTTGGGTATATTTTGAGAGAGAGAGAGAGAGAGAGAGAGAGAGAGAGAGAGAGAGAGAGAGACTTCCATTACTCATCTTCACGTAAAGGTTTTAACTTTTTTTTAGACATGGTTGGGGAGAGAGTTAATAGAGTACCTGTCTCTTAGTTATAGGTACGGAAATTCTTCACATTTATAATTCAGTGAAGTTTATCCAAGGTCCAGGACGCCGCAACTATCAATTTCTGTGGCTGGCCGGTATCTTACTCCTCGTCTGTTTTTATCTGCACGGCCGCACCGCCCCAGCCTCGCTACCCACGCCGGGGCCGCCACTTAGAGACCATCATGTCTTACTGAGGGAGGGAGAGGAGAGAAACAAGCGAGACCGATGACCTTAGAATAGAGGATTAAATGAAGTAGTAGTAGTAGTAGTAGTAGTAGTAGTAGTAGTAGTAGTAGTAGTGGTGGTATTGGTGATGGTGATGGTTAGGCGGGTTGGTGATGGTGTGGTTATGGTGGTATGTTTGAGTAGTAGTAGTAGTAGTAGTAGTAGTAGTAGTAGTAGTGGTGGTAGTGGTGATGGTGATGGTGAGGCTGGTTGGTGATGGTGTGGTTATGGTGGTATGTTTGAGTAGTAGTAGTAGTAGTAGTAGAAGTAGTTGATGTAGTAGTGGTGGTAGTGATAGTATGTGGAGGTGTTAGTAGCGTGTTGCTTCTGTATTTCCAACTTCCTATGATTAACTTCATGTAAAGGTTTAAAACATTTATCCTTTTCTCTTGGCTAACTCTCCCGGACCTGCAAGGGGACAGACAGCTAAATGGGCATTTTTTTATCATTATTGTTACCCTTGGCCAGCTTTCCCCTCTTACATATATATATATATAAAAAAAAAAAAAGTAGCAGTAGAAGTAGATGTAGAAATAGCAAGTAACATTTTGGTGATGTATACTCACTACAATAATTATTTTGCTGCTGTCGTTGTCGTTCTTGTGAATTATAAGTGTGCGTACACAGAAAAGAATAACAAAAGAAAAGAAGAAAATAAACATCACCACCATATTTTTTTTTTTTTTTTTACTTTTCCCCATCCGCTAAATTGTTTGTTGTTTTGTTTGCCCTTCCTCGTGAGCCGGCAGTCCAGCTCTCGTTTTTAGCAAAGTACAGTAATAGTCTCGCTGTAAAACAATATTAGGAGGAACTCGTGTCTATTTCTCGTCTGTACAGTTTTTAGTCGTGGCAGTGTAACGCTAAGTGGGCTGTTGACGTGTAGCTTGTTTGTTTTGCTTTTTTATGAATGTTGTTTCTTATCTCAGATGCTTTTATAATGTTGGTGTAGTAAAGGGTGACTTTGTTCCTCGTGTTTGCCTTGGATGAATATTTTTGTTGTATTATTTTCCTTGTTTTATGTAGATAGAGGAGGATATAGAAATTGTTCTTCTAGGAGGAGAGGGAATAGGAAGACTTGTAATAGTAGAAATTAAAAGAGTAGTAGGTATTGTAATAGTAGTGGTAGTAGTAGTAGTAGTAATAACAGTAGTAATAATAGCACCATCAACGTTAGTATTAGCAGCAGTAGCAGCAACAGTACTAAAGGGTAATATCCTTTTTTGCTGAGTTTCTAGTTGCAAACAATAATCATTCTCGGATTTTTTTTTTTTTTTTCATTATAACATTATCAAGGAAAATTGACCATGAATAGAGCAGAGGTGAATGGTTTTCCACCTCTCCACCGGCGAACACACAGAGAGAGAGAGAGAGAGAGAGAGAGTGAGTGGGCGATGTGGGGCGGCGGGGTGTGTTTGCTTGCGGTCAGTTCTTGGGGTAGTCTCTCTCTTTATCAGCGAATTGTTTTCTCCCCTTATCTGTTTATGAAGGATCAGTTTTCCCCTAACTCCCTCCTTTCACACACGCCACCCTCTGAGCCTTCCCTCCTACTATCACCTCTCCTTTCATCCTCCCCCTTCTCCTCTTACTACTCCTCCACCTCCTCCTCCTCCTCCTCCTTCTCGTTGGCCCACTGCTTGGCTCCTTCCCTCTGTCCCATTGTCGTTTCCCACCCAACATCTAAACCCCTCCTATCTTCCTCTCACCATCCCTCCCTTCCTCCTTCCTTCCACCTCTCTCCCTTCCCCTTCTCTTTCAGTCTTTCGGCGAACAACTTACTCCATACTTACTCCCACTGAAACAGCTTTTCTGAAAGGCGCTGGCCTGAGGCTAAACTTTAAAAGCAGTATTTATTTTTTTTTCTCTCTCTCTTTTTAGGACTTTTGTTGTGTTCTCGCTCGGACAATTGTGGTTTGGTATTATTATTGCCATTATGCCGCTTGTCTCTGTGTTGCATCCGTGTGTTCAGCAGCTGGCTTTTGTGCTGTGCTTTCTGCTTTGTTGCGTGTGTGTTATCTCTGCTGGAGAAAAATTTGTAATAGTATTTTTATTTTCATTATTATTACTACTATTATTATTATTATTATTATTATTATTATTATTATTATTGTTATTATTTTCATTATTATCATCCATTTCCATAATTATTTGTACTGAATATGTGAGGGTTACGGCACATTATTTTCAATGATTAAAACATGCAATTAAAATTATATATTATGTAAGAGTAATAACAATGATCATAATATAAAAAAAAAGATAATGCTAATACTAATAACATAATGGTGAAAGTAATTTTCATACGATTAACCGAATTACACTGAGTCACAATCCAGTATAAACAAAAAGCCAATATTGTGGGTACTTCCTCGTTATATAAACAACCAGTCGTATGTGACAGTGTGTAGCATCTTCAATACATATATACATCTCAACCGCTGAGTGTGAAACATTATATATCTAACATGACGAAACGTGGACACCAGGTGGTAAATCTTTGCAACACGCACGACAGACGACGGCTAATTCTGTGACAAACAATGCATTACCTCATTCCTGGTGCACGGATCCCAGCAGCAAGATCATCATTCTCTTTGGTGGCCATGAACTTTAATGCTGGAAGGCTCCGTAAAATTTCTACTCGGACGAGGATGTGAGTGTTATTTTTTATATCATACCACCACCACCAACAACAACAACCACAAACACCACCACAATCACCAACACCACCACCACTACTACTACTACTATTGCTTTATCTCTCTCTCTCTCTCTCTCTCTCTCTCTCTCTCTCTCTCTCTCTCTCTCTCTCTCTCTCTCTCTCTCTCTCTCTCTCTTCTTTCAGTGTTTGTGGTTATCCCCGTCATAGGCCCCGGTTCTGCCTCCTCCCCAGACGCTGCGTACATGGCAGACAAAGCGCCCCACACCCCAGGGAACACATGTCACGTTTTTTACAAGTATGACGGGAAAAAAAACTGGCAAACGTCCACCCTCAGACAGGTTTGCCTTCCTTTCTGGACGGCGCGACACAAGCAGCGGGTCGTCATTCATTCCCGAGTCGTCCCTTGTCCTCAGTATACCCACTCTCTATGTACTACCACCCCTTGAACCCCTCCCATCCCTTTGCCCCGTTCCCTTACCTTTCCTCCTCTACTCCATTTCGCCCTTGTTCTCTTTATAGCCTCTTCTTAACGTCTGATTCACCCACTCACCTCTCCCTCCTCCTCTTTCTCCGGCCCCCCCACCTCCGGCGTCCGCTTCAACAATACGCGTCGAACTAACTGAAGCGAGAATTTAATGTCGTTCTGCCTGACATGTTTGGCCGCCGGTCCCTCGCCACAACACTCACCGCATGCCCGGGTCACAACCACCACCTAAATGCCTCCCCATGTCCCTAGTCGATCGCTCGCCCCAATATTCTCTCTCTCTCTCTCTCTCTCTCTCTCTCTCTCTCTCTCTCTCTCTCTCTCTCTCTCTCTCTCTCTCTCTCTCTCTCTCTCTCTCTGTCTGTCTGTCTGTCTGTCTCCGTCACGCGGCATCCTCATGAATTCCGGAGCGAGGGAATGAGGTGATGACGCTCGCCGCACCTACACCTACCTGCCTGCTGGCATTGACACGCCTGGGCATCACCACACACACACACACACACACACACACACAGACGAGCAGACAAGAACGACTAACTCTCTCCTGATTTTTACTTAGCCTTTAGCAATAACTCTCCCTGATCGCCGTAATCCGTGCCCTCGTCAGTGCCTTGCCTTGCTGCTTACCTGTCATTACACACCCTTAGCGAGCGGGAACTTGTGTAACTCCCTGCAAGAGCCTCGTTACGGATGCACTTCACCCCCTGCTTGTGTATCATCTTTCCCATCTTCCCTCCCTTGCCTTTTCCTTTGCCTGGGGTGCGTGTAATGTCGCTAATAAAGGACGGAATTACAGCTTGGGTGGACGCTAGTGGACGTTTTCCGCTCAGACTGCAAACTCGATAACTTTCCTTTTGTGTACCTTAACCAAGCGTGATTAGCGGACCGGAAACATGATCTTCCTCTTAAACACACACACACACACACACACACACACACACACACCGAGGTAGCTTCTTTCTATTGTTTTTCTTTGTTCCGCTTATCCTCTGTGGAGACGACTTGGGTGTGAGTTGAGGTGAGGCGAGGCAAGGTGAAGTGACGCGGGCGTGCTGCGAGGTGACTTTTATCTCCACTTTTGTCGCTTTGTGTGAAAAGGAGCAGTTGTCTCATTAAGGTGGATTAGGAGACGCTAAGATGCGCTCGTGTCAGTGTGTGCGGTATAACTTATCCGCCTATTCACCGAGAACCATCAGCAGTAGCAGAAATGAGTGTTTTGTTGCTGTGTGTGTGTGTGTGTGTGTGTGTGTGTGTGTGTGTGTGTGTGTGTGTGTGTGTGTGTGTGTGTGTGTGTGTTGCTTCTCATGATTTACTGGTAGCTACCTTTAGAAATAATTGTAAGCGCCACACAGATACTGGTTGCGCTGTTAGAGTAGTTTACCCTCAAACCGTTTTCTATATGAAATTGCCATGTACCGGGGATTATTACACCATGTTTCTTAATACACAGCATAACAAAAGAATGTCATTTATATGTACCTGATATTGTGTAATATATCGTATTCTAGTGTGTAATTATGCATTCTCTGTAATATGATTAACATATGATGTAAGCATGAGCAGTACCTAATGAGTAGAAGCAAGAAATACGATTCGCTAGCAAGCATCCATGCCCCCATAGCTCCAAAACAGCTGAGGGGAGAAGCTGCTGTGCTGCGACCAGACGCTCGTCGCAATTCCTCCTTTTAGAGATCTACTACCGCCCCATACTTTGCTTGACAGTCTCCACAGTGTACCTAAACTGTAGTAAGGTGTATGGTAGACCATAGAGACCTGATTAGGAGCTGCTGCAATTGAGTTTTGGAAGAAATATGCTTTGGTAAGTAACACACTGATTGTTACTGAGACAGCCATTTGCTTTGTGAAGAGAATGTGCGTAATTATTATGCTTTGTTATGTTATATAGGCGTTATTATGTTATATAGGCGTAAAGATTGTGTTTTTGTATTCTGTAGTCATGTATTTGTCGGCAGAAACGAGTTGTACCACGATACACTGAAGTTAAGGAATAAACAAGACAGTGTGTTCGGGACAAGAGTTTTCAGTATTCCACCATTGACGTAGTTATAGATGCAGTAAGCGACTACAATGATAATGATGATAATGATAATAATAATGATAATGATTATAATAAAAAAATATAATGGTAATAATAATAATAATAGTAATAATAATAATAATAATAATATTATTAGTAGTAGTAGTATTTCGCCCATGAGGGTATAGCAATGCATACATATTTTTTTTTATTATCATTATTATTTTTTTTTCTGTTAGGCCCTATAGCTCCTGTAGGTATACTTGGAGAGTATGTATGGGAAGTACTGTTCAGCTTCCACCCATTAGTGGCGCAGGCAATTTTATTTATAGTGGTACCCATATTAGGGCCCATATCACCACCCATGCGCATCTTGGGTGTAACCACCTAGAACCTTTGTATCATGGTGACATGTAGGTAACTTTAAACCATTCGACAAATGTCAAAGTTTCAAGGCGGTACATGGTGGGATTCGGACCAACGCGTGGACGTCTGCCTGATCCCACGCTCACCACCTTATCCACTACGCCACTGCCTCCCTGTATGTACATGTATGTACATGCACGTACATACATACATATATACCGAAATCCATACACAAATATGCAGATATACACATATAAAAAGTAAAAAGTGACACACACACACACACACACACACACACACACACACACACACACACACACACACACACACACACACACACAGACATACATTAGTACCTTACACTTAGACAGGTATACCCAGACACAAATACTAAAATACTTGTACAGATTCACAGATGTACAGACATATACACATACGCACGGATACAATATACACATAAATATACAAGGGAAATGCAACTTACCAGCGTCTATGTGCATCATGCAGGGCAGCTCATCATCCAGGGTGTGCCATCAGTAGATGAAGCAATTTCTGGCGCATCACCCCCCGGGTATAGGCACTAGTCTGTCTGATGGTGGTGACTACAATGTTCCACGATTGTTCCACACTCAGCTTTAAACTAGATACTGAATGCCTCCTAATGACATCCAGACATTTGATGTTACAGACAAATGTCTCTGAGAAGCTAAACCAACGAGCCACTCCCAGTAGTCTCTTCAGGATGTTGTGACACACACAAAACCTGTGTATCAAAGACACTCTGTATCTGTCCCACAGTGAGTTGCAGTATATGCTGTAGCAGTAACTCCTGAACAGCTCCAGCTTCACCTCCCTGGTGCAGAAAGAAAACCTCAAATTTGTCTCTCCCATAGCTGTGGTCTTGTTAAGCTGTTTCTTGACGTCCAAATCGTCTTGTGAGTCACTGGACTACATATGCCCCAAGTACTAGGTGAAGCTATCCACGAACTGTAATGGTTCGTTGTTCAGAAGTGCTGCCTGCACATACTGAACTTTGGAATTTTTGGGTGGAACAACTATGCAATCCGTCTTTGTGGTGTTGTACATGATGTCATGCTCCCTGGTATATATGCCTCGCATCTGGGTATCAGGCCCTGAGGCAAATCAACCGACGAAGCCATGAGGGCCATGTCTTCCGCATAGCTCAGTGAGTTCATACGGCGATCATAGACATAGCAACCAACTCCAGACTTTGCCAAGGAATCACTCAGTTCGTCCATGTAGAATTGTAGATATTGAAAAGATGCGGTAACAAATACTGCCCTGCCTGATACCATTTGCTGAAGTGAAACTGCGTAAAAGAGAGCTGCCCCATCTCACCCTGAACTCCTGTTAGGTATACTACAGGACTAAAAGGTTCACCAGGTGAGTTGGCGCTCCCTGGGCAGGCAGTTTGATAAACAACTTCCAGTAGTTCATCCTGTCAAAGGCCTTGCTGTCGTCTAGGAAGCACAGGTATATTGGCGATCCCTTGCTGGTGTAATAGAATATTATGTGCTTGATGGTCCATACACACAGTTCAGTGATGTGACCCTTCTTATAGCTGAACTGAGAATCAGCAGTAAGCAGGTAGTCCTGCAGCCGATGCAGGAGAGCTCTTGCTATGATTTTTGATAGCGTTGTCGCAATAGGTCTATAGCTGCCACACACAGTAGCGTCCATGAGATTGCCCTTCAACAAAGGAACTATGATGACCACAAGCACATTGTGTGGAATAAATTGGTACAGGATACAAGCATTTATAAACACACTCAGCCACACATGTAAGAGTGGTGGAGTGTAGTTAAAAGCCCTTGAAGGCAGGCCATCCATGATCAGTGCCTCGCTGGCAGAGAGACCTCTCAAAATCTCCCTCACCTCCGCGTAAGAGAACGGGCTAAAGCCCTGCCTACATTGTGGTACTTTGCACCGCCCCGTGCAGTGTAACCTCAGTCTTTTCATCCTGCAAGCAGTTAAGAATAACCTCAAAATGCCCGACATACCGGCAATCTCTTCCTCCCCGACAGCATGCTCTACGAGCCTACGTGAAGGGTAGTGAGTCATCACACTGATCCGTAGAAATATGACGAAACGTAAAAACTTAGTAAGAAATCCACACAAAACTCACAAGATTGGAAGCAAAAGTCAGGGGACGAAGGTACAAGGTGTGTGTGTGTGTGTGTGTGTGTGTGTGTGTGTGTGTGTGTGTGTGTGTGTGTGTGTGTATGGCGAGGCCCCGGGACACCTGGTGCTGATGGTCACACTAATTTATTACCGCCAGGTGAGCTTCGCGCCTAATGGGGCCGTTTGTTCCTCCCAGAATATGAAAACTGTGCTCGCTGGTGGTAGATTTTTAGCCCTTTTTCATCCGTGGTGGTGATGCTTCCTAGTGCTGCGGTGGTGCTAGTGATGGTGGTGGACGTGTGAAATAAGGGGTTGAAATGGTTATGCGTATGGTGGTGATAGTAGTGGTGATTGGTGGCAGTGGTGTAGTGGTGCTGGTGGGTGTAGGGTGGTTATTATTCTGGTCATGGTGTGGTGGTAATAGTGGTGATTTGGAGTGTATGGTGGTGGGGTATAATAAAAGTGGAAATGGTGGTTATTACTTTCATTGGTGGTGGTGGTGGTGGTGATGCTGGCAATGGTAATAGTAAGGATGGTAACATTGGTAATGAGTTTAATGGTGTTATTAATGATGATGTTGATCGTAATGGCGAAAAAGGCAATAATATACATCTTGCTCTTTCATTATTTTTGAATCAACAAATTCCTCCCACTCTATTATCACTGTTGAAAAGTTAGTGTGTCCCCCCCCCCATCGCTTGTTTGTATGCGTGTTTCTACAAATTACTCTTTTTAAAAATATGCAAACTTTTTTTTTTTGTGTCATGAACTTGCAACGTAATTGTTAAAACACGATTGTAAAAGTTGTCCATTACGCCTTTTTCTGCTAGAAGAAATATATTTGACGGGACACTTTTAATTAGACAGTCTGAAAATTATAGACTCACGGATTCAAAAAAAAAAAAATTGCAAAATACAAGAAAAAAAACGTTATTGTTTGTTTGTTGAGTAATTCTTTCATTGCATTTATTTTTGCTTGTTGTGTACAGGAAAAGAGAGGACAGTGAAAGGACTTTGTTTATTTTTTACACGAGTACTTTACAAAATCTCTCTCTCTCTCTCTCTCTCTCTCTCTCTCTCTCTCTCTCTCTCTCTCCGGGAATAAATTCAAAACTTGTCTTTACTGTATTTCAAAGTATTTATCGCCAGGTAATACAAGTGTTTCCTCCATTCACTCACCTTTTCTCTCTGACACTCGCACACTTTCCACCTCAGCATACCTCAGTTACACGCTAATTACTCTCACCTGCAGCTGCTTCATGCCCTACCTTTATGTTCTGCCCTCGCTTCTCCTCTCCTTCTCCTCTTACTCCTACTCCTACCACCCACCTCCCCTACCGTCCTCCTCCTCCCCCTCCTTCCGTTCATTAGTTGCTACCTACACTCCTTGTTTTTCTTCTATATAGACTCTCTCTCTCTCTCTCTCTCTCTCTCTCTCTCTCTCTCTCTCTCTCTCTCTCTCTCTCTCTCTCTCTCTCTCTCTCTCTCTCTCTCTCTCTCTCTTCAATAATCATTTTCCGAATTTTCCTCCCTTGTATTTCTCCTTTTCCTCTTGCTGTCACGTCCACACCTGCCGCACCTTCAGTTTCATTAGTGTTGCTGTCTACTCTCCCTCGTGTCATTTCTTTACATTACAAACTCTCAGTCAGTTTCCTTCCCTAATCCTATAAAGCTGTTACATGCACACCCTTTAGTTTACTTCTTATGTGCGTTTTAGTGGGTGTATCATTATATTTTGTGTCTGTTTTAATGTCTCTCTCTCTCTCTCTCTCTCTCTCTCTCTCTCTCTCTCTCTCTCTCTCTCTCTCTCTGTTCTTCTTTCCAATTTAACGAAATAAAATGCAGTCTGAAAGAAATACTTCTATATTTATCGCCACGCTAATGATTTCCCTTTCAGAACTGACCTGCTTTGCTTATTCCGCGCTTCCTATTCCCTCTTCCCTTCTTTTCCCACTTGGTATCGCCCTCCTATTTCACTCTTCATCCTCTCCCTCTATTCTTTCCGTAGTCTCCACCCATCCTTCTCCCCCTTTCTTCTCTACCACCCAGCTCAGATCTCTCTCTCTCTCTCTCTCTCTCTCTCTCTCTCTCTCTCTCTCTCTCTCTGCACGTGTTTCTATGTACAGTACCTCCTCTCAATGTTTAGTCTTCCTCCCTCTATCATTTCCTTACTTGGAGTGGTTCCGTAGCCCTCCCGTGTTCCGCTGACTCAAGCCCAGTAGCTCGTGAGGGTTATCAGAATTTGTAGGCAGTCTAGTATGTGTTTTATATGTCTTGCCTTCTCTCTATCTCTTGTTTTCACTTTGGCTTAGTGCTGGGGTTGATTGTTCTGTTTTGTTTTGTGTGGAATTGGTTTGCTTTTCATTTGTGCATTTGGTTTAGTGCTGGCTATTTTCTTTTTTATGTTTTGGTGTTGGTTTTAGTACTTTTAATTTGTCGGTTTACTGTGATAAATTAATTTTTTTTGACGATTTGGTCTTTTGGTGAAATAGAATATTATCACTACTACTACTACTACTACTACTACTACTACTACTACTACTACTACTACTACTACTACTACATATTTCTTCTTTCATTTGCTCTCTTTTTAGTACATATATCAACATGCATGTCCATTCCTTAAAAAAGATATATATGTGTTTTCCTTTCACTGTGGTAATGGCGTGGTAATTATGCATTGTTGTCATGCCTCCTCCTCCTCCTCCTCCTCCTCCTCCTCCTCCTCCTCCTCCTCCTCCTCCTCCTCCTCCTCCTCCCTTCTTTCTCCTTTAGTGTACTGAGTGAGGGCAAATATTTGGCTCATTTCCGTGTACAGTTCCTGGCTGATGGTGTACCTGCTAATTAAGTGTAGTAGTGCTTACCTGGTGATGCTATTGTCTTATTTTTTTTTCTCGAAGGAAAGACGAGGTTACCGGAAAATGTTGATAAAGAAAAGAAATAATTTTACATATGAATGGATCGATTAAAGTTTCAATGGACAAAACCAATTTACTCCTCAGCGGCTTGTGGTCGGTAGATTTACAATGAGAGTTTGTCTTTTCTGAAGTTAAAATAGTGGCCAGGCAATTTCAGCGATCTTTAGTGGCACTTAACCTCCTTATTCATCGATTTACTTGAGTTCACTGCTGATCATGAGAGACAGACCTACTCAGGCCTTTGATGAAATTGTGTCTTTTCTAAAACTAAGTAAAGGTGAGGCAGTTTCATCAGTTAATAGGAGCACTTATGTAGACCAGTCATGCATCGATTTATCAGTTCCGTGAGTCATGGTGGATAAACTCATTGACGTTTCCAAGAGAGTTATCTTTCCCCGAGTTGCAAATAAATATAAGATAGTTAAGTTACAGACGATGAAGATAAGTGAGTTAAGCTGTCTATAGTGGCACTTGTATAGATAGACTCATCAATTTATCTGAGCTCAGTAGGTCGTGGAAGACTTTCCATTAGTTCAAATAAAGGCTAGAGGATTTTAGCTACCTTTAGTTTCTACCGTAACTCAGTCTTATCACTCATCGATTTATCAGTTTCGCTGCCCTAGTTATCGGAGCGTCTGCCTTTGTAATATACTCTGATACTTTATTCCTCTCATCTGTTTGACAAGGGTGCACTCAGCATAATATTTATTTCGGGTCACTCCACCTAGACTGTGTTCGCAATCGTTCTTACCCCGGACATGGCGATGAAGATCTCTCTCCTGTGTAGCGTTGTAAGCCTCTTATCGTGACGCCTCGACATGTTTGTGTAAAAAGCGGCTTGAATTATTCACCGTGTTTTCCACTTAGAAATAAAAGGAAAGGTTAAGAACAAAGAGCAACTGCCAGAGAATCTTGGCAGCTCTCACTCACCCGGACCCCTCTCGTTGATATCTTTATTCAGTAGTTTTTAGGGACGCTATCATTCGCCTTGTTCCAGATGCTAAACATTTCCCCAGCTGCGGACAGATTTACATGTAATTATAAAGCCAATGATATATGAATTTGCGATATTCATTTATCCCTCCACCGTTATAATAAATAATTTAATATGTTCGAGAAATTGCTCTCATGTTTGAAATCTTTCTTTGCTTATTTTCGCATATCATGTCCCGAGGTGATGTAATCTTGTTACCAAGTTAACGAGACTTCGATGCAAGGAGTTAATTGACCCGCGTGATAATGGCCAGTCTTATCGCTTTGGTTTCGCTTTCACAGTTCCCCCCGCCAGCATCAGATAACAGCACCGCGCGCCGCCTGTCGCTAATCTATTCAGCACGTCCACAACACGCGACAGCTGTACCCTCGCTCTTTTCTCTCCCTCCTTCCCTCTCCCTCACTCGATACCCACACACCACACAGGGGCCGCCCTCCCACGCACTTGTCTCCCCCCTACCAGTCCCCGCTCTCCCTCTCTCTTCCCTAACAGCCAGCCAACCAACCTGACAACCCCAGCCAGCCAGTCCCTTCAGCACCCTAGCCACCATACCACCACAACCACCTTCACCACCATCACACCAACTATACGCTCATACATTCATTACTTCCCTCTATAATACGCAGTCGCATACACTCACTCCCTATTGACTGATACGCATTATTTTATCATTCAGTTCTTTAATATCGCCATGTCACAGCTTGCCTCATCCCTTCCTCTCTCGCTCGCTCGCCATCATTCTGTTTCTTATCTATACACTCTCTTCACTTTGTCCCCTCGCGCGGCGCACACACGCACCCAATACGCATTCTATCTCCCTTGCTATCCTATACATCACCCCTTTCTCCCTTCCCTTTCCCCTCCCACACTCTACCTATCTACCTCTCCCTCTTTCCCTCTCTCCCTTTCTCCTCTCCCCCTCTGAAGCCCCTGACACGCGCCATGGCAGCTGTTGACCCTCTCACCGAACACCTGCTTAAACTCTCCTCCCCTCCCTCTCTCCCTCTCTCCCCCTCTCTCTCTCTTCTTCCGTTCCCCAGGTAGCCAGCACTCCTCAATCCTTATAAAGGTGATCAGCCGTGCCGACCCCGTGACCGACAAAATTAAGGGTAAAAAGGATGACGTAGCGTGTGGTGGATTTTCAAAGGTGTCACTAATTAGGGGACCGGAAAGGGAAAGGAAGGGGTGATTGTTGGTGTGTGTGTGTGTGTGTGTGTGTGCTTTGTTGTTTTAGTTTTGTTTATGTGATATGATTCTCTCTCTCTCTCTCTCTCTCTCTCTCTCTCTCTCTCTCTCTCTCTCTCTCTCTCTCTAGCATCTTTTATTCTGCAGCTGTAAGAAGTCTGTGATACCTGTCAGGTTGGTGAGGTCTGAAAGCAGCCTCCTCCCCGCCGTCACGCCGCTCGCCTCCTCCGCTTCCTTTGTCTGCTCTCTCTTGTATATGTAAATAGATGCAGGCAGCGGTAGTAGTCTTAGTAGTAAGAGTTGCGTGTGTGTGTGTGTGTGTGTGTGTGTGTGTGTGTGTGTGTGTTTGGGTGGGTGTGTGTGTGTACGTGCGCGCATCGTGTAAGTATTGTAATTCTTCGTATTTTAATTATCCTCTGTCTTTTAGCCGTGGCTTTAAATAAAAGAAAAATGAATGAATGAATGAATAAACAAATAAAGCGGAATATTTATAAAGTATCTTGTGTTTACATGTTTTTATTTTTTTCCGTAGTTAATTTTAAAGTTTTTTTTTTTCTTGTGTGTGTGGGGGGGGGTGCTTGCCTGCCTGCCTGCTTGCTTGCTTGCTTGCTTGCTTGCCTGCCTGCCTGCCTGCCTGCCTGCCTGCCTGCCTGCCTTCATGCCTGGGGCTGAAGATGAAACCTCCACCAAAACATCAAGTTACACTGAAAACCTTAGTAGAAAAATATATAGTGATGTTTTTTTGGCGGGTTTGAAAAAGCAAGGAAAACGTAAATATATATAAAGATCGTATCAGGTATGTTGACGCGTCCCGCCGCCACCTGGGTCTGTGTCGGGGCCGCCGCTCCACTCCCTCACCGTCACTCCTCACCACCATCACCACCACCCTGCCTCGTGCCCTCCTCCCTTGCCCCTGCTGCAGTCGGATAAGCGTCACCCAAGACAGTTTTGTGTGTACTAAATCCTGTTGTCGACTTTCATCCCTTTCTTTCGCTCTTTCTTCGTATAAGGTGAGACTTGGGGTCGCGGAATGTGTGACCTCCGTAGAATGGGATGCTGGTCATGCGGCGCTCAACACTACCATTAGAAACTCTCCCTTCTCGAGATGAAGACGTAGAGTTAACCTCTTTAGTACCATGACGTGTTTGCATATTCATTCTATTTACTATTTACTATTTGGTGATTTTATACAGCTTCAGAACTCAGGCGGGGATGAAAGTAGCGAAGATTCAGGCTGTTAATCTTCTAACCTCCATAGACCCTTCCTAATGACAATAAAATGGTCTAATCGTACACAAATCTCAAGATAAAAATGTGTCCGAGTCTTGAAGGAGTTAATGTCCAGGGTTATGTTGCATTGCGAGCGGTTCGGCGGCGAAGACGATGCATTTCTTTAAGTTTCTCAGGGAAGTTTTTGGAGATCTGTTGTAGGTTAAAAGTTTTGATTTGAATATTGTGTTGTAGTGAGTGGCGTGGCGGTGTGATGGTGGAGGCGCTGCGTCTCTTAAGTTTCATGTGGACTTTTTTTTTTTTTTTTCTTTCTGGGTGTTTCATGTGGGTTAAAAGTTTTGGTTTAAATATTTCGTAGTAGTGATATGTATGTATTTCGTGTTTGATTCCTCCTACACAGTCTGTTAACTTTGCCGCAGCTTTACTTGCCTTTTTTTTTTTTCTTTTTATTCCCTCCCTCTCACTTGTTTTATTTTAATTAAACAGAGTACTCTAAGTGTCCTTTGCTTCTATACTGCATTCCTCGATTTTAGTTATTTTTTTTCTCATAATAGCTACGTTGTACTCTATCCTCCAGCACTCTTGATAATCACATTTCAGTTATTTGTATTATGTATTTGTATTAATCATGTTCTATCTTTCAAAGCTTAACTACTTTCTATCGAATCCAAGTTTTTTTTCCTTATACTCTTCTGATGTTCACGTATCTGGCGTTCTGCTGTGAGTGTGAGTCGGAAGTCGCCTTAATGAATATTACTGCTGGTAGTCTTTTTTAATGTTGATCAGATATGCTTATAGAAAAATTTCTCTTGGTAAATATCTAATGTAATTTTTCTCTCTTCTTTCCAGGTGAGTCTCATGTGAGGTGTGAAGGAATGATGCAAAACGTGTCTCACTGGAAATGTATGAATGTAAGTCTCTCTCTCTCTCTCTCTCTCTCTCTCTCTCTCTCTCTCTCTCTCTCTCTCTCTCTCTCTCTCTCTCTCTCTCTCTCTCTCTCTCTCTCTCTCTCTCTCTCTCTCTCTCTCTCTCTCACACACACACACACACACACACACACACACACACACACACACACACACACACACACACACACACACACACACACACACACACACACACACATAAACACACACACACCTGCATCTGTTCCTCTTAACCAGTGTCACAATTGAGCATCTCGTCCCTCCGAGACTTAACACTTAATAGGCGCGACATTATGCCAAGAAATAATTAGGAGGGACATCGCTGGCTGAGATGAGGTTCACGCAAAAAGTAACCAGGTTCGGGCGAGTTAATGACCTGATAGAGTCTGTAATACGGCGCGATGGAGATGTTTTCCGGAAGCGGACGTGCTCAGTGCCTGGAGTTCCGCCTCTTTATGGCGCTTAAAGCAGACAGTAAACCCACTTTACCGTCACTTCTGTCTGTGTGGGAAGACTTTGCCAGCCTCTCGTTAGACGCGGGTGACTGGCACTTTCTCAGCAGTTTCCCTCTTGTAATTCTGACCAGGACTTCGCCGCCGCTGCCTCGCGCTAATAGCACTGGAACACTTTTCTTTTATTTCTCCCTCGTTGTAATTTGAAGTAAAAGCTGCTTCCATTTTCTCGTCCTGGTTCATTTCCCCGGGAGTCCTGCCTTCAAGTAATTCAGACGCCGTGGATGGGTAAATAAATATTTATTGTTGTACTGAAAGCAATCCGCCGGTGTAGAGCAGGATGACGGTACAGGACGAAGGGGTGGAAAATACAACTCGTTTATACATTCCCTCGGAAATCCCATCCTGTTATTCATGACGATATTCTTTATTGTGTGTTGTTTGATTTTTTCAAATTCTTGTTTTTATATCCCGTGTTCTGTCTTTTTCTGAGATTTCTTTATTCTCTGATGTTATACTGCAGGCATGTGTTGTTTCTGTGTTTTCAGATTTCTCTTTTATTTGATCAGTTTTCTAAGATTTTTTCTTACTGTTAGTATACGTTTTTTTTTTCTGACCTTCTCCTATACAATCTGCTACATACTATCATTTCTTATCTTACTTTCAATACATACATTTCTCCACTTGCCATCACTTCCTTCCCTATTCTTTGCTCTGTTCCCTGCGTTCTCTCCCTTCCCACTCCCCTTTTTTTTATACTCTCTAACGCAGTGGTCGTGCTCTGCTGTTTCGCTGTCAAGGAGGCAAGGCGGAGGAATCATTATCCTCACTTGTCTCCCTTAATAATCACATGAAGCACCACCACTCACTGCGACACAACGCTGTAATTTGCTGTGCTGCTGATATTTCTTTGTCAGGATCAGCTTCCGAGTGGATATGTGGGTGTGTGTGTCAGTGTTGGTGAGCGGCTGGATGGGCGGTTACACTGGTTGACTGCGTGGAGTTGTCAGTGGGTTTGGGTGGGTCTCAGTTCGATGGCAAGCTTTCTGCGTCAAGTTTAAAGGTAGGCGTGCTTTGCGGAAGTGTATTTTCGTTGTATTGTGCGAAACCTGAGTTGAATTTCATCAGAGGAACGACGAAAGTAGGAGTGAGAGGCGGGAGAGTAGAAATATGAAGGGGTGGGAATAGGAGATAGAAGATGGTACGAGTATGAAGAAAGACGAGGAGAAGGAGGAGGAGGGAAAGAAGCAAAAGGAGAAGAGAAAAAGGACAAAGACAAGGCAAAGGAAGATGAGAGGCGAAGGAATGAGAAGGAAGAGAGGAATGCGTTGCCACAGGAGGGAGCGAAATGGAATGTGAAACGCAAACTTCATAATTATGAGACGATAAAGAAAAAAGTTGTGGACATCTGCGTGAAGGAAAACATGAAGAGGTAAAGTTTTTTTATTTCCTGTTGGGATTTTGGAGCTGTTTATCATCTTTCCTTGTAGTGGTGGTAGTAGTGGTGGTAGTAGTAGTAGTAGTAGTAGTAGTAGTAGTAGTAGTAGTAGTAATAGTAGTAGTAGTAGTAGTAGTAGTAGTAACAGTTGTCTTACCTTTGTCAGAATATATGCCTTTAATCCATTCAGTACAAGAACGCGTTTCCAAATCCATTTTGCTAGGTACTATTTGACGATTTTATACAGCTTCAGAAACTTGCGTAGGAAATAAAACAATGAAGAGCCTTTAATCTTCTGACCTCCATAGACCCTTCATAATGTAAATAAAATCCTTTAATCATACTCGAAACTCATGGTAAGAATGTGTCCCAGTATTGATGGGGTTAAAACAGGTGGAACATTAATAGCATTATCAGCAGCAGTAGCATCGCATTCTTTAGATCTTAGCGTTTCATACCTGATATTTACTTTGTACTCACCGAAACAGACATTGCTCAATATACCAGGAGACATGAGCTTTAAACTACTGCTAGTGCCCTCTGTTATCACTCAGTCTTAGTTCCCATGCTGCCACCTACTCACCATGAAGCATGTGTTCAAATATATAACGATAGTGATATTCATGGTGCCCCTTCATCAAGTAAAAACGAAAAATAAAGAAAAATAGAAGAATAAAACAAACTAGTGAGGAAAAGATAAATGAAGAAGATGGTTTAATAAGGAAAGAAAGCAAACAGATCACCTCATCAGGAGCAAGATAATACGCAACATGTGTAAAATGAGCACCTATTCATAATAGTGATAAGATATAATGACATACAAAACACTACAGTACACTTGGTAAATAAAGGTGTTATTATTAATGAGTATTAACACTATAGATTAATGTCATCTTGCGTGGCTGTCCCCTCAAATACTTCAGTCCCATGCACGGACGGACTGACGGACACTGCTCGTAAATTAGGGCAACCAAGTAAATCCAAGGGCAATATTTTCCACGGGTCTTCCTAATGCACACCATTTATCAGTATGAATAAAAGATAAGTGATTAATGGGACGAAGTTATTAAATGCCTCACAGATCGTCGCTCCCAGCTCTCAAAATTTGATATACGCAAATGCGCAGATGTCAGATGCATATTTATATCAACCTTCCCTGAAACATATTGACATGGGCTCTTTCACTCTCACTCTCTCTTTCACTTCACGAGAGAGAGAGAGAGAGAGAGAGAGAGAGAGAGAGAGAGAGAGAGAGAGAGAGAGAGAGAGAGAATATAACTTCCCAAAAAGAACGAAGTGTGCCAATTGAGTGTCATGGAGTGTTTCATTTTGTACCAACTCTGTGCTGTGTTTCATTTTTTTTTTGTTCGAATTGCAAAAGTGTGTGACCTTCGAAGTGGTGACACACACACACACACACACACACACACACACACAGAGAGAGAGAGAGAGAGAGAGAGAGAGAGAGAGAGAGAGAGAGAGAGAGAGAGAGAGAGAGAGAGAATAATGACAAGAGATTTCATGTTCGTGGGAGGATTGCTTCTGGCTAACCTGTTGTGTTGTCTCCATTTTTTAGTAAAATTTTCTTGCAGCATTTCTCTTCTGGCGTGTATCGTAATTACAATGTACACTGAGACAGATTAGCTGCTATGTAACTGAGTAAGTAGAGAGAGAGAGAGAGAGAAAGAGATGGTTTGAACGCGACGGGTGAGAGTAGCAGCAGGAGGGCGTGGTGAGTGGAGAGTACTACTACTGCACACTATACAGTCCGCGCACCCGGTCACCCTTCCCACATTTATTTCGTGTCTCGCAGGAACCCGTTACTCATTCTCTATGGCCGCGCAGAACACACTCCCTGGATAGATGCACCGACACCATGGCATGTTTATGGTCAAAGTTATTATCGCCATAGGAATAAAAGTCGACTTCCCCGTCCTTTGTTAGTATGGAAAGTAAAGAATGGGATTTTCATTTTGGTTCAGTCTAGAATGTACAGCTTAATCCTTTGACTGATGTTCGGACTGTGATGTTTATTCGATTGATTTTATTTATTCATTTGTTATTTTTCTGTTTGTTTGAGTAAGACTCGATATCTGCTAAGTGTATATATATTTTTAGAGCTTTTGATGTCATAGCTGCCAAAACAATAAAGGATGCTGAAGTTCTATTGAGACTGTTGAAGGAAAGATTACTTTTTTTTTCATTCACATTTTCCCTAAAGGTTATAAATGAGTCTTCATTCTTCCCCTCTTTCTTTACTTTCATCTTTCCTGCGTTATCATGTCCATAATTCTGTCCTTCACTCTTTTGTTTTCTTTTTTTCCTTCTTTTCCATGTCTTCTGTAGTAAGTTTTGTCCAGCTCGTTTCTTCTCCTCCATCTTGTTTTTTGTCTGATTTTATACGACTTCTCTCTTTTATTTGGTTCTTTCCTTTGGTCGTCCCTACGCCTTCATGTTCCTTCTCTCTTCCACTTCCCTACACTTCATCTCTCCCACTTTCAAACATTTCTCCTTTGTCTTTGGAGTTGCTGTTCCTCCTGTTTTTATCTCCCATCTTCTTTTAGCCGTCTTATCCAGCTGCCCCCTCTGTACCCCATTTTCCTTACATCGCCTTCACCTTTTTGTTCTCATGTCCCTTTCCTTCAATCTAGCCTCGCCTCACAGCAAGCCGCTTACTTCTCACTGCAAATTGACCCTACGACTCAACTGAAGGTCTCTCTCTCTCTCTCTCTCTCTCTCTCTCTCTCTCTCTCTCTCTCTCTCTCAGATAGTAATGTTATATGCCGCAAGCATTAGAGTCTCCAGGTGGTTGTCAGGTTGCTGAATACACAGAACACTCCACAAAGGACATTATCTTTCCCCCTCATATCATAGTAATGGATTCTTTCAAGAACTTACCTACCTGTTGTTATTTTCCGTATATTTTTGCAGACTATCGTGTGTGTTGTTATTTCTTTCTTTTTTTCTCTCTCTTTCTCTCTCCTTCAAAACATCATTGTAATGGACTTGAGAGTACAACAGTTTTCACATTTTTATTTTAGGCGTGGCCAGCTATCGGCTATATACTTATTGCGACTGGACATTATTTGTGTGCGCGTTAATGTTCTCCGTTGTATACACTGGTATAAGTTTTCTTTACATTGCCCACTTTCTCACACGCCTGGCAGAACTTACTGGACCGCTTTGGATGGTTGCACGAAACGTTTCCGTAATAACACAAGCGTTTTCACAGAGCTATTTACGAAGTTTACGGCCGACGGCGGGTATATCTCAAAAGTAGATTATCTTGTATTAGTATCTTTGTCTTTTACTAGTTTCAACATTACCGCCGTGAAAGAGAAAAAGACATGTCGAAGGGGAAGGGAACGGGAGCAAGTAAAGGTGATGGGCGCAACTGAAGAGGATGAGTTCTGTGATCCAGGGCTGATGTCTTCTCATAATGTAATCTTTCTTTGCTTGTCCCATGTCTCGTTAGATGGAGGTGGAGGAGGAGAGAGGCAGGAGGAAGAGGAGGAAGAGGAGGAGATAATACGACTGAGGAAGAATACTTAAAAATACATAACAACAAATACCAGAAGACGTGTTGGCCTAAATTGAGAGCATCTGCCGAATTGCCTACCGCTATCACTACAGTTCTAACCACCGTCGCTTTTTTTTTTTTATGTAAGACTTGCTTTGACCTAAGAGAAAAAGTAACTAGGTAAAAAGAGGCCTGAGTGAACAAAATGGAGTGTAGAAGAAAAAAAGAGTACTATTAACACTAACGCTCCTAAACACTGGTAACACTTTTCACTACACTCACAGGAGCTTCGTGCCTCTCTGAAGTGTATAAACTACCACTGGATGAACAATAAATAAAGAAGGAAAAAGAGTATAACAATAACACACAAACGGACTTGCCTCCTATTAATGTCTCTCACTCTACTCTCAGAAGCTTTACGCCTCTCTACAATATATAAACTAATTGTAGCTGAACAAAGGGCGTAAAGAATGGAAGAAAAAAGAAGAGGGTACCAGTAATAAACAAGCATTTTAAGCTCTAGCAGTATCCCTCAATTATCTCCAACAAGCTACATACCTCTCTGAAATACATTGAGTTAGGTGTGTATTTACTATCCCGAGCGAGCTAGGAATGGACAAGTAAGAAGAAAAATCAGAGGATATCAAAAACACACAAACACCCTTAGGCAATAGTAATATTTCTCGCTACTCGTACACACCCAGGAGCTTCATACCTCCCAAAATATACTTACCCAGTTGCTCTTCCTTTATGGCTCTGAAAAATAAAGTTACCAAAGTCACTCTCCTCCTTATCTGGCGCAGCATTGGGTCTCCCTCATCTTTTCCCGAGGGAGGAGAATGTAGAAGAAAAGTAAATAACACTTAAATAGAATGAGGGCGCCTCCCTTGGCCGTGTAGAGAGCCACCCCAGAGCTGTACTACAAAAGCTCTATTCACGACAGCCAAGACGAATTCCCACCAATTTAGAGGACATGATGGCTCCTTCATCCCTCTCTCTCTCTCTCTCTCTCTCTCTCTCTCTCTCTCTCTCTCTCTCTCTCTCTCTGTGTGTGTGTGTCTGTCTGTGTGTGTGTGTGACCTTATCTTGGAGTTTTTTTCTCTTATTCTTTTCCTCCTCCTTTCTTTCCATATTTTTTTGTTTTCGTGCTTCCATTTTTCTTTCTTTATATTGTTTTTTTTATATTCTGTTAATTCTTCATTTTTCTTTTACACTGACCTCTTTTATTTCCAATCCGTGATCTCTCTCTCTCTCTCTCTCTCTCTCTCTCTCTCTCTCTCTCTCTCTCTCTCTCTCTCTCTCTCTCTCTCTCTCTCACCAAACTAAACTAAACAAACTACATCCTTCTTAAATTTCATCTTGCATTCGAAAGACGAAAGAGGAGCAACGTAACCCAACACAACCACCAACATCACCACCACCTTCACGTCTTCTGCCTTTACGTCCCTCCAGCACCTCTCACCTTCCATCCCCCTTCCTCCTCCTTCCCGAACTCCGACATATATTATACCACCTCTTCCTCCCGCATCTCTCGTAGCTTCTGAAGACTCCCTCCCACCACCCAGTCGAGTAATAACAGATAATTTGCATCTTGGTTTGCCTTTGTCATTGGTACTGGTGATATTACCTAGGATGGATCACGGGAGGAGGGAAAGCACAGGAGAGGGGAGGGTAAGTGTAGCAGGGAGGGAGGGAAGGATAGAGTGGTTGGGAAAGGAATGGGAGAGGGGAAGGCAGGGAAAGATTTGTTTGGTCTTATTTTATGCTTGGGTGTGCAATGAATGTGGTGGTGGTGGTGGTGGTGGTGGTGGTAGGGATGTTGTTATTATTATTTTTTGTTTGTGATGGAGAGTAATGGTGGTTGTATATATTATTTTCATATTAAATCATAAAACAAAAGAGTACACGTAATAGTTTCCATATAAAGCATATGTACGAGTATCTGTATTCACGTACCATCCCACGTTAATTTGGATGATCGTGTGCTGTTCCATCGTCAGTGTTCTTTTGCATTGATTGGCGTTAAGATGTTCTTTTGTTAAGAATAAGTAAATGGAGGGTTTAGTGAAGTGATATATTTGTAATGCATTAACATCATTTTATAATCATCTGGTCTAGGTTTTTTGTGAGTTATCTTATTTGTATTTTTTTTTTTTTTTTTTTTTTCTCTGCCCCCCCCCTTTCTCTCTCTCTCTCTCTCTCTCTCTCTCTCTCTCTCTCTCTCTCTCTCTCTCTCTCTCTCTCTCTCTCTCTCTCTCTCTCTCTCTCTCTCTCTCTCTCTCTCTCTCTCTCTCTCACACACACACATTGCACGGCTCGATTTTACCCGTGGCATGTAATTCCAACAATCAATTGCTGTTTTCGTCCCTGTTTGATGTCAGGTTGGAGTGTCGAGCATTATGGTAATGTAATTAATAGCTATGTTGGCAATGTTGTGGGTGTGGATACAGCGACACCCTCCCGCCCTTAATGATGCCGGCATATGTTGTCCGCTCAGGAACTAGAAATTTGGTTGCTATGGAGATTATCTGTGCTTTAATAATAATGATGATCTAATGTTAATCCCTAGCTATAGACAACTTTATGCAAAGAAATACTTAAGATGTTGAGTCAGAGATAATAGAAATAGGTCTTTCTAAGGGTAAGAGAAATATTTATTCTAATGAATCAATTGTAACTAACGATTAATCCCTTCAGTATTGTGATGCATTTTTACCATGGTTCTAGGGTATAATTAAATTATTTTATTTGTATTAGGAAGGGTCTGTGGAGGTCTAAAGATTAATAGCCAGCAGGTCTTTACTATTTTGATTCCCACATAAGTTTCTGAAACTAGTATAAGGAGAATGAATATGAAAAAGCGGAATGGTAGGAAAGAGGTTAAGAACATGAGAACACAAAACAGTAAGAGAAACTACAAGAAGTCGTCATCCCTACGTGTACCTACAAATTTCCACTTCATCATCTAATAATTTGTCTTTTATTTTTTTATTTATTTTTTTTTAAAGCTTCCTAATGATTCTCCCGTATCAAGGTGATAAATGAGCGTATGTTATTTATCTAATATTTTCCTGGGTTAGTTTAAGATTGATGAAACAATCTAGCTTTTTTTTCCTAACCTGAGCCTCTTTTTCAGTTCTTAAGTACCTGGAACGAGTAATATTCATTTGACACATACATTTTAGAGTGTGAGGGTCTGTGAATGTTCTCACCATTGTTCCATTATGCTCAGGAGTGTCATCAGGTGAAGTGGGGACGTGTGTGCGTGACTCTGAGCCCTCGTAAATATTCTAACACACAGTGCGGGGCTTTTTGCAGTCTACTACTCTTACATCATGAGAGTCCTTGAGGCGGTGTGGGATGCGAGGGGTGACTTTATGGAGTGTACCGCGTGAATTGAAGGTAATGGCGGGTAAGAAGGATCAGACGTGATTCTAAGTGTTACAGAAGATTAGTTTTCCTTTTGGATGCATTCAGACTTACCACTAAAAGCACTTGCCATTACAGTCCCTCACAGCGATGCTTTTCAGGTGCTATGCCAAGCCACTTAGAGTGATCAGGTGCGACAGAAATGAAGTGCAAACGAGAGGAGTGAGTCAAATGATGCTCCTACGTGTCACTCCCTCTCTCCCCAGTTTTGCATGTCTTGAGGGTTGCAGCGGGGTGTCACTCTTACCACTGAGGGTGTTTGGTGCCCAGGACGTCCTTTGTGTAGCGTTTCTCCGGCGTGACGGGCTGGCGGTGTTAGCTTCGTTCTCTACAACCCTGTTTTCTTCACTTCACCACACCTCCTCCTCCACAACACAACACTCGGCACCCTTTTGCCCCTTCCCCGCCTGCCCCTGCCACTCCACCACACATCCACTTCCATTCAGCTTTCTCTCTCTCTCTCTCTCTCTCTCTCTCTCTCTCTCTCTCTCTCTCTCTCTCTCTCTCTCTCTCTCTATCCATTTTCCACCCAGCCTCTTCTAAATTCTTCTACTTCTGCACCTCTTCGTTCCATCTCGCCTTCTGTTCTATTCACCTCGTCTCACTTTATCCTTCCAAGTCTCGCATCATTAAGCCTCCTCCAGGTGTATCTTAGAGTCTTCCACTTTCATCCTGCCTTCTCCTATTGCACTTAGTCTACACCTTCACCTAATCTCTGCCTCCATTCAAGCTTCCTCTCCATCGACTAAGGTTGACTTGATGTGTGTTAATGCAGTGTGTGTATGTATAAGACCAGTACTCCCATTCTTGTCTACGTTTATTTCCACCCTATCCTGTACCACCGTCCATCTGGCCTCTCCACCTATCCACTTGCCATATATGCCATCACCTTATCATACCAAAATCCACATAACCATCCCTGATCCATGCTGCTTCTCTCTACTGACCGACTGCAGCGCCTCCTGTCGTGTCCCAGCACCTCATCTTCATCCTCCCCCCTTCTCTCATCTCCCTTCCTCCCTCCAACTATCCCTCCCTCGATCTAATCCTAACCACATCCCCACCATCCCGTCACTCTGTCCCCCTCCTTTCTATTTTTTTTTTTCTAGCCTCATTTTGCTTTTCCAAGACCTTCATTTTTCATTTCCTTATATTCACGTCTTTCCAATCTCCCCGCCCGTTATCCTTCACATATTTTTACTTCTTCCTCTTTCTCCTCTTCTTCTTCTTCCTCCTCGTCTTTCTCTTTCTTATTTCTCCACATTTCACTTTCTTTTGATGGGAGTGACCTTGAACCTTCTATTTTTCTGTGTATATGGTTTTATTTTGCATTTTTTATATGATTTGATTTCTCTCTCTCTCTCTCTCTCTCTCTCTCTCTCTCTCTCTCTCTCTCTCTCTCTCTCTCTCTCTCTCTCTCTCTCTCTCTCTCTCTCTCCATCCACTTTAATATTCTACTTACTGGAATGTGTTGGCAGGGCGTGAAGAGTTGAGGAGAAAAATGGAAAGGAAAGGAAGGTAGAGAGTGAGAATAATGCAAAGGAAAAAGGAAGGATAGGCATGGAGGAAAAGAGGAAGGAGGAAAAGCGAAAGAATAGAAAATAATAATGAAATGAAAGATAGGAAAGTAATTTTGGCGTATTAACCCTGTATAGTACGTCTCTCTCTCTCTCTCTCTCTCTCTCTCTCTCTCTCTCTCTCTCTCTCTCTCTCTCTCTCTCTCTCTCACACAGATTTAGTTGGAGAAACACTTAACACGAAGCTTTGATGGTTGTTTACTGCATTTCTTCCCCTCTCTTCCTCTCTCCCTCTCTCCTCCTCCCATCTCTTCCTCTCCCCCTCTCTCCTCTTCCCCCTTCTGTCCCTCCTCCTGGATTGCTGACGACCATTCATCGTCCTGTTGGAAATGGCCGTCCTTTATTCCGTCTCTCTCTCTCTCTCTCTCTCTCTCTCTCTCTCTCTCTCTCTCTCTCTCTCTCTCTCTCTTTTCTTTCTATTCTTTCCTTCTCTCCTCCTTCCCTGCTTCACTTTCTCTTCTTCTCTTCTTTCCGTCCTTCGCACACACCCTCTCGACTATTTTATTCTCTCATTCCCGTCGTCATCCTTTGTTTCTTCTGTCCCTCTTTCCTTTCTTTTCTTCTTTCCTATCTCCTCTCTTCACTCTTTCCTCCCTTCTTTCTCTCTTTCTCTGCATTTTTTTTTTTTTTTTTTTTTGCTTTCTCATATTTCTGTTCAATTTCTTCTCGCTTTTTTTTTATTTCTCTCTCTTTATGTGTGGATTTTTCTGTTGTCTTCTTCCTCTTCTTCTTTCCCCCTATTCTTTTGATTGCATCCATTTATATAGTTTGTTTTGTTTCTCTTTCGTATGTTTCCACTTTTCTTCTTTTTCATTTTCTCTTTCAGGTATTCCCCCGTCTTTGTCCTCTACTTCCTTGTCATTCTCCTCGTCGTTTTTCCATCTTCTTTCTGTAATTTCTTCTATTTCCCACCGGTCCTCCTCCTCCTCCTCCTCCTCCTCCTCCTCCTCCTCCTCCTCCTCCTCCTTCAAATCGCACTGTTGTTGCTGTTACCTCGTCGTACCCCGATTTCTCTGCTTCCTCGTCTTTATCCTCCTCTTCCTTCTCCTTCACCTTCCATCATCCCTCCGTTCCATTCCCAAGTCGTAAACTGTCTTTCGCCTCCTCCCCGCACTCTGATTCATCCATTTTCTCCTCCTTCCTCCTTGGCTTTTCCCTCACTTTCCTCTTCCCTTTTTCTCTTGAACCCAAGCTTCCTCCCTCCTTCCGAGTCAATGGTCTTCGTAGTTTCTCTTTATAATTTCTTCCTTTCCTCATTTCCCCGCCTTCATTGTCGCTGTCGTTTTCATCGTTCGCATTTTTTTTTTTTATTATTTTGTCTTTACCTTGTCCCTTGTATCTCTTTCTCCTCCCTCCCCCTGTTCGCTTCCCTTCATAACAGGCTTCTTTCAACACGATACGGGATTGCACAACACGTAACACCCTCCCCGGTTTATCCACCTTCATCTCCCCTTCATCACCCTTTTTCGACATATTAAGCAGAGACAAGGTGCTGTGTGGAGCCGCGCTGGTCTGTCCTTCCCGCTGGCAGGTGTGAAGCGAAGGCTGCGAGATGAGAGAACAGCAACCCGTCTACCCGTCCACCTTACTTGTCCCGCCCCCTTCCCCTGTCTTCCCGGTCTTCCCTGCCTTCCCCGTCTTTCCTACCCCCCACCTCTCGCTCCTTAATTACCCGCGAGGTTTTATATTTTCGGCGACGATGATGAGGCGTCGCGTCCCGGGTGGAGGAGGTAATCATAGAGGCACATGCGTTTCTCTCTCTTACAAGGATGTGAGGCTCCCCACTGCGGCTGTGGTAATTGCTTCCGGAACACACATACACACACACACACACACACACACACACACACACACACACACACACACACACACACACACACACACACACACACACACACACATGGGTTATTACGTATGTTAAGTAGTAAAGGTCGCATATTTCATGCTTTCAACGTATAGCTTAGTTACATGAAGATTAATTCGATGTATATGGTCATACAGATCGTTGCAAGTAAGGGAAAGGTGATGCTGATCTGCCGAGTGATGAATGGAGGTGGTAGGTGGTGTGGGCGATGCTTGGGGGGTTGGGGGTGGTTGTGTGATGTAGGAGTGTAGGTCAGATTGGGGGCGGGGATGAGGGAGGGAGGGACGCAGTAATCTAAACAAAGGAAATCTTCTGTCGTTAATTGCGCGCCGTGGAATCTGTGGCATATTACCAGGACTAGCATAAACCACACACAAACACACACACACACACACACACACACACACACACACACACACACACACACACACACACACACACACACAAAGGATGGCCACTTACTCAAGCAGCAAGAGGAGAAAGAGGAGGACGCCAGCGGGGAGGAGGTGAGGTAAGGCAAGGTGACCAACCCACAACACTGCATGCCCTGCCCACCTCCCTTAAATTCCGGTTACTGAGGATTGGGTGAGAAGTTTTAATTGCGGCATTCTGGGTAATCCCTTGCCTCTGCTGCCACACATTTCCCTTTTAATACGAAATTCCCAGACACAGTAATGGTTAAGTTCCGGTAATTTAGGTTTTTCTCCCCTCTGTTCTGTTTTGAAATGCCTGTTGGTTGGGAGTTGGCATTCAGCTTAGCCATGCGGAGGAGGAGGAGGACGTGCTTTGTAATAATTGGCATTACTAGTGGGTGGCTTGACGCAACATCCACGCAGGGACCGAAGAGTGGCGACCTTTACTGAAACTCTGAAATGAAGTGGAGGTGTATGAAATAATTGCATTGTAATTCCAGGGTTGTGAATCATGCACCTATTCCTGGTTTGTGTGCTATATTGAATGGTAAAAGTAATTGTTTGAAAGTGAGAAAAGATCAAATTGCTCGACCTTCATTCATGACTGATAGTTAGAATTGAATTGCAATCTATGAGGTTTGACCAATATATTCATTCTTATTGTACAAATATTATATGATTGATTGTATTCAATGGTAAAGGAGATAGTTTGAAAGTGAGAACTGATGAAATTGTAGGAATTGTAATTGAGACTCAAAAATAGTAGAAATATGATTGATGAAAATAGACCAAATTGTCTGAACTGCATTGGTATTTAGAATGGAATAAAAAATATATGAAGAAAAGTATATAATACATCATCAGTGCATATCTATTTTTCTTTTTTTTCACTTTGGTGTTGGAAGATGATCATTGTAATAGGCAGAAGAAAGAGTGTAAAGATGTTATTGTACGTACATACTGAATTATTAGAGGCAGATTTTAACTTCAGATGTGATGAAAAAATTTAAAATAGATCACGATTAATCATTAAGAAGACTAAACCTTTTTTATAGTCAAAGGATACACTAGACAAGAAAGAATAAAAAAAAAGTAAGAAAATATTTAAACAAGTGCCAACCAAATTGAATCATAAAACTAATTGAAATTAGATTGAATATTATCCTTGCTATCAACAACTCACTCATTATGTCAGGGTATTTGGAGAGGAAGGGTCCAGCGTAAAGGTGAGATGGTGGGGAAGGGAATAGCTTGAGAGGCAAGTGTGTCAGTGGGTGGCCCATTGTTTACCTGTGTCCCTTTAAAGAGGCCGGCCAGGTAGTGGCGAGGCGTGGACGTGTCGTAAAAATTAGCAGGGAGGAAAAAAGCGAGTGTAGAAAAATGTAAATTTAGATTAAGCTTGACATTTTTAGAATAATATCAGAGAGAGAGAGAGAGAGAGAGAGAGAGAGAGAGAGAGAGAGAGAGAGAGAGAGAGAGAGTTAAGTATATCATATATACATGATTGACTTTGGATTCATGGTTTTATTATAAACATTAATTGATTATTAATATCAATATTAATCAGTTATTAATATACAGATTTGCTGAAATTAATCATGTATTCATTAATGCATTCTTCCCCATATTATTTATGCACTTCTTGTTTATCTAGAATTCTTATTTATCTAGAATTATGTATTTCCTTTAGATATTCATCCTCCATCCTCATAGCAATTGTCTTTTTTGTGGACTAAAATGCCGAAGCTTATACGTTGATCTTTGTACTTACTGTATTCAAAACGCACAGTTCGAAATGATTAACGTATATAGATCAAGAACAAATCATCCTCGAGAACGGGAAGAAGATGCGACTCAATCCTCCAGGACGCGGCGAGGACCCCACCTCGATAACTCTGGGCGGCGAGGAACAGGGAAGAGAAACATGCCGTTTATACAGCTCCTGCGCGTGATTTATTGAAACGAGCCAGAAGTTGGAGGGCATTATGCAGTCTCCTCTCAGTCGTGGAGGAAATTTCCCGTGAGAGACCGTCCTGAGATAAGTAATACGAGACACTATAAGGGAGCGAGATATGAGCTTTCTGGGCGGAGACAAAATGTGGCGGCAGGCGCGTAACACAAGCGTGTGTTTTGGTGGGGATGGTGATGGCGACCGCAAAATAACAGTCTTCTCCTCTGATGTGATGTGCCTCTCCCTTCTCTGTCGCCTCTGACGGGGAAGAAGACAAAGAGGACGAGAGAATGTTGTTTTAGGGGATGAATCAATAGAGAGGGGCGGGTGTGGCACGGGCTGGAGTTTGTAGCTTCTCGTATTGTGCCACAGACTGGATGCTGTGGAACTGAGGATCACATTCAATCAAAACTAAGTGTACACTCTTATTAATTAATGCTTGGTAGCTGAAGTGATCTTCGCCTTACCCAAACCATTAATCATTCGCCCAACAGTTATTTCGTCTCAGGAGGAATAATATAGTCGGCATGAATCTTATGTAACTGTAATAGGTTCGCGCAAGCACCGAGTTGAATTTTGTAAAGCATTTTAGGGGTAAAACTAAAAAAGTGTGCTCTGTGGCTTGAAGGGACTGTCCCGGATGTAAAATTTACGAAGCGATATAGGATGCAAGGGGAGGGGAAAAAAAATAAATATAAAGCTGGGAGGACACTGAAATTAATTTACTTTTTTTTCGGAAGAGTTCATCTGGATAGGGGACTTGGGCATACCAGAAATATAATATGATACTGAATCAAGAAAGAGAAAAAAGGAATTAGGAAATAGAACTCAATATTTCTTTATTCATGTGTATTCAGCTTGATATTTGCTTTAACTACATGTAATCAAACAGGTCATTGCAGGCGACTCAGGAATATATTTGCCAACATTCTGCTTAATTGGGCTGCAAATCATTCAGGCAAATTAAAACAAAAACACTCAGGACTTACCTTGACGGATTACCTCGTCGCGGCGCAGAGGGTTGCTGTACACCGTGGGACGAGAGGCATTCAGGTGGTTGAAATATGAAAGGCGAGGGACGCTTGTGTTCTGTGAGGGTTGCCGAGGCTAAACTGGGATCACGGGGGCTGACTGGTGGCTGTGAGGGTTGTTTAGGTGGATTAGACCTGAATCCCATGGACTGACCGTGGCTGTGAGGTGTTGGAGGGCGATCCCATTGGCCCTTACCTGCGTTTACTGTCGTCCTTAAGCAGGGCTGTTGATTCCTCTTGACTCTTTGTGCCTCCGTGTCTTGTGTTCTCCATCTGCCATGCGCTTTGATGTAAATGCTGCTTTTGTGAGTTTGTGTGTTGTTATAAGTAATTGTTGCGCTCGTTTGTGAGTGTGTCTTTTGATGGTGATTATTTGATGTTTGTTTTCCTCTTTTTCAGGTGAGTCACGTTTGAAAATTAGAAGGACAGAGACTAGAAGCGTCCCTGAATGTACAGAAGTAACTTGGTAAGTCAGTCTCTCTCTCTCTCTCTCTCTCTCTCTCTCTCTCTCTCTCTCTCTCTCTCTCTCTCTCTCTCTCTCTCTCTCTCAACTATTTATCAAACAATAATCGGAAAATGCAGATTCAATTTTTAACGCTTTTATGTTACTTTTCCTCCGCCAGTTCAAAAGAAGCAAATCCTTTTAACGGAAATTTTTCCCTAAATAATTTTACGTTCTATAAGAGAATGAGAAAATAGATGAAATTAAGAACATTCACAAAGCCCGGCGTCATATTCGATGCTTTTAGTGTAAGTCGAGGCTGATAGATCTATCCATAACCAGGCAAAGGATGAAAGAGAATAGGTGAATACTTGGCAAGGAAAAGGGAAAAAGTAAATTCATAACTCTCTCTCTCTCTCTCTCTCTCTCTCTCTCTCTCTCTCTCTCTCTCTCTCTCTCTCCTCCACGTCCTGTAACGCTTTAAAATAACCAATTAATTATGTAGAAGAATTTTTGTTGCACCTTCCTTATCGCTCCAGCGCGACTCTAATCAGAGGTATCGTAATTAATTGACGTCTCATGCTACCGGATCGTAAAACACCTTAATCTCCCTGCTCATCCTCCTCCTATTCCCTACTCACCACGTTCCCTCCTCTCCCACTACCCTCCGCCCGCGCGTTCTCTTTCCATTGTCCTTCCTGGCCTTTCTCCGGTGCCTTTCTTCCAGCCACACTTTCCTCTTGTCACCTTCCTCACATCCCCGTCTCCCATTGTCGCTTTCCTCATACATTAGTCTTCCCCATGTCGGCATTCTCTCATACTTCCCTCAGTCCCTTTCCTCGTGTCTCTGTCCTCCCCTGTGGCTTTCTACACACTATTGCCCTCCGGAACACCTACCACACACTCCTGGCCTCCCTCCACATGTCCTGTCCTCCCTGTCTTCCTCCCACCCTTCTCTCTCAGTCCCGCCTTCTGTCCTCCCCCTAATTCCCCTCTGGCGGCTTCGAAAGGGTGACTAATTTCAGACAGGCGTTACTGAAGCCTCCCAATCCCCTCCTGATGTGCAGGCAGCGGCGGGCGTAATTCAATCATCCGTGCTGCGTAAGCCAATCAATAGAAGCTTCTCATTGCTATGTAAAACTTAATTACGCGCACTATTTAATGGAGACAGGCGCAGCACTAAGGCATGTGAGCGCCGGAAGAAAGATAGACAGGCAGGATGACGTGCGTGTATGCATGTGTGTGGATGGGTGGGAGCAGTCCTAAGAGAGAGAGAGAGAGAGAGAAAGGGGGGAGGGATGAGAAGGGAGGGAGGCATCGATGGATAGTATGAAAGATTCGACGGACAAAGGGACAAGCATAGTCACACTAATTGGTGAAAGGAAGTGGAATATTACGGAATAATGTCCCAAGCAGTCGTGAATTGAGACCAAAGCCGCCACCCTCTCGCCCCCAGTTCTTCTTCCCTCCCCACCCTCCCTCCGCCACCATCCACACACATGAAAAAAAAAAGGAACGGATTCAAAAGAAAGTAACGAGGGAACACGTCCAAGAGAGTGGAAGTTAGAAAAAAGAAAACGTAACAAAAAAAAGCCAATGAAAGAAAGTTCCAAAGAAAATGAGAGAGAGAGAGAGAGAGAGAGAGAGAGAGAGAGAGAGAGAGAGAGAGAGAGAGAGAGAGAGAGAGAGAGAGAGAGAGGGAGAGACAGAGTGGCGAACAATAATGAAAGGAAGCCAAAGAAAAAAAAATAGGATGTAAGAAAAGAGAAATGAGAAAACAGGTATGAGAAAAACTTGACTAACTGCAGATGGTATAAAGTTTTCAGAGAGAGAGAGAGAGAGAGAGAGAGAGAGAGAGAGAGAGAGAGAGAGAGCGGAAGAATGTGAGAGAAAAATGACAGGAGAGGAAGGGGGAGGGAATGAGGAGGGACTAATGAGGACAGCAGCAGCAAGGAACAGTATATCAGTAGAAGGAGAAGGAGGAGAAAGAGAAAGAAAAGGAGGAAGAGGAGGAGGAGAAGTAGGAGGAGGAGGAGGAAGAGGAGGAGGAGGAGGAGGAGGAGGAAGAGGAAGAAGGATTGATGTACTGAATTCCACCCTGTAATTTCCGGTTGGCGACGCTTGTAATGTAGAATTTATGGCAAACATGAGGCAAAGGGGAAGAGGGTATAGCGGCCTGAAACTCCTTCCATCCTTCCTCGTGTTCCCTCTTTTCCTCCTTTCCTTCTCCCCTTATTGCTTGCTCCCCTCCTTTGGTTGACTCCATTCTCCATCCTTTCTCATTCCCTCCTTCCCCTCTCCCTTCTCCCCTCGCATATCCCCGTGTAATTCTCTTCTCCTCGTCTTCAAATCCTCTAAAATCTGAGTGTTCATTTGAAAGTCAACCACTCGACCTGATATTGCAGTGAGAGAGAGAGAGAGAGAGAGAGAGAGAGAGAGAGAGAGAGAGAGAGAGAGAGAGCCATATTCTGAAAAGCTTCTTCACCGAACCTCTACTATATTAAAAAAAAATCCTTTAGTTAGTTACACAAGTTTGAAAGGTATATTCATGGTTCTAGGAACAAATTATCAACATTTCTATATTATGAACATAAACATTTTTGAGAACACAGGTAATCAATCATCTCGGTGGCTTTTAAAAACAGTCGCGGTGAGAAAGCAAACCGTTTTTATATAAAGGCTTTAGTGACGTGGACATGTGTGCGCACCCTTAACACGCCCTCTCTTTCTCAAGGCAAGAAACAAACGCTACCATGGCTCGCCTGTCCCCTGAAGCATCTGGACAGGTAATTTCTCAGAATTTAACCGGATCCTTGTAACCCGTACCCTTCGTTTTTTCATTCCCCTTTCTCTAGTCTACCACAGGTCTTATCAGGGCTCTAACCTAGCCACTCCCAATCAAGATAGCACGGGTGTTGAGTGACTGATACCTCTGTTATTAAGGATTCAGGCAGCTCGATCAAGACTGTAACGGTTGTATTCAGAAATGTTTTGCTCTCTCTCTCTCTCTCTCTCTCTCTCTCTCTCTCTCTCTCTCTCTCTCTCTCTCTCTCTCTCTCTCTCTCTCTCTCTCTCTCTCTCGATAAGAATATTTTCAACTCTACTGAGATGATAAAGCAGATTCGCAAGTGTTTTTCTCATTAGTAATGTATAAATCTTGTAATTCAGTCATGACCACACCCTTTCAAAACAAGAGTAACTGCAACTAGAGTACGGGCTTTAAAAGTAATAAAGGGACGAGCGGACAGGCAGAAGTGTTTCAAAATACGATCCTCAGACGTACCAGAAGGAAATCATGAGTCGCCGTCGTCTTGTTATAAGAAAGCCGCGCACGTAATTAAGTCGTAAATCCGTGTTTAAAGTGTCCAGAGCGCAATGAGTGTCGTTCCTTATGCTCCCTGTTCTTCGCCTTCCCTCCGGCAATGGTTTACGGCGGGACAGTCTCGCCGGGCCCTCGTAACCCCTGTAATCACGAGCACCAAGGCATCTGAACAGAGGTGTTGAGAGTGACAGCACGTGTAAAAACGGGTTCGGATTTCCCTACTCATGAATTTTCTCCAGATGTCGAAAGTGTAATGCCAGTGTGCGCCAGTATTTATGGTGGTGGAGATTGTATGTGGGGGTGATGGTGGTACAGGAAAAGGAGAAAAGAAGAAGGAATAGGAGGATGAGATGGAAACGGAAGGAAATGAGGAATTAGAAGAAAAGGAGGAGGAAGAATGCACGGGGATAAATACTGCAAAAGGAGGACTATTTGAAAGGACTTGCTAAATGAAACAATCACACTGTAATTAACTGAGGCAGAACCTTTGGCGAAAGTGAAATTTATTTGTTTTCTTCTTTTGTAACCTTTATACTTTGTCCTATTTTATTTATTTGTTAATTTGGAGTGTCCTTCTAATCTCAAAGGTCAACGTAGATAATAAAGTGAATAGATAAACTCCAGGAAAACACATAGAAAATGTTCAAAGGTATTAAGTAGAAAAAGAAAGAATGAACACTAAAAAAGTTCCATGATTTTTTTTGGCTTAAAATTCAACGAAACCATCGTGTATATAAAGGAATATATTTGATGCAAACCAACTCTTGCATTTTAGAAATAAAAAAAAAAAGTAAATTGAAAGAAGAAGTTGCTCATCAATACATACATGCTAAAATACTGATACCGGTAGACAGGAAGATAGAAAGACAGACAGGCAGACAGACAGGCAGAGAGACAGCCAGACAAACGATGGAGAATGAGATTGGATCGAGGTGCTAACGGAATAGTTGATGGTGCGAACAGAGAGCGACCTTTCCCTGTGCCCTTTTTAACGTTTTTTGTAATGAAAGGCGGACTTCCAGAGAGAGGTGGCTGGGAGAGGAGGTCGTGCTGTGTGAGGGTGAGAATCCTGATGAAAAGTGCTCTAGGTGACACTGCCTGCACGCTTATTGTAGATTCCTCCTCACCGTGAATCTTCCAACAATATATATATGACACACACACACACACACACACACACACACACACACACACACACACACACACACACACACACACACACACACACACACACACACACACACACAGAGAGAGAGAGAGAGAGAGAGAGAGAGAGAGAGAGAGAGAGAGAGAGAGAGAGAGAGAGAGAGTGTTTATATATATGCATGTAAAGTAGGTAGAAAAGAATATACAAAGCAAAAAAAAGTGGCTGATTGTGTGTGTGTGTGTGTGTGTGTGTGTGTGTGTGTGTGTGTGTGTGTGTGTGTGTGTGTGTTCAAGCACTAAATAGAGAAAATATGCACATTCGTAAATGCACACTAGAAAAGAAAAAAAAAGGGAAAAGGAAAAAAAATAGCTGATTCATACCAGTTTCAGCGTTAAAAGGTGATGTTTTTCTGATATCGACTTGGTGATAAACTGAAATAGTGTGAAATTCTTCCCCCTGAAGCCTCTCGTGTGAATTCCGTGCATCCATTTCATTGATGTATTTACTCAGTTTTCAGAAGAGTGGCGCTCAAATATAACGTTGCCAATTGGTAGTGTGGCTTCGTTTCAGCGGTGTTTTTATTTCTGCATCCGGAACAGGAGGTTTGAAGGGGAGAGTGGTGGTGGATCAGTTTTGGTTGAGTGGTTTCCTTGTTCGTTCTTTATTCAGCTCCTGCTTACCCTTTCAATTCTGAATCTCTCAATCCAACCTCACAATCTTTTTTTTTTCCACATCCATGTCTTCCTCTGACTCTGTTCTTCTCATTTCTATTCATCCCCTGGTTATCCTTTGAATTCTGAACATCACAATCCTACCTCAAAATCATCTTCCACATCCCTACATTCACAACATCTACGCTTCCTTCATATTCGATCTACATAGTCTGCTTTACCAACTCAATTTCTTCCTTTTTTAGAGAAGTCTTTGCTAAGTTTTTGATTTATTGATTGATTGACTTTAAAATATTATTACGTCATTTTCAAGAATCTGTCCTTATTTATTCATTCCTTCACTTTCATTTGTATATCTATCACCCATTTATTCATTCTATTCATCTCTGTTTATTTCGTACTAACAAGATCATTTGGAGCTGTAATTTACGTAACATATGTCGAGATAAATAGAGTTATGGTTACGTGAATGAGAAGCGTGATAAGGTAATTTGTGTGTGTGTGTGTGTGTGTGTGTGTGTGTGTGTGTGTGTGTGTGTGTGTGTGTGTGTGTGTGTGTGTGTGTGTGTGTGTGTGTGTGTGTGTGTGTGTGTGTGTGTGTTGTGTGTGCGTGTTTCACAAGTGCAATAACTAAAAGCCTGAAGATACATCAAGCCAGGTGCCTTTAATCAAATAATACACCGAATTTCAGGATCTATATACCTCTCTCTCTCTCTCTCTCTCTCTCTCTCTCTCTCTCTCTCTCTCTCTCTCTCTCTCTCTCTCTCTCTCTCTCTCTCTCTCTCTCTCTGACACTAACCTTATTAATTTCTTCCTCACTCTGTCGGTAATCTGTCTCGGCGTCTCTGGGATGTCACTCTTCTGACCCCGCTGTGATAGTTTTTAATAAAGGTTACCTCAGTATTGCTTAAATATTTAATGATGAAGCTCAGAACCGAAAAAAAAGAAAGACAAATAAATAAAAATACTCAGTAATTAAAAGTTTAGAAAGTGAATCAGATCGGAAATCAAATTTTAAAACTAATGCTGGTTGAAAATGAATCTATGAAAAAAAACATAGAAGTGACTGAATTCGTGTTAATAATTATTCGGATTTTACGTCCAAAGTTGAAGCATTTGTACGTAACGGAGAGAGAGAGAGAGAGAGAGAGAGAGAGAGAGAGAGAGAGAGAGAGAGAGAGAGGGTCGGAGGGAGTCTGTGAACGGCGGTGAGAAGGAAGGAGGGACGGGAGGCTGTTGGCGGCCATGATAAGGAGGAAGGAGTGTGAGGGGTGCATGAGAAGGAAAGGAGACCGTGGGAGGTGATGGGAAGTAAGGAGGAGAAGAGGGACGCCATTGGGAGAATGTGAGGAGGTAGGGAGGCTGTGTGAAATGGGGCGCTGGCTGCTCTAGCTGGAGCTTTCATCACTTCTCTTTTCGTGTTCTTTTTGCAAGAGCCAGTGATTATATTGTGCTTTTTCCGCCTGCAATAAAGCAAATGAAGTAAAGGTTTGTCTGAACAGGCGAAGCTAATTACGTACAGAGATGAAAAGATATTTCGCTACAATGGAAATCAAGAAAATAAAACTTTGTTTCTTTTGACATCTTTCCTTGTCCTTTTGATGGTGTGGGCGAAGGAAATCAGGTATAAGAGCAGGAAAGGAGGGGATGAGAAAAGGAGGGAAGGGTGAAGGAAGAATACAAGAAAATACACGACAAGGACAGATACCGGAAG